>NC_135316.1:103178698-103484607 GCF_048772815.1 Callospermophilus lateralis | reverse complement strand
CTGAAAAATCAACCCGGGGTTTATATAAGCAATATTATAATATTATTAATTGCCAACCAGTAATATTAAATTAGCTTCCAGAGTGGGTGAAAGTTTGTGTGTGTGCACGCGCACGTGCACGTTGATTCTGCATTCCATTTTGTAAGTCCAAGAAACACGACCGGCATCTTTTTCCGGCTGATTACTTTCTGTGCTATGTGTTCTGTTGATCCAACTGCTCTTCTGCCATCTGCAGGGATTTCTTTGGTCGCTCTTGTGGTTCCTGTTTCCTTTGGAATGTTTGTTAACCACAAATGGCCTGCAATAGCCAAGGTCATACTTAAAGTAAGTACCTCTGCTGCGGCCTGCACGGTTAGGTGCTCCTCGGCAGACCCGGAATGCTGGGGTGGGTTCATCTGCTGGATTGTTTTATCCTCCTCATGTCACTACCTCTGGGGCCTGAAGTTACTAGTCCTACCGTCTCCTCTCCCAGAACCTCCTTCTTGTTCCCATCCACAGGGTGAATTTCTATCCACTCTTTGAGACACCAGTTCAAATATCACCTCTTGGTTTGACACGACTTGATACTACAGTGCATTGCTGTTGTCTCTGTCGTAGGGGTTTTGTTATAAACATACCTCAACAGCTATCTTAGAAAATAGAACATACCTTTCTTATGTCTGTAACCTTATGACCATCTCAGTCCCTGTCAATTTGTAGGTGTTCATGTGTACATGTGTATATATAAATATACGTATGTATGTATGTGTGTATATAAAATCACTACATATATTGATCATTCATGCCCCTTCACCAGCTATATTATACTTAGATTATATGAATACAGCTGTAGAGGCTATAGATAGATTCTGCTGCTCAGAGGACAAAGTAAGCTAGTTGGAATTCCTTGCATCTCTACAGAAAAAAAAAAAAGTTTAAATTTCCAAATATGTTTAAATGTCAAAGAGAGAAAACAATAGCAATGGTGGCTTATGTTAATGCATTAATTAATTATGCATTTTTTAAATTATAGAGTTTTATATCCATTTTTTATTACCATAACCATCATAAAAGGTGGCTGGAGCAAGTTTTTCTCCCCAATTACAGACGGAGAGATAAAGATTCAGAAAGGTTGATGATTCGCCCAAGGAGACAAACTGGGAGGACCTGAGTCTCCAAGCCAGGTTTTCCAAGTTTTTACTGTGGTGGACTCTCTTCCACTCAGGCAGATAAGTCGCAGGCCAGAAAACCTTCCACAGGCTATTTGAGCATGCCTACTGTATGTCCTGCTCTTTTCTTAAAGATTAGAACATGGGACACACCCTAGTCTGGGCCTACGGGCCTTCCAGCTCCATTACCACTTGCCCCAAGGGAAGGCGTCTTCTTGACCATCGTCCTGACACCACATCTGAGCACACTCTGACATGACTGCTGGGTTCCCTGTGCCTCTCTTCCAGATCGGGTCCATCGCGGGTGCCATCCTCATCGTGGTCCTAGCTGTGGTTGGAGGGATACTGTACCAGAGTGCCTGGATCATCGAACCTAAGCTGTGGATCATAGGGACCATATTTCCTATAGCTGGCTACAGCCTGGGATTTTTTATGGCTAGAATAGCTGGTCAACCCTGGTACAGGTATGGTGTTTTGGTGTTTGGGAGTTTGGGGCTGGAAATTTAATTGCTGTGGCTATCATTTGCTAAGGACCGCCAGCACCAAGTATCACACACTGAGCAGCTTAAGCAACAGAAATTCATTGTCCAGTGTTTTTGGAGACTGGAAGTGAGAATGATGGCCTTATGGGTTCATTTGTGTTCTGAGGGCTACAAGGAAAGGAGAGACTTCTGTCCTTGGCTGGTACACACCCATCTTCTCTGTGTCCCATCATCTTCCCTCTGTGCACAGCTGATTAGGGTGACCCTAATGACCTTATCATAACTAATTAGATCTGCACTGACCTTATTTGCACATAAGGTCCCATTCTGATATGCTGGGGTTAGTGCTTCAACATATGAATTTGATGGGGGAACATAGTCAACCCATAACAGCAGTAAATACTATTAAGTTCCAATTCCTTCACACTTAATCACGTTCACCCATTTCTGTGTTGCTCTCAATAGACTCATTCATACCTAAATTATTCAAGTCCCCAAAAAGAACTGCCTTTGCTTTTTTTTTTTTTTTAAGTTCCAACACAACAAGTTTATTGATGTTTTCCAGTTCTACACTGGAGCTTACCCTGCCACATGCCATGTTTTGTTATAATAGCAAAATCTATCCACAATTGACTAAAGAGACTACCAAAATCATCCTACAGTTCTGTATTAGGTTGGCTTTCCTCATATCATTCAACCAAAATAGATAATATAAGTTTTTTTATTTCATTTATTTTTGCTCAAATTCTTGTAAACCATTCCTTAAGTGCAGGTCAGGCTCTTCATGGTTATGCATTCTTATCCTCCAAGAAGAGAAGAGCGACTTTAACCAAAATGATGCATTTGGTCTTGTAATGCTCCTAGGTCCCCCACTCCCACACGAATTTAGCAATAAACAATTATAGCCAATATGGTATCTTGAATATTTTCTGAACCCTCCTCTGTGCTCTGTGCCTTTACCAGGACATAATTGCCATTTATGGAACACTATTCTAAATGAGCCTGTTCTTCACACATGCTATATGACATACGTGTATGTTTATTTATAGCACAGACAATAGATCACTGTATTAAATGACAAATGATACTGGTGTATTTACTCAGGTGTAGTTCTATATGAAGATTTATACATGAACCATGTACACTCAAAGCAGAGACAAAACACATACACCGTCTATGTACTCATTGCTATATCTGCTTTTAAGGTCATGCAACAACAGAACAGAGCAAGAACTAAAGCGCCTGTTCTCCCCACATCTCCCCTCCCCCAGGTGCCGCACGGTTGCTTTGGAAACAGGGATGCAGAACACTCAGCTGTGCTCCACCATCGTACAGCTCTCCTTCACCCCTGAGGAGCTCAATCTCGTGTTCACCTTCCCGCTCATCTACAGTGTTTTCCAGCTCCTTTTTGCGGCAATATTATTAGGATGTAAGCAACAAATCAAATTTCTTTATGACATTCCTCCTTGAGAAACCCTAGAGTTGCTAAAATGTCCATTTTTTAAAATTCCCTGTTCCTGGTAATGAATTGTACAAGTAAATGAGAGGGACAGCCCACTGATAATATCATCAAGACTTCCCAAAGGCTGCAATTTTACCCAAAGGCTTTAAGGAAGAATTTTAAGTCAAAAGTAATGGAAACCAATTCTCTCCATGAGTTTCTTTTCGTTGGTGATTAGGGAGAGTGTTAACCTGTTAGGACTATTTTACTGTGTGCCTTTCTAAATGCTTCCAAGGGACCCAGGACTTGGTGATTTTCCTTCAATCTTTGTCTTAATATGCTTTGTAAATATAGGATCTGCATCAGAAAATATTACAAAGGGCATTAATCAGGCTGTTAAAAGGCAGGCTTGTGTGTAATCTAAATGCCCATGTAATTGAAGAAGGTTAAGCAAAAGTGTTCTTTAAGTATCTGGGTAGTTAGTAGTCAGCCTGACTCTTAATTTTACTCCCCTATAAAATACATTTCCATCCTCAACCACTGGCCATCACCCAGTTGAAACTTTTCCCTAGATTTTACTTTCCAAGGACTAATGATATTTAACCTCTATTTTTAAGTTCTTTTAATATATATATAATCTCAGCTACCTTTTAAAGCTTCATGATATTTAATGGGAAATACTAGGTGCATGACAAAAATAATGTGAATATTAAGCTAGGAAATGTCTGGAGACGTTGCTTTGGTTTTCCTGTGTAGCTCCAACCTAGTTCCAGCCTCCTCTGCACTCCTGTCTTGCTGTCGTCCTGCCAGCAGGGGCTTCCTTCTAGAATAGGACTGAAAACCTTGCCCTGATTTAACTCTGATTCAGGGGACGCAGGTCCAAGGTCTAATGACTTGTTTTCTTGTAGAATAATCTTGTTTCCTTGCATCAAGGTCTACCCAGTTTGGCACACTGTGAGATTTGCCAATAATTAGTGATGTCCACTAGACGAGGCAGGGAACGTGGGCTGGTCCATAATAAAACCAAAGGCACTAGTTGAATGAAGAGTCCAAGAGAGATTAAGGCATACGGACTGAAAGAGTGAAGGAAGAGAGCACTGGCATTGGTCAGTACCTTCCTGGCTTTACCCTTAAGCATGGTAAAAAGGAAGACATCTTTCTGAAGTCTGTACAATGACAAAAACATATTTGTTATGTTACAGTATAAATATTTCTTGAAACAAGAAGAGGAAGGAAGGAAAGAAGGATGGAAGGAAAGAAAGAAATAAGATGCAGTTTGGTTAAATAAAACCATTTTGCATAAATGGAGGAAGTCCCAGCTCAAAGCAGCTTGTAATAAGTGATGGATCTTCAAACTGGGCACAAGCTACATTAAATGCAATAGCAGGGTGCACTGACTTCAAAACTAATAAGTAGGGGCTGGGGATATAGCTCAGTTAGTAGAGTGCTGGCCTCACATGCACAAAGCCCTGGGTTCAATTCCTAGAACCACAAAAAAAAAAAAAAAAAAACCTAATAATTTACCAGAAGTTCATGGACAAATCCAAAGGCAATGTTGGTCTGGATTTACTAGGATCTTTGAGACCAGACATTGTGCCTCTCAGCTGCATCTCATAATGACTATCCCTGTTTGCTGATCCATACTGTTCTCTATGGGCAAGGCCAAGTGCTTGATTTTATCTTGTTGGATGTTCACATTGCCCTATGCAGTAGATGATGTTATTATAGACATTTTATATGTGAGGTATTGGAATTTGAAGAGTCCAAGAAATAATACCTTCTGTTCCCTTGTTGATTTGGGAACCAGTTGAGAGGTAGAGGGAAAAGATCAGATATTTAGATAACAAAATAGCACTTCTACTACAAATAAAGCTTACCTGGAAAATATGGCTTGACCCTACAGACAAATGGGCTTGTGAGTATGGCCCCCTCTCCACAGCTTCATGCATGTACAGATGAATGCACACATGTACACACATGACCTGCAGGTCTCTCCTGGCAGGACAAAGCTGACCTCAAAGACAAGCTGAGAAATGGTCGCTACCAGAGACCAGCAGTATCACCAAAGAGAGGAAAGTTGGTCACCACTCTGCTATTGCTTTTCTCCATGACAGAGCAAGTGACAGAGTGTCCAGGAGTATTACTCTAGATCAAATCTTTCTTAGAGCACCAAGAGACCAAGGTCTTGGCACTATGCCATAGCCTGCAGTATATTTATTGAGGACTAGGATTTGATAGATATGAATGAATCCTTCTTGCTCTTATTATTGTGGAGGACCACACCCAGGACTAGAATCCTGAAGAAGGCATGTAGTTGCCCCAAGCAGATATCCCTGATGTTTCATGATAGGTCTTCCTCCAGTGCGGCTGTCCCTCTTGTCACAGATGGTTGGGGAAGTGGGATAGTGGCTGTGTTCTCTCAGCAGCCTCCATTCTGCAGAAAATGTAAACTTTTTTATGAGTCATACATGATAATCACTGTCCCAAGTAAGTTTGTAGCTAATCACCATGAAATTTACTTGACCTCTTGTGTATTGTTTTCCAGTTTATGTTGCATACAAGAAATGCTATGGGAAAAACAACGCAGCATTTTCAGAGCAAAATGATACCAAAACGGAGCCTGAATCATCCTTTCATGCCATAAATGGAGGATTTCAACCAGATGAAAAGTAGAGATTAAGTGAACAGCTACGAAAAATACTAAAGAACATCCTTAAACTACAACTATATTTAATTATTTGTTTTGATGGGACAGTTGTCAGGAAAAAGTTAAAGTGAACATTCAATTTTCAGTAGAATCTATATAATAGTTTAGGTACACAGTGATTGGTAGTTCAGTTCTTCACTGTGACAAATATTTTTCATATGCACATAGTTCCACTTACAGAGAGAGAGAGAGAGAGAGAGAGAGAGAGTTGTCCCTCAGGTGTTTTGGAGAATTGGCTCCAAAACACCCTCAGTACTAAAATCTACAGTTGCTCAAGTCCTTTATATAAATGATATAATATTTGCACATAACCTCCCATATGCTTTAACTCATCTCTAGATCACTTGTAACACTTTATATAATGTAAATGTTATGTAAATAGTTGTTATAATGTATTCATAGGGAACAATGACAGGGAAAAAGTCTACATGTGTACTGCACAGAGAGAGAGTGAGCTAGAGAGAGAGAGAGAGAGAGAGAGAGAGAGAGAGAGACTTTAAATATATTGTCCTTGAACTATTCACCAAAATATCTGCAGACCTAATCTAACATCGGTAACATTGAGAACCTCCTAACACCTGAACTGAATTTGAAGGCAGAATCTCCTAACCTAGATGAGCACCTTTGTATATTAAAATAGATATAATGAGTTATTATTGTAAAGTGATCAATGTTTTGTTTGCTATTTATGATTGTATAAAGATTTTTATGAATGTGTTCTGCCAGCATTTTAATCATCTTACTTTTAACTTTGCAACCTATTTATTTATATATTTTCTCAGTATAATATAGGCAAATATCTGACTTCCTGTTTTTTTAAATAGATTTTTTCCAGTGACATAAAAGCAGAAATGAGAGAAAACTGTCACTAAATAGAATTCAATAACTAAATTGGAATCAGGTTCTTAACTCATCGAGAGTGTTGTACACCCTCTGGGTCACCCACAGGGGTCAGCTGATGACCACTAAATACTTCAAGGAAACAATAAATTCTTTCAAATGGACTGAATTTGGCAAATAGTTCTTCAAGCCCTAGAGAAGGACTTCCTCGAGGTTTCCCTGTAGTATATTTGCAGATTGTCTCATATGACAGCTACTCAGTTCATGGGAAGCACCCAGATGACACCTGCATCTTGACCAGGCGGCAGCAGGAGGTGCAGTCTAAGCATTGGGAGAAATACCAGGACTCTCGTGGGTGAATTAATACAATGAAAGATAATGGGAGATACATGCAAAAGCACAAACAACAGAAACCCAGTTAAAATGTTTCACTAGAGTCCCACTATTGTGTAGCAGGAAGTAGCTAAAAGAAGAATGCCTTCAGGGAAGGATCAAGTAATGAGTATTAAACAGTGCTGAGAAGAGGCCATGTCCCTGGGCCAAAAGTAGAAAGGACATAGCCAGGGGAGCTCCTTGCGTGCCGTAGACAGGTGCAATTAGAGGAAGCGACAGAACTTGAGAGATGGCAGCAGGGTTTTGTGGCTGCTGAGTGGTAACAACTGGTCAAGCTCTGGGTTCTCTAGTATGAGACTTAATTCAATCTCCTTTTCTTCTTTCTGCGGTGTGATGCATATTCTGCATCATCTGAACTCAGTCTTACGTTTAGTTCCATACTCCACGTGGGTATGTTTGCTGCCTCATCAATTCTTTTCAGATGATTTGGTTCTAAAGGACTCTTTGCATTTGGATGATCTGAATTCAGATCCTGCTGGTCCATCAAAGGATCACAGGAACTCAGCCCATCTATAGAGGGATGAAGGCCTCTGTCTTTCAAAACTGGAGCATGTCTAGCTTTTTATACAAGACTCACATTGACAATTGAATAAGGTCTCCATTTTTTCCCATCATTAGACAAATATACCAGAATGAACTTGGGGATTTTTTTTTAAGGAATACAAGAGAGCAAGTACAGATTTTCTTTTTAGAGAATGTCAAAGAATGTGCCTTCAAGGAGGCAAACGGAAGACTTTCAGTCTAGCTGTTAAGTACCTCCCACACTGATCATCAAACAGAAAGGAGACAGGTGCACTAAAGACACACTGCGAATTCATATCAAACTTTCAGCACACCCAAAGTCAAGGGCCCGGATGCCAGCAGCTGCAGCAGCAGGTTTTTCCTCCCTGTTGATTAAGATACGTGAGCAAGACAGAACTTGGCTTTCTTACATGCTGTGGTTCCTTGTGAGCTGTGTTTTTTTTCCCCTAATGTGCTAGAGGGAAGAAAAATAGCTAAGCTTTCTAAAATGACAGCTCTCTATTTTTAAATGAGTTTGAAAAGCCGATTAAATTATGTATTTTATTGCCTCTGTGAATATCATATTAAATGAATATTTTATTTTAAAGGCTTGAATAAATGAAAATAATTTTTGTAATGTCTGGTCTCGTTGAGTCTTTATGAATACTGTCAAGATGTCCTCACTGTTCCATTCTAGAGTTATAAATAAGGTAGAGTTTCTGAGATCTTAAATTGTTCTTTGAAAAGTGCCTGAAAGAAACTCTTAATTAAATACTCTAATAATTAGGTTTCCCACTGATACCAATTGAGGTTTTCCCCAAGAAAATCATATAGGGGGAACATTAATCAAAGACTCTTTAAAATGGTGCGACAATGATAGTTAATTTAAAATAATGATAATAATAAAAGCACTTCATGTGCTCATAAATAAAGCCACCTTCCTTTATGAAATGGTGAGACAAATACATAAGTATATGTACACAAATAGAGAAAGAGAGACTTCAACTAGATAGCTCATGCATTAGTATCTCTCGTCAAGGACAACAGAAGAGATTCAGGGTGCCATCCTCATTTGACCTTTCAAAGACCTCATCCTGTTCTCCATCTAGGAGACATCAAAGAGCTCACTATTCCAGCAGGAATAGTGGAATATTTGATATCCCATTGTTTCTCATTCCTTCAGCCCTTCAAAAACTACCTACGTGTAGAATACAAGTCTTCAAACTGTAGTATGGGTATCCATCCGTAGGAGGTCATGAAATTGTCCAGGGGGTAGACAGGCACAAATAGGGAACCAGTTTCCATTTCTTCAACTTGTTTATGTGTTTGTTCTAAAAACTGCCCGATGCTTGAGCTGTCCCAGGACCTCCTTTTTCTCCTGCTCTCTCATGGCCAGGGTTTTCCACTTGTAAAAAGCAGGGCCTTATTCTCAGCAATGATATTAATCTTCCTGTGGTACATTGGCCTAGGGTGGAAAATTTTAACATCAAACAATTCAAAATACAGATATCTGAGAAAATCTTTCCCAGTTGTATGCATATTTTCTTAAGGAATTAGAAATGGAGTTGTTTGGCCTGTGTTTGAATATTTTGATTATAGAAATACAGTAAAGTGGGGTGAGAGTGAAAACATTCTCCATTAACCTGCCAGCACCTCCCTTAACCCAGAGCATCACCCTTGGGAGTGACAGACCCTTGGGACCCTATGAAGGCCACAAAAGTGCATTGGTCAGAAGCACTGAAAGAGGACACATGTTTTGTTTTTTCCTCCAGGAGACACAAAGCTGTGGCAAATAACTAAGCCATTTCTGTCTTAGAAATGGAATTCAGATATGAGATGGCCACCACAGGGCTCCACATTAACATATTTGTTAGAATTGAAAAATGCAGTCAGATAATTGTTCTGACAGAAAGAAAGTCCAGTTTGGCTAACTGGTTTGACAAGGGCCCTTGCTCTGAAAACTAGAAATACAAAGGGCATTTTTTAAAAATATTTTTATTAGTTTTTCATAGACCTTTATTTTATTTACTTATTTATATGCAGTGCTAAGAATCAAGCCCAGTGCCTCACACAGGCTAGACAAGAGCTCTACCACTGAGCCACAACCCCAGCCCACAAAGGGCATTTTTTAAATAAATTAAATGAGCTCAAAATACGGCTCAAAGATTTAAAAATATTTTTAAAAGATAATATAAAAGCACAATATAATTTATTAAAAATACAAAAAAATATAATTTATTAAAAATAATAAATTTTAATAATTTATTAAAAATACAAAAATAGAGCTTGAAATTCACATAAGAAGTCAGGCAACCCAGTGTAAAACTGGGCAAAAAAATTGCTCATTTTAACAAAGAATGTCAACTAGAGCAACTAAGCACACAATGATGGTAAATAAGTATATAAAAAGATATTCGGCATCATAAACTAGTCAGATAAACACAAATTAAAGTCACAATAAAGTGCCACTACACACCCAATCAAATCACTATTGTGGAAAAAATACTGAGGATGGCGAAGATGACAAGAATGTCAACTGTGACTCTTGTAGATTCAGGTGGTGCAGCTACTGTGGTAAAATTGAGCACAAAACACAGATAACCCAGCCATCTTACTCCTTGAGAGTTAACCAACTCTACCTGAAAATAAAACAAGAGCAACAAAAAAATCACTTGGGTCCAGGCATCTGGGAAAGGATTGGCAATATGCATGAGGAAACAAGTTGGCTAATGAAAACGCTCTGCATGGGGGGCTTCGGTGGTGGATATACAACTTTATACATTCGGCAAAATTCACACAAGCTCACCTTCAAAATGGGTATATCAATTCTATGTAAATTTTACCATAATAAAGCTGATCAAAAATTTTATTGGGCAAGATGTATCAGGGGAACTTGTCTACTATTTTTATTTTCCCAGCCCTTTCAGAGAATCCTAAATCAAATTTCGAACCTCTAAATGAAGAGTAACGGGCTCTAAGAGCTATTTGGTAAGTCTAGAAAATCCTTTAGTAGCCAACTTCCCAGAAATTGACATAGTGAATGACTTCAGTTACAGAAACAGTTTGAAACATCAGTATTTCCAACTCTTTGTTTTCAACACAACAAAAAGAAAGTTCCATCAGGTTGTCAACTCTTATGCTAAACAAATGTTTTGATGATGCATGGAACTTGGAAGGAGTTCAGAGTTGAGAGATAATGGATACCAAAAGTCCTCCTGTCATCATCCACCTCTGCATGTATAAAAGGAGGAACTAAACTCTAAAAATCTCAAGTCTAAAATAACAGCAAAGTGTCCCAGGTTTTCTTCTAAGTTATTTATATATGTGCACCAATTAAGTCTCCAATGTAATTCTCTATAATATTAACCATTTTACAATCCAAGGAACTTAAGCACAGGGAGGTTAAGCAATTTCCTAAGGTCATTTATTGTGGCGAGATTAAATAATTCACCAAGTCAGTCTTTTTTATTAATTTATTTATGTATTTTAATTAGGTATCTATGACAGCAGAATGCATTTTGATTCATTGTACACAACTGCAGCACAACTTTACATTTCTCTGGTTGTACACAATGTAGCATCACATCATATGTACAGCCATACATGTACCTAAAGTAATGATGTCCATCTCATTCCACCATCTTTCCTGACCCCATGCACCCTCCCTACCCTCCCTTCCCTTTACCCAATCAAAGTTCCTCCATTTTTCCCTTCCTCATTATGGATCAGCATCCACTTATCAGAGAGAACATTCAGTCTTTGATATGGGGGACTGGCTTACTTCGCTCAGCATGATATTCTCCAACTCCATCCATCCACCTGAAAACGCCGTAATTTTATTCTCTTTTAATGCTGCATAATATTCTATTGTGTATATACACCACAGTCTTGAAGCAAGACAGGCAACTTTACTCGCCAGCGGGCTGAAGGGCGGAGATCAAGTCGACTCTGCACCCCTGGACCTCCATCAGGAGTCAGAGCACATCTTCTATAGCCCAAAACCACAAGCAAAGTAGGAAGCAGGTCCAAATGATCCAGGTCAGGGTGCATTGTACAAGAATACATTGAACAAGAATGAAAGAAACATTTTTAAGCCGTTTGCATGACCAAACAGGGTGTGCTAAGCAGGAGGTGGGTGACATGGGCAGGGTTTTCACATGGGAGAAACATTTCTTATATGAAATGGAGTCTCAGCATTAAAATAGAGTTTGTCTGGTCAAGGCACCTAGAGTTTGGCCCACAACACATTCAACTGTCAGATAACAAGATTTGAACTCAAGAAGTCTGCTGGCTCTATGATCCATAGGTTGACCACAGTGCTAACCTATGTAATAACCATCCAAAAATACATGAAACCACAACTTTTTCAAGAGTATACTACCTTAGAATAAAATTCTACAGTGGAGAAGGAATCAAAATACCAATCCAACAGAAAAAAAGAAAAACATCGTGAAATTCCCAAATACAAAGGTAAAAAAATTCTGGGTTTTTTAAATAGACAATGATTATCATGAGTTATGTAGATTTACTTGGGTGTATTTTAAAGTGATATAAGGTTTTAGTTTTAAATTTTCAGAAATCCCAAAATTGTGTTTATGACTTTGGTTAGAAATTGAATGTATTTAATTATTTAATCTTATGGTGATAAAGGTAAATATTGACTTTAAATGTACAGGACATACATAGGTTTTAAAAATCTGTTGACATTATGTGAAGTGTCTTCCTTTTTCTAAAATCCAGAGTTCTGGCCTTCTACTAACTTGCTAAGCTTTGCATTTAAAAGCCTGCTCAGGGTTACAAAGGAAGTTGGGGAAAACTAGTTCTAAAGGATATTCATTGTCATTTCTGCAAATAAAATGCATACAAGAAATACAAACATATATATTGTATATATGTATGTAAAAAGAGAGATAGTATCACTACTTAAAATTTAAGATGGCAATTTGGATGTGTAATGAAAAATATTAAAAGCTTCCAGCTGTGTTAAGCCTACAGTTTTTAGCTGAATGACTAACTCACACGTCATGAATGCAGTCTTAAGGGGTCATGGCTGCACACTCCTCAAACCCGGAGTGTTCAAAAAGAAGGGTTTTAAAGATAGCAAATACAATGCTGTCTTTTGCTACTGTGGACATTCAGCACTTTGTGCCTCCTGGCACTCAGGAACGTTACAAGCTACTAAACTGTCTCTCAATTTCGATCCTTTAAAGGCATCAGTGAAGATGGTACAGACACTCATTAAAAACAAAATGACGGAGAGGAAAAGATTGTGCAATAACGTTAAGTAAAAAGTAAATTGGCATTTAGCAATCTTTATATTAAATGCCAAGGATCTAATGGAGTCAAAATTTGAGATTATTTTGAGTAAATGAGGCTTTGGGTTGATTTTCTATCTATTTCTATAGTATGATATGCAAGAAGTAAATAAGAGTTGCCTCAGAGGAACATGGCCCCCTGGGGTCCACCTACAGGTCCAGACCAGGGGGTGACAGGGGAGTACCAAGCCTGGAGCCTGGTCTATAGCTTCCGCCACCTGCAACCTCCCCCTTCCCCTGCCCTCGGTGTCTGTGCTCTTCACCAGGAAGGTCCCGGTGTGGCAAACACCACTGTCCGGTCGACCCTGAGGTTCATGTCCAATCCTGCCTCCCACTCCTACCTCCACTGAAGGCTCACGCTCTCACCAGGACTTGCACCCTCAATAGCCTGCCATGAGACACACTTCCAGACAGGTACACAGAGGCAGAAATCTCTTAGGGTGATTTGGGGAGAAGCATGGGTAATTTTTTTGTTGATGTTGCTACAAAGGTAAAAGATGTTCCTGTCATCAGTCTTGCCAATGTTGTTCTGTCTGTAAGACCAACAATTCCCATCTGCTGCCCTGTGAGGAAGAGAGGACTGCCTCCTGGGCACCTGACCCAAGGAAACACCCACCCACTTAAACTGCTGCAGACCACATCCCTGTCGCAGCCACTAGAAGCATTCCTAACTTAGAGACCTGGTGATCCCTTGTGCCTGGAGTTACCTTTGGCATAAGGTACCCACAGAGACACCTGAGGAACAGGTATAGGTGAGCAAAAGAAAGTACAAAGGAGGCGAGAGAATGTCAAGACAACATTTCTTCATATGGAATTTTGCTTGGGGAGCAAGGTGGAAAGTTCCATAGAGGATTATGACATTTAATTTGCCATATCTCTCATTATCACAAAAGAAGTTTAATACATACTTGTGAAATTGAATATACTGGCTCTAAATCAGATTAGGAGAAAGAGTTGCTCATTTTGAAGCCAAAATAATCTTCCCCATAGACTTACATTTAAAAGTAATTAACACAGAAGTTGCAGATTTGGAGAACAGGGATTAATTTTTTTTTTATTTCCTAGTAGTTACTGCCAAACTCTGTGTTGGATATATTTCATTTTGTATATAGCACGATTATAATGATTTTTATTAACTCTACCCAGACTATACAGATTTCTCTAAAGGATAATAACACTATTTATTTGATGTAATAAAAAGGAAATCTTGCCATGTAGCAATTAGGTGGTGGGGTAGAAGGACAAAACAAAAATAAGAATTATGTAATTCTAATGTACAGTAATATTTTTAAAGTTTTCAAATACACATTTATTTACCAGGTTTCCAGCTGCACATAGAATTATTACTCAGACTATCCTAACACTATCCAGTAAGCATTAGGCATGTTTTAGGTTCTCATTACTAATACAGCCAACCAGAACAAACCTATTGACAGTAAGCGTGTCTGGGCTGTCATGTGAATTCAGAGGAGTTTCTTGGGAATGTGCTTAAATGCAATATTTATTCATTAGCTCTCTGGAGAATACCAAAGTAATATGTTCACTATGCCAGGGATTTAATGTATCAAATGATGTTCTCCAAAATACTGAAGTGATATACCGTGCTTAACTTTATCCCCCAGGTGCTAATAATTCTCAAGATGTAAAAGACTGTGAATGAATCACCAACATTATAAAGAGTTTTCTACCTTTGGAGTCTAAACTCCCCAAGTGTTTCTTTCCACCACTTCTCCAACCCCTGTTCTCCACTCCTGCTAGGAGACTTGACCCCTCTCTTCCTTGCCTGGAGAATCTGCTGTCCAGACTAAGAAATGTCCTCCAGCCCCACAGGAATGCCTCCCCAGGCCACAGAGCATGTCCCTTCCTGAAGTTTTTCCTATGTCCGGTCTCCCTTGTAACAAAACTCATGTCTCCATAGGGCCAGGAGGTGAGAACAAGATCATGTGTCCAGCATGCCCCAATATCTCTAAAGGAATTACTCATTTTACAGCGCACACTTCTCCATATTAATTAAGCTGCTGCAAATTTTTTAATTTTTAGATTTGTTTGTTTCCTGTACTTCTCCACTTCTTCTAGACTCCTATGGTTTTTTATTACCTGCATGATCATATGTACTTCCCAAAGTCTTGTTTTGCTAGTTTTCTCTAATATTCACTGAATAATAGATATTCTAAATTATAACAGGTTTTTTAAAGGTTTTTTATCTTTATTCCTCTTCCATGCTACCTAGAACAAATGTCCTTATTCTTGTCTTTCAAATAATCACTACACCTACTATTTCATAACTCAACAAAATATACTGGGCTCCATACACATGTATCAGCAGCTCAGTTAGAGTTATACCTTGGTGTTAGTACCAAAGAAATTGGTTTGTTTCTTGGCAAAATAAACATTTATCTAGAGTATGTACTGAACTTTTAACTGAATTATTATAAAATCCTTGGAAAGACTTATGAGTAATGATGCCATTTACCAAAGGGCAAACGGCATGATTGTGCCTGATGTGTGTGTGTTGTGTGCGTGGACACGTGAGCAGAGAGCCTGCACATCTCTCCTAACTTGTGCTGGGTGCAGGGGATGCTGATATTTATATAAACACGTCTTCCATGACAACCAACACTATTCTTCCAGAGGCAAGGTGCAAATTTGCAAAGGGTCAGCCTTCCGATGGTACACAGTGTGCCTGGGTCTCACGGAGGTTGGCTTTCCTTTGTTTATGACACTTTTTCTGACAAAAGGCCAAGGCTAGAAGGTAAAATTGACTCAACAGCTTCATTCCCCAAGGCAACGTGTCTTAAGAGACTTGTCACTGCCCCACCCTTTGTACAATCACCTTTTTCAAGGACTTGAGCATTTTATAGTCTTGTAAAAAAAAATCATATTATACCTGATGATGATGATGTACATCAGTCATACACCCGAAGTTCTGTTCATTCCACACTTTGTCTTATCTCCTTTTTTATGACTCTGTTTTACTGTCATTTGGGATTACGGAATCATAACCCTAAGGAGGGAACATTTTCCTCCTTAAAAGTATCTTTTTATGTTATTTGAGGGTTACGCCCACGTTCTGAATCTTTGCAATATATTGCATGTCGGTTAATTAAAATGTTAGTGCGTGATTTCACACAGCGTAATGGTATTTCACCCTCTCTTGTATTACCTCCACCAATGCTTGACTTCCACCTTCAAGGACTTCTATATGCAACCCTGTAGCCTTAGCCCCTCACCTACTGCAGCCACCCAATATTGTCTGTTAACTAGGTCTGTGAATCTCCACTGTTGAACGCTCACATCACCACTTTCCAGAGCAAGCCCTCTTTTTCTCACAGCTGGACGATGACACCAGTCTCTTAGTTTCCTTATTCTAGTCTCTTCTCTAAGTCTGCACACCCAATACTTGACCGCATGTACCCTATTAGGAGTCAAATGCCACTTGTTCAATGAACGAATGATGTTATTAGCTGGGGGATCAATGTTGCAGCATATACCAGGTCTTGGACACTGAGCTCATCAAGGTTGCTCCAATCCCAATAATTCTCAACACAGACTTCAAATGGATCGTCTGTATTTCCAAACTATCCACCCCCAGGCCAGCCAGACTCCAGCATCTCTGGCTCTGGAACGCCTTCCTTCCCACACCAGCACACCTTGCCCTGTCACCTCTCTGAGTACACATCTGGGGTGACCGGCGCCCCTCATTAGCCCGCCATGCTCGCCAGCTTCCTGTAACATTCTGTGCATACTAGTAATAAAGTTTGGCATTCTAATCTGCAATGTCGCTCCATGAGTTCTTACACATATATCTTTTTCCCTCAGCAAGATTTACATAATCATGAAGGGCTGAAGCCATGTCTTAAGGTCTTTGCTTGGCTGACTTCAATGATTTAAATGACTTGGTATTTCTTTAACTGTCTACATACTTCATTTTACCTTAGTTCTTTAAAGAAGAAAAATGAAACCAACTTTAAAGCAGAATGAAACCTACACATAAAGACTCCTGAAAAGAGAGAAAAATGCACATTGTACTTTAATTTATTAACATGGAACACATACTCAAGAGACCACTAACAGCAGAGCACCCTAAGTACTTCCATTTATAGCCCCAAAAAGGGGGGAGGAGTAAAACATCAGAATCAGAAACAATACTTTTTTTATTGCTCCCTTTAACACACAAAATTGACTTACTAACTCTGCTTATTAGCAGTCAGTTGAAATAGGAAAAGAATATATACTCTTGCTCTGTTCTTATATAATAAATGTCTAGAGAAATTTATTTTATTTGAAGATTTTTCTATGTACTTAAGAGTAAAAAATCCATACAACCTGTTTTTTAAAAGCATCTAGCAATAATAAGTCAAAAGAAAGATGATAAACAAAGATAGAAATCAGATATCAAAGAAAGTACCATATAATTTTATTAAGAATACTTGTTCCTGCAACTCAAAAGTTGAAAATGCTCATATTGGATCAGTTTCAAAGATAAGAAAAATGACTGAAGATAAGAGTTTATTTCTGATCCTCCAAAGACTAGCGGGCATTTAGTTAAGTACTAAAAATAATAAAGGAAATAACTCTCTCTCTCTCTCTCTTTTTTTTTTTTTTTTTTTTTTTTTTGCCCTAAGAAATGTCCTGCTGTTAAGAAAATAATTCCACAATTTTTATTCGCTATGTTTTCAGATAAGTATTTCAATATTCATTTGACTTTGGTGCTTAATCATAAAATAAGGGTTTTTGAAGAAGGATCTCAAGAACAGAGCCACCCCCAGGCTGTGCTGTAAGATGGCGCAAGCCAGCTCCTGCCTGTCCTGCAGGCTGCTGCCCTCTTCCGACAGGTGTGCACTGAGGGTCTCTCTAAGCTTCCCGTGTGGTCTCCTGCGGAAACCTTCACTCCAGAGGCCAAACCCTGGCGACGCTGCAGTCGCTCCACACACACCCTGCTCTGTGCCCTGCTGAGGACCGTCTCTGGATCCTGGAACATCTTCTGCGAGTCCCTCTCCCTATCCAAATCTCGTCCATCCTTCCAGGCCCTTCCCAAACCCCACCTTTAACGTGGAGCCCTCTCTGATCACGTCAGTCCCTCCCGAAACTCTGCGGAACTGAACCTTCCAGCACAGGCCATGTCCCTGTCCTCAGGTGGATGGGCTTGTCCTGGTAAAGTGCCAGCATATTCTAACTTTCATCAGATGCCTGGTTCTGGCCAAAACATGGGCGTGCCTTGATTAAAATGACAACTCCTTCCTTTAATTCTCTTGGGTACTTTCCTGGGTCCACTTCCTGTTAACTTGTCACATAGTGCTTCTGTAGGATGAACTTTAGTTTGAACATTTCTCATCTTCCTCCCTGACCAGAGTACACATCTCCCAAAACAAGGGATGTGTTTTATCTTCGACCACCAAGACCAGCAGTGTCCCATATACATAGAGAACTGAACAGACTCCAGTCTAACTCAGGTTCTGTGGAAGCCAGAGAGGTGGCAACAGCTGGGGCCCCGCTGGGCTTTGCCACCTGCCCGCAGCGGAGCCTGGGTCTGCTCTGCTCCTCACCCCCAGCCTCGGCTGTAGCATCTGTAAGATGTGGGTGTGCTCTGCCGTGTCTCCTGGCTGGACTGGGGGAGTCTGTGGGCTCCCTCTCCCATCAGTAACTGGAAGAACAGTCCTGTCCTTGGCAAGAGGCAGTTGTTTTATTTAAGAAATCTTAACTGTGCCATTGAACTCTCTTCAGAAAATTTATTGACTCTTATCGCTGTATTTTTCTGACGTTTTTCTTCCAAACTCATAAAGAAACAATACTAGAAGGCAATAAAAACAAAGGAAAGGAGACATTTATAATATATATGTTCACTCTTAAACCCCCAAACAAATGACACCCAAAGAGTCTTCACTGACAAAGATCATTTTGTGATCCTTGATGGGTCTCCAGCCTCCTCTATGAACAGATTCTGGGTTTGGGAGACGATTTTATGATTCATTTCTGTTTTGGTCAAAGCCTTCAATCTGATCATACTCGCTTCAGTGAAAAGGTTCAAAACCATCTCTGGTTGTTTAAAATGTAACAACACTTTTTTTTTTCCTATGTGGGGGCTATTCTGCAGTGTGAAGTTCTACCAAAAAGGCCCCTGAGCAGCCAAGCAGCAGGCTTCTGGCGGCTGAAATTTGTATGCCTATGTGACTCTCTGATTCTCACATGCCAAAACAATTAAAGAAGCAGGAGTAGTTTAAAAATTGTCAATTCTTCTTCTTGTTCTGAGTCATTGCACACAGCTCCTGTGCATAATTTGTTTTCCATTATGCAAACTTTAACATCTTGCTTGCCACTCTTCAGATGGGGTTTCTCCCTAATGGAACGTTTTTTGCCTTTCTATGAACTGATTAGGAGGAAGATTTCAAAATCTAGGGCTGGGGTTGTGGCTCAGCGGTAGAGTGTTCTCCTAGCATGCATGAGGCACTAGGTTTGATCCTCAGCACCACATAAAAACAAAATAAAGATAATGGGTCCACCTAAAGCTAAAAAAATAAATATTTAAGAAAAAAAGATTTCAAAATATAAAGTGCAGTCATTCTTCAGAAGTGGGATTGGTGTTCAACAATGAGCATGTGTAGTAAATGCTTAGGGAGGCAAGGGGTGAACTTATTCTGGACACTCATTCGTCTGAGTTTGTTTACTTGTTGGGCAAACATTGTACCCCAGGCACTGTATCAGTCCCTGGGAGTAGACCAATTGACTTTCTTTAGGATACTGTAAATCATCTTTCAAATTTTTAAGATGATCTGATTAGCAAATTGAAGACTTGAAATGTTACCCTTCCAAAGACTGGTCTAAGCATAGAGTTTTAAATCAGCCTTTCGACCCCTGGATGTTATCCAATGGACTTCCCAGTCATCGTCTTCAGAGATATTCAATAACAGGACCTCCCAACATCACTATCTAATCTTTCACATTTTTCAAGACATCAGATATAGTTTCTTAGGTAAATTCAGTGAGTCCAAGCTTCTAGGTAACAAAGGTATACTTGATTTGTCCCTTTTTAAAGTATTTCACTGTTTTGGTCATCCCCTTCCTCCTTAAAAAAAAAATGTTCTTTGTACTCTCTTCTCTCAAACTCAAGCAATAGATTTATTTCTCCCAGGAAATCCTTTCAAACATGGTTTCAATAATGATGCTCACACAAAGAAAGGACATTTTGAACAACTTCAAACAATATCTAGATCATTCTAAAATATAAATATCCTTGGTAAATATGCATTTATTATGCACTTTGCACAGAGAAGCTGTATAATTAATATCTGGTGAAAGCATAAAATTTCCTTTAACTTCTCATCTCTTTACTTAAATAGTCTTTCCAATATATCATTCGTTGTTAGTGCACATTTTAACACACCAAACAGATGTATGATAAAGAGAAACCAATTACAAACTTATAAAAACCCTTAGCAGTATTGAAGAACTTCTGCACATGCTGCTATAGAACTCTTCTATTTCTCATTTATGCAGAAACATTAACCAAACTACATGAGAAATTTCAGCTCCCGAGTGCTGCACAGAAATAAGAGAAGGTGCTTCAAAGAGGGAAAGAAGGACATCTTTCCATCACCCATACTACCCTTCTCTCAAAACCAGCCCACAACCAGGTTAACACACAGAACCCCAGACTTCAGGCCTACCCCAGTTCTTATGTGCTCAGCACCCCTGATCTCAAGCACTAGGCTAGCACCTGTGTAAACAGGCCCCAGGAATACCCAGTGCCAGTGGGTCCCTGCAGTCACCCTTCAGGCTGGCCCCTACAATCCCACGCTTCTATAGATCCAGAGTCCAGGTCTGGCTCAGAAGGACTCAGTGCCAGACCATTCCTGACAGACCAAGGCATGTCCACCCCTAGAGACCTGGAACCCAGAACTGGCCTCGGGCTCCAGAACTGACCGAGTTCCAGATCAGACCACATAGATTCAAGCTCCAGGCCTAACCTGATGTACCCAGGAGCCAGACCCATCCCTGCACCTGATTGGCCCCTGCATGTTTAGGCTCAAAGTTCACCTCAGCATCTGGTCAACCTTTTTTGACCCAGGCCTTAAACTGGACCCTACAAGTACAGGCTGCAGGCCCATGCCTGTGGACCCCATGAGCAGGCACAGAGCATTGAGGCTCCAAGCCCAACACTACAGATCAAGGCACCATGTCAGCCCCCGCCCCCCATGGATTATGTCAGATGGCCTCCCCAGAGTCTCTAGACAGGCTGAGCAAAAAAATGAAGTTTCCATACGAAGCCAGTCTGAAAAGACTGGAATAAATCCCTAACTTTGTCAAATACACAGGTCAGTGTAAGGCAATAATAAACTGGAAAATCAAGGAGATATAACACCACCAAAAGAAGACAATAATCTCCCAGTAGCTGAAATCACCTCACCAAAAATGAATCTATTTAAACTGTCTGAAAAAGAATTTAAAAAATGATGCTAAGGAAAATAAAATATGTAAAGCAAATTTTAATAGATATGAAGGGAGAAATAGGAATGGAAAGATCATGTAGACAAAAAACAGCAAGGAAACATTGGATTTCAACTACCCTTAGACTAAGTAGACCTATAAGACATACACAATATCTCCCCTCCAACAGCAACAGAATTCACATCCCTCTCAAGTGCACATGCAACATTCTCCAGGATAGAAATTATATTGATCACAAAAGAAGTCTTTTCAAATTTAAGACTGAAATCATATTGAGCATCTTCTCCAGCTAAAATAATATGGAATCAAAATCAGTAATGGGAAGAGTTTGGGAAATTTCACACATAAATGGAAATCCAACCGCATACTTCTAAACAACCAATGGGGAACAGAAGTTAAAAGGGGAATTCAAAAACATCTTGAGACAAATGAAAATGAAAACAACATTTCAAAAACGAGAAGATGCAGCAAAAGCAGTTCTAAGAGAAAACCTTATAGTAATAAATGCCTACTCAAAAAAGGGAGAAGGATCTCAAATAATGTAGACCTGAGAGAACTACAAAAAGAAGAACAAACAAAGTTAGCAGAAGAGAGGAAATAATAAAGATGAGCACATAAATAAATAAAATCAAGATTAGAAAAACAATAGAAAACATGAAACTAAGAGCTCATGTTTTCTAAAAAATAAAATAAAATAAAATTGGCAAACCTTTAGCCAGACTAAGAAAAAAAGAGAAGATTCCAAAAATAAAACCAGAAACGAAGACAGTGAGATTACGCCCAATGCCACAGAAATACAAAAGACCGTGGGACTTCTATTGGTAATAATACACCAGTAAATTGAATGAACAAGAAAAAAATGGATAAATCCCTAGACACATGCAATTACCAAGATTGAATCAGGAAAAAAAGAGAAACCCTGATCCAATAAAAATGACTAAGAAGGCTGAATCCATAATAAAAATTCTTCCATTACAGAAAAGCTCGGGACCCGGTGGCCTCACTGCTGAAACCTACCACACGTTTTAAGAACTGATATCAATCCTTCTCCAACTCTTTCAGAACAGTTGAAAAAGAGGGAATGAAACTGTGAAGCTACTAGAAGACAACACAGAGGGAAGGCTCCATGGCACTAATTTTGACGATGACTTTTCAGATATGACCCGAAAGCACAGGCAATAAAAATAAATACAGAAATCACATCAAACTAAAATCATGTGCACAGCCAAGGAACAATCAGCAGACTGAAGAGACGGCCCACAGACTGGGAGAAAGTACTTGCAAACCACACATCTCATCCGAGGCTAATACCCAAAACATACAAGTAATGTAAACAACTCAGCAACAAGAAAACAACCTGGTTTAAAATGGACCAAAGGCCTGAACGGACATTTCTCAAAAGCAGAAATCCAAATGGCCAACAGGTCTATGAAAAAATGCTCAACATCACCAATCGTAAGAGAAATGCAAACTAAAGCCAAAATGAGATACCATCTCACACCTGTTAGAATGGCTATCGTCAAAAACAAATAAAAGATCCAAAGTGGTGGTGAGGATGTAGAGAAAAGGCAACCCTTGCACACCATTGGGAGGAATGTTAATAATAACAGCCATTAGGGAAAACAGTGCCGACATTCCTCAAAAAAGTAAAAGTAGAACTTTCATGTGATCCACAATTACTGGTCAAATCGTGAGGTGGTGTCTTTTGATGGACTACTGGATGTATGTCCAAAAGAAATGAGATCAATATGCCAGTGAGCTGCATCCCATGTTTACTGCACCCCATGTTTACTGCATCTCTGTTCACAATAGCCAAGCCCTGGAATCAACCTCCTGTCTACCAACAGGCTAATGGACAAAGGAAACGTGGTCTACACACACCATGGAATACTACTCAGCCTTTAAAACGGAAGGAAATCCTGTCATTTGTGACAAAATGGGTATACCTAGATGATATTAAAGTGCAGTAAGTCAGGCACAGAAAAATAAATTACCACATGATCTCATTTATAAGTGGAATCTTAAAAAGGTGAATCAGAGTATGGTGGCAGTGACTCAGGGCTGGGTGCTTCAGGATTTAGGAAACTATTGGTCAAAGAATGTGAAACTTCTATTAGATAGAAAGAATAAGTTTAAGATCTACTGCACAACATGATGTCAATAGTCACAGTACAAACTGGGTTACTGTGCTTTGGAAAATCCCTAGAAGTAGATTTTAAATGTTCTCACTACAAAAAATTATGTGATGTAATGAATATGTTAATTATTTCAATTGAGCCATCCCACCATGTACATATAATTCAAAACATCATATTGTGCACTGTAAATGTATATAGTTTTAATTGTCCATTAAGTAATTTTTAAAATTGTTTGAGGTTTGTGGAAAGAGAAAAGTGAAGTCTGACTCATTTAATAGCTTGAGTCACTTCAAAGGACTCTTTGATTTTTACAGGTGAGACCTAGGGATATAGACTAGAAGAACAGATGCTTGCCAAAGCTATCCCCAGTTTTCTAAGAGAAGAAAATATATATATACACTCACAAACAAAAAAGCAATTACTGATCAAATCATGAGCTGGTGTCTTTTGTCTAGGAATTTCAGCCATAGATAGAGAGAGCCAGGAAATCTCACAGAAGAAAAACAGACTTCCAAGATCACTGGTCTATTGGAAGTAGATCAGCAGAGCAGTTATAGTCCTAGGCTGGCCTCCCAGAGGCCTCCTTGGCCAGAAATGGTGGAGACCAGCAGCAATTTCTCAGATTACGCCAGAATCCTGGGACCAGCCTGGAACAGAACCACAGAGAAGCTGGAACAGAAGCTGTGTGTTCACTTGCCAACATTTACCTCAGCATGAACCTGCCAAATAGAAAGCGCCAACAAATTTTTAAGAGACTTACCTTTTAGCTTCACAGCAATAAGACCCGAGTTAGGGTCAAATTGTGTATATCTGTAGTGTCCTTCCTGAGCTTGGTGCACTGAATCATGCCTAATGTCTGATGATAGGAGATACCCTCTCATCAGTTTTCCATCATATTCAACCCCAGGATGAAAGTCCAATCAGGGAAAGCAGCTCAGGCTCTTTGCATCGCAGGCACAGCAACGCTGAAAACCATAAACTTTCAGCATTAAAAGCCAAGAACAGTGAAGACCTAGACCCAGAAAACATAATATGTGCCTTAACTTATTAAACTTTATATTCCTTTCAACTGAACGCCTTGTTAAAGGAAGGATAAACCGTAATTACTTGGTCATTGGCCCCAAACCAAAGCAGTTTTCTATATATGTGTATCTCGGTAAGAGGTCACTTGGAGCATGGCCCACGGCTGGAGGCATAAGGGATTTCGGCAGTGATGCCGTTTGTATCACGTTACAAGTTCATCAGATGTCCTGATGGGTTCCCTTAATAATCTATGCAGCTGACACTGCATTGGTGAGTAGATGTTTAAATTTACAGCTTCAAAGCCGGGGAAGTTTGCTGACAGGTACAGCACAAAACATCTTCGCAGGAAAAACACCCTCGAAGGCAATGTTACAGTGTGTTCTTGACATCCTCTTTCCCAGCCATGCACACAGCCCCAGGAACAGCCAGCTCTTCAGAGGTGACATGCGATCGATTAGCTTCAGGCACCTGGGAAGCTGGACAGAAGCCGGATTCGGATGCAATCGCATTATCTGTCTGCCCTGCCTCTGCCCCAGCTTTCCAGCATGTCTGCTTATGTGTGCAGGGTGGTGGTGAACGAGGCTTGGTTTGGGAGTTCCTCCAAGGAGCTCCGTGGTTGCCCTGCAGCCATTCTACCCAGCTCCACTCCTGTGAGTCCACTAGACCAGAAAGAAAACACGACGTCTCTGGTAGTCTAATTACATCGCTTTTTCAGCACATTCTGTTCTTTTTCATATTTTGATTGTGTCTTTCCCTCTTGTTCAACTTAATAATGTAACACCATATCTGATTTTTAAAAAATTCTATGGATACACAAAAAAATAAAGGAAAGTTGACGGGAGAGGTCGACACATAAAAGTGTGATATCTCCAGTCGGAGCCAAATTCCTAAAGGGTGAGCCATGGAAAGGCCAAGCAAAATAAGACATGATCGGTGCTAACTTCATTTTCAAAAGTTCCCACAAGTAGGTTTACAAGTGCCTGGAGGGATGAGTTAGCCTCCGCTGTGTCTTGTTTAATTTGGCCATTTAAAGGGCTAGCTCTTTTCAAACTTGGCTCTCCTTATAGATATCACACCTCTACATGTCTGAATTTGATTCTTGACTTGGCTTTTTCAGTGCACATTAAATGTTTCTGATTTGGTATCACTCTAGAAGAATGTGTGAGTGGTTTCTTTGCACTCATGTCTGGGTGGATTGGGGTCAGGTGTGTTGATGGGTTTACACTATTAAATTACTTCAGGCTCCCTCACCCTACCTATCTCAGAGTTCATCTTCTGTGTGGGAGGCCACTGGAAGAGTTAGATCTACATGTTAGATTTTGTTGCAATGACAACAAAACAAAATTAATACGTTATTTTATGAAATAAATGCATTATCTCTGCCAACAACTTCTGATGAACACTTTTCACTTGGGGAAAAAGTAAAGAAGAATTGCCTAAGCTAGTAAGCGGAATGCGGAAATTATCATTATTAAATTATTACATGGGTAGACCACTGTTTACTTTATGACTTAGTTTGAAGGAGGACAATTGGAATAAGCTTGGAACACATTCATGGCAATTCATTGTTTTCATTTTCCTCTTCCTCAAAAAGGGAATTTCATTCAGCCTCTAGAGATACACAAACCACAAGATAACATAAACCAGAACAGGTGAACTGGGCTAGAGATGTAGCGCAGGGGTAGAGTCTTGTCTAGGATACCCAAGGCCCTGGGTTCAGTCTTCAACACCTTAAAAAAAATGGGGGCTAGGGCTGGGGCTCAGCAGTAGAGCACTTGCCTAGCATCTGTGGGGCACTGGGTTCGATCCTCAGCACCACATAAAACTAAATAAACAAAATAAAGGCATTCTGCCAATCTACAACTAAAAAAAAAAGTTTTTTTAAATAGAAGAAACTGTGCAAAGATTCATAGATGGAGAAGAAAATGAGCATATGGACTATGAGTCTTAGAGTCCGAAAACTGCATCTATTTCCTGAATTACTGGTTTTTATAACCAGTGATAAGTCATTTAACTTCAGTGAGCCTCAATTTCTTGTGTGTAAAATAGAAATTATGATAATTTCTATCTCACTGGGCTTTTGAGAAAATCACATGAGACTGTGGACATAAAAGTGCCCTGCAGGATATCAATCCCAATAAGATATTTTACTAATATTAATAAAGAATTAGGGAATAAGTGCTGAATTATGACTGTAAAGGTGAGAGTTCGGAGATGGAGGATATTGAATAAATTAGAGATTAAAACCTGTTCTTTGGAGATGGTGCAATTTGAGGTGGACCTTGAAGAATCTGTTCAATTTGAGAAATTATGAGGAGAAAAGAAAGTATACTGAATAAGAAGTGCACACAAGTCAAACTCACTGCTCCTGGAGGAGGACTGCTGGCAATGGGGAAACTTCAGAATAACAGAAACCATCAGGGAGATGGAAGGAGCCTGTCGTGGACTATATATTTGTGTCCTCCATGCCAGCTTCATATGTTGAAGCCCTGACACCTAGCATCATCTACTTACTCTAGAGTGAGGGTATTCGGAGATGGGGTCAGTATGAGGTAATGCAGGTACATGATGTCATGAGGCTGTGGCCCTGGTCTGATGGGATTAGTGCCCTTGTAAGAAGGGACACCAGAGCATGTGTGTGCGCTCGCTCGCGCTCTCTCTCTCTCTCCTCATCAAGAACACACAAAGAAGAGGTCATGCAAGCACACAGCAAGATGTCAGCCACCTACAAACCAAGAGCAGAAGCTTCAGAAGGCAACTAACCCTACAAGCACCTTGATCTTGGACTTCCTGGCCTCCAGAACTGTGGAAAATGCATTCTGTTGTTTGATCCTCCAAGTCAGTGGTATTTTGTTATAGCAGCCAGAGGTGACTAAGACAAGCCCCAGATAAAGGAGCTAAAAAAGTTAAACAGAGCTGAATTCTTTGGCTCCAGGCTTCTGGAGAGAGAGACAGCAGGAATAGGGTACATTGGCAATGAAGCCAGGGGGGACGTGAAAGGGAATGGGGCTAAAAGCAGAGAAGCAGGCTAGGCAGCTGTTTCTATCACCCATTAGAAGTTTAATGATTGAGATGCAGCAATGGGACAGGAGGGGAGACAGAACCTGACCGGTACGTCTAAGATACAAGAATATCCAGTGTTTGGGAATGAAGACTCCTCAACTTAGCTTCCCAGGAGAAGCTGGTGCAGCCACCCTGGGCCCCCAAACACTCAGAAACATAAGGCAAACCAACTCTCCAAGAAGGCCAGTTGATTTGAAGAAGAGCCAAACCCATCTCTAACCAGGTCTTCTCAGATCAAATTTCTCATGCCGTCATTGAGTTGAGTTCAGAAGCAGATCAGAAATCCAGATAAAGTGTATCATCCCTGTTTGCTTCCTCCTGCACCTGCCCCTGACTTTCCTAACACCTGGGTGCCTTCCCCACCCTCTGGGCTCTTCTTGCCCCCCCCCCGAGTGCCCAGGGCCTCTCTCTAGCTGGGGCTCCACGCTGTCCCTGCAGCTCACCAAGCTCACAGCTGCCTGCTCCACTCAAAATCAGAACCCAGGTTCCCTAGGTCTTGTTTTTCAAGGTCCAATTGTGACAATCAAGTGTTACTAGAACAGAATTTTCCAACATGTGCTTCTCTTCCATCACAAGTAAAGGCTTTTCATGTTCAAATAAGTTTTAGAAATACTCCTGACTATGTCCCCTTCTTGGCAATTCACTCAACACATGCAAAACTTTGGGGAAATTCATAGTTTAATAAAAAAAAAAAAAGAAAGGAAGGAAGAAATAAAGGAAGGAAGGAAGGAGAGAAGGAGAAGAAGACATGGAGGAAGGGAAAGAGGAAAGAAGAGGGAGAAAGAAAGAAAACAAAGGAAAGTAGAGAGGACAAAAAGAAAAAGAGAATGAGAAGAAAAGGAGAAGAAGGAGGAGAGATGGGGAAAGCATTCCCTTCTATTCAGCTCAGGGTTTGCCAAGCTCATCAGGTCGCAGCCCCTTTGTTTACCTAGTGTCTCTGAGAAATCATAGCTGGTAAAATGCATTTTAGGAAAACTTGCATTGAGGTCTTTATACCTGTAATTGGATTAACACACTGCTCGTCTCTGCTAATGTACTTGTAATTTAACTTGAACTTCTAGAAGTACACCTTAACCCAAGGGAGCAATTCCTAGAGGGAGAATCTTATACAAACAACAGTCCCTGGAGAGAGAAGGCAAGAGGCACAGCCTTTCCTGCCCCACAAAATGTCATCAGGAAATGCAGCCAGCTGGGCTGGACACCCTGCCGCTCCTCCGTGCCTGGGCCCGTGGTGAACAGGAGTCTCAGAGCCAGAGCTTTTTATTAATCACATTTTCTACATAAAAGCATATGGATATAAAATCCCTGAGGAGAAAATTGAAATGATACGGTTTTTCACACAGTTTTCTTTCTGTGGCATTTATTGAAAAAGGAATTATCACATGGAATCCCTTTGAATTGCATTTTGATTTCGTAATTTTATTTATTCATGGTTTTCTGATGTCAAGGCGTTGTGAGAGCTTAAAATTCTATTTCAGAGCCACCTAATTGTATTTGAAAAGATCTATAAAAACTGTTTCTACCGTGTGAATTACCTGTGTTGGTGTGATGGTAACAGCTCCAGCATCTTCCGGAAGGAGCCCCAGCAGGCTGCCTTGACGCCCCATGCCCCTCCCCTGGACAACTCGCTCAGGGTGAGCCTAATGCATCCTGACGGACACAATCCTCCCTCCATGTGCTCAGCCACCTCTGTGGAATCACATTGCTTCCCGTGTTTTCTTTATAACTGATGCTGGATTAGCCAAAGCTTCTAGTAGCTTCTAGAAGCTTGTAGTTTTGTTTTCCCTTTTCCTACCTTTGTTGTCTGCCTCCTTAGCCCCTCACCTACTCCATCTCCTACCACAGCATCAGCAGATGAGCTGGAGAATAAACAGAGGCAAGATGCCCTCAAATGTAGCCTCAATCCCAGGAACAATGATCCCCTGAGGCTTCCGTCAGGGAGCCCATGATGTTGTCTGCTCGCTTCCTTCTCAGTCACCTAACATTCATTCATTCATTAAAAGGAAAGTTGAAGTCCTCTTTGCTTATGATGAGATGGGATGGATAAATGATAAATTTTATGTATCAACTTGACTGGGCTAAGGGATGCCCAGATGGCTAGTAGAAAATTGTGCCTGGGTGTGTAGGTGAGGGTGTTCTGGAAGAGATTAGCATTTATTTGACTGAATAGAGATTTGCTCTCACCCACGTGGGGGCTTTGTCCAATTTATTGAGGGCCTGAATAGAACAAAAGGTAGAGGAAAGATGAATTCATTCCCTGGTTGAGCTGGGATGTCAATCTTCTTCCTCCCTTTGACATCAGCATTCCCAATTCTCTGACATTCGGACTGGGAGTCGGACGTACACCATCAGGCCCCCAGTTCTCAGGACTTCAGGCTCAGACTTTGGACTCAGACTGAATTACACCACCAGCTTTCCTGGTTCTCCACGTTAGAGGTGGCAGATCACAGGACTTCTCGGCCTCCGTGATCATGTGAGCCATTCTCATTAAAATGGGTGTGTATGTGTGTGTGTGTGTGTGTGTGCGCTTGCACGTGTGTAAAATCTCCCACAGCTTCTGTTTCCTGGACAACTTGAACTAATACGTAAGGAGATATAACAAATCACAACCCATATTTATTTCTGCCACAGAATTACAAGGTAGTTGTATATGCAATCATATCACAAACCAAACATTAATGCAAGGAATGTCTCTTATTTTATTGAATAGATTCATTTTTATGGAATACGTTCACTTGAAAAAAACAACATCATTATTTAGCTCCTAAAGCCCCCAGGCAGGATGACTGGAGCCAGGGATGAATAGGTAGAAGAAGAACCCCTGCTGACAGGTGCATACTTACAGTCTAGTGAGAAAAAGAAAAATTAACAAGCACCTACAGAATAGCGGGATAAGTGCTTTGAAAGAAGTATTTCAGGAGTGCTACAGGAAAACCAATTCTAGCCAACCACGTCTGGAAAGTCTTTTCCAAGAAAATGATCCTGAGGTGACTTTTGATTGAGAGGTCTGCCATAGCAATAAAAGAGGTAAGAGCATTTAAGGCAAAATGAGCAGAACAAAATATTAAAAAGGCTCAGAAGAGAAAAGAAAACGCTGGGTTCTGGGACCCATTTATATGGATGGAGCATTTGTCACACACAGAGGTGTCCGAGAACAATGACAGGAGAGGAAAACCTAGCCAGCCACAGAGGGTCTGATGCGTCCTACAAAGAAACCTGAACTGTACCCCCAGGTGATGAACAGTCATGGTAGCATCGTGGAGAAAGAAATCAGGTCACTAGATTTGAATGTCACAAAAATCATTGTGACATAAATATAGGATGCCTCTGAATAAGAGCTAGTCTGACCCAGGGCAGCAGTGAGGAATCCAGGATGATGGCCACCCCTGTAACTTTCCCATAGGGAGATGACCATTCCATTCACTGAAGTAGATCGTATTGGAGGAGGGTCCACTTCCGTGATGGAGTTTGAACCAACTCAGTTTCCTATGGGAAACTCCAGGAGGGTCCTCATCTGGACCTCAGGCTCTAGGTGAATGTGCTTCTTGTATGTAGGTGGTAGCGGGAGCGGAACCCTGAGTTTGTCAATGGTGTGAGATCATCCAAAGGAGGCGTCCCGGGGGGGGGAAGGAAGCAGAAGGATGCAGTCAACTCAACACCCACCAGGCGGGTGGAAGAGAAAGCCAAGAGCAGCTGAGGAGTAGTCCAGAGAAGAACTGGAGAGCTAAAGTACAAGCAGAGCTGGGAAACAACCCCTCGCCCTGAGCCTCCGCGCTAGGTGGGCGTCCTTGCTCACCGCAGGAGCTGAGACCTCTGATTTTTGGGGGGATCCTCTTGGGGCCATGTCATGTCCTGAATTTGTGTGTCCCGAATGCTTTGCTCTGCTTGTCCTACTGGCCTGTTAGTAAAACTAATGTGAAAGCGGCTTGATTCCTCATTTTAATCTATCATCAAGCTTGGGGAAGTGTCCAGTCTTTCTAGTCCATGTAATTACCACTTTCGCTGTGGAAATAAGAAAAAGGAGGCTCAGAGCTGAGACTTGTTCACACAGGTAATAACAGTTAGTGTCAGGATTAAACTTTCATCTGGCTTTCAATCCAGTCATCTCCCACTGTATTCCATTGGTTCTACTGACACCCCCATTTATATTCTGAGTGTGTGTGTATGTGTGTGTGTGCGCACGCACACACGTGTCTTTTCCATTTCTTTCTTCCAAATGAATCCGAACTAAAATGATGGATGTGTTCAAAATTTGACCTTTCAGCCCTCAGTAAGTGAGAATCTCACTGCTCTTTGTGAAAAGCACCTTATATAAAAGGCAGATGAGTGGATTTTTAGTTCTTCTTATAGTGTGAATGCTCATTTTTTTCAGTCTTATTTCTCCTCCTGCTATTTGAAAAAGACCAAAAAAAAAAAAGGGAAAAAAATGAGGAATGAATGTATGAAAACTTCAGCAAAATTTCAGTCAAGCCTTAGAAGAGCATTAATCCATGCCATTGATCACATTTTAACATGAAAGTAGTCTAAGGGAAAATAAATCAACTCCAGTAAACATACATAAACATTCTACCAAAAAAATGCAAAAATAAATTTTATAACCCTGCAACAGATTCATGAAAAAGACCCAGGAGAACATTAAAATGCAATTGATCTAAAGGTTGATGTCATATTTTGGAGTTAAGACCACTATGTAATCTTGAGCCAAACATACTGGGAGAATAGGATGCTGGGGAAGATTAGGTCAGATTAAAGAAGCTATTTTTGTTTAATCCAAGAAAATAACATTTTTTAAAGCATCATAAAGTGTCCCCAGTGATAGAAATTATTATGCTGCTGTGAGCAGAGAACTAGGGTCAGAACTCATTACCAAGTGGCATTTCCACAAGTAGCAGGGGAACACGCTGTTTCCTATCAGACATTACATCCAGAGTCTGGGTAGCTTTCTTTCCTGAATCGGAGCCTAAAAATCTACTTCATTTCCTCACCTTTGCCCAACATTTATAAGTATCCAGGTTTCACCAGTGGTCGCGAGTAGTCGACAAAGCCCTCCAATTCCCCGAGCTGTAAAACTTATTTTAAAAAGCAACTTGTAAATTCAGCAGCTTACTTCAGTTTCTTCCTGTCAACCAATAATGGCCAACTATTCCCATTCTTAGGGACAGACAGAGGGAAACTATCACAGCCAAAAATAATTTTCTTTCTTCTAAACTGGAATAAATCATTTCTGGTACGACTTGGCCTTCATTTCTTCCTCCCTGGAGGATCGTTACGGAATTTAGTGCCACGGCCTTGAATTATCAGCTTTGGGGTTTGCTTTGGGGCTGTCACCGCCCGTTACCGAGGGCATTTATCATGGCTTTTGTTGTTGCCCTGGCATCTGAAGAACCCCAAGCCGTACTGCATGGTGCGTTCTCTCTCCAATCCTCATAAAAACTCTAGAAAGTAAAAAGAGCACCATATTTTTAAAATATGAAAATGTTTCCACCCGGTGAAATAAGATGCCTTCCTACCTATAATCTCATAGTGCAGCCAGAGTCGGAGTTCATTCCTGACAAGGAGGCTTCGGGAGAGCAGGTACTTTGTGTTGACTACTGGGTGGATGAAAGGATGGATGCACAAGTGGAGAGGTGACGGGTCATATGCAAGAATCTCAGTGTCTCATCCTTCCCCCTTCTCATCTCACAAAGGTGAGGAAATGGGTGGATGGGTGGGAGAATGGATGGATGGATGGATGGAGAGGTGAGTGGATGGATGGAGGAAATATGAATGAAAGACAGGTGGTCGTGGGTGATGAATGAATGGAAGGTGGTGGGTAGGTGAGTGGATAGATAAATGGATGATGGCACTGCTGATTCTGACCACAGACTTCATTCTATGACACAGGTAGGGTCCACAAGAATCTCAAGTAGGAGCTAGATCTAGAAGGAGCTCCTACATTGAGTACGAGCTCCAGGAAAAAAACAAAAATCCACAGAGAAAAAGGAAGAATTAGTTGAGTCAGAAATCTAGTGTTAGCTACAAGAAAACTTCAGAAAAATAAAGCGTATTTGGGTGACCTTATTTGAGATTAAATCAAAATGCAGGGTTTACAGCTGGGCTCAGTGTTGCACACCTGTAATCCCAGCCACTTGGGAGGCTGAGGCAGGAGGATTGAAAGTTCAAAGCCAGCCACAGCAACTTAAGGAGGCTCTTTCATAAAGTTAAAAAAAAAATTTAAAGGGGACTAGAGATATAGCTCAGTAGTTAAGTGCCCCTGGGTTCAATGCTGAGTTTTGTATTGTCCTAGTTCTACAAGTTACCCCAAATTTTGCTACAGGATGATGAAGAGGAAACTAAGGGACAAGTCAGCTGATGGAGGCTCCAACCCACTCCTCAAGCCCCAAATGAACCTGAGTAGCTCCTCAGGGATCACTTTTGGGTGTTGTGGGTCTATAAAAGATTTTGCTGAAGAAGCAGCTCCCAATTTTGAAAAAGGTTTTAAAAAAAATAATAAAATAAAGAACAAATGAGTGAATGAATGCTTCAACACATTTCTGCCAGGCTTTACCATAGCATTGATCAATAGCATTGATCATAGTTTAACTTTCGGAACCATATGGCATATTCATAAAATTAAAATAATGTTTAAATTCAGTGCCTAAACTAAAACAATGCCTTGCTGCACAGGAACATTGTAAGAATCAAATGATGAACTGCAAGCAGAAAAGGATTTGAGAACCACCAAGAGCTTTGTAAGTACAAAGCATTACCAGAATTATACGAAATAAAGAAAATCTGAGAGTTAAGAACGGAGTCACCTCTCTGTGCTTTCCTTTTCCTTCAGTCTTTTCCCCTTCGCCCAGGCAGCCATATGGCCCTGCAGGCCCAGTCTGTCTAACTACGTCATGACCTTGGGGTATCTCATCCTGCCCTCCATTCCTTTTTCTTCTATAAAAAGTGGTGCTGCGAACATCAGAACAAGGTAAGAAGAAATTGGTTGGAAGGAGGTGGGCGGGGGAACACAAAATAGGGTCAGCAAGGAAGCTCATTTTGATTTCCCAGGCCAATCTTGTGGGTGGGGTGAAGCAGGAGGGTTTCCTCAAGGCCTTCTTTATGTTTGACCTACCATGAGTCATCTCTAGATTCTTAAGACCGTCTAAAATAAGTTGTCAGATCCTTTAATATAAAGCCTCAAATCAGTGTCAAGCCAGACTTCCAACAGCCTTTGCCTGCCTAACAGCAATTTGAGCCCTCTGGAAAGCCAGGAACCAATTGTTTTCTAAAGTATATTTTAGATCAGAGATCTTCTGATATGCTCCTGATATTCCAATACTGTTTGGGTTACTTATTGCTGTGTAACAAACCACCCTAATACCTCATATCTAAAAGTAACAGTAAACACTCTCTACCTCTCACAGTGCCATAGGTCGACCTCTTGGGATGGTCTCCCAGGGTGTCCTCCATGAGAGTGTAATTGGATGCTGCATGGGGCTGGGTTAGCTAGCAGCTCTGTTGGCAAAGTGGGCCACTGAGTCTCTCTCCCTGTTTACAGGCTCAGGGCTTTCTGCATGATTTCTTCAGTAAGATAAACACCACTGTATGGTACTCAAAGTTAAAAGAAAAGGAAATAAAAGACTATTCCAAGGGAGAAGAAGCAGAAGCTGTCAGTCTCTTAAAAGCTGGGCCCAGAACAGGCACTGTATCTCTACTGTCACCTTCCATGGTCAGCATGAGCCATAGACCAGCTAGGACATAATGCAGAAGGAGTCCGCACAAATGTGACTCCCCTAAGGCAGAGTCCACGGGGGCCACCCTTGGAAACCCAGTGCCACACAACATAACTACAAAAAAATGCTTGTACTAATCAAAAACAAAAAAAAGGAGGAACCGTCAACCCTGCATGCATCATGTTTCAGAACAACAAGGATCACAGGTGTCTTCCTGGAGCGTGTGGTCGCACTGACAGAGCTTAGATGCTCACTGTGCAAGTGTTCAGCGGCTGTGATCACAAAGGCTAGACCGAAGGTACATCGCTGCTTATAAGCTAAGATTATAAGATAACAGAGAAGAGACAGAAAGAAAAAGATTCGGGCTGAAGAAGCTCATCTAATAACCGTGACAGATAAAAACCCAACTTGAGAGCTCCATCCAGCAAGAACTGCCACACTCTCAGCATTAATGAGCTACCACAGACTCAAACGCTGGCCCTCCCTCCACATCTCACGCCTTCTAATTATCCCACTTTCTTGGTTGCGATACCACAATCATACATTAAAGCCTATAACAAGTCTTGAACTCTTAATGTATCTTAGAAGTTGAAAATAAGTGGTTACTACAGAAACTCCATCCTTAACAGCAAAGGGAAGAAATAGTCTGAGTAAAACAACCCGTTATTTATAGGACGCTGTATTTGCTACAACTCTGTCTCTCCTGCTCTGTCTTCACCTGTAAGTCATATTATTAATGAGCCACTTAACTGATAACTCACAGAGCCTATTATGATATGTGATAACTGAGTGTTTTGAAAGGCCATTTACCTTACTTCCTTATATGACTTCCCTAATGGTATTGCATCAAAATATTTTTTTCCAGGAAACCCAAAAAGTGTAGCCAAATCACTTTTTAAGATTGTCATACACAAGATTACAATTTTCAAAATAATGTCTTCTGAAACTCAAGGAGAAGAAGAAAAAAGAAAAGGGCTGTTTCCTTCCCCTGATGCTGCTATGGGATCCCGTCTCAGAGAACATTCTGGAAGGACTACTGCCGAATCACACGGTCCTTCAGTCACTCCTTGCACAATCACTGGAGCTCTTACTCTGTGCCAGGCACAGTGATGGATGGCTCCTGCCTTCAGATATTTCATAACCCACTCATAGACAGACAAGCAGCAAAAAATATGATGGTAGGTGCCAAGATGAGACACCCAAGTGGAGTGAGTCCATCAAAGAAGGTTCTCAGTCTGCGTCAGGGGCTCAGGGGAGATGGATGGGAAGAGGTCAAGCTGGAAGGATGCGGAGCAGTTTCCCCTTCTCATTAACAGGGCAAAGTGCACTTGGGAGAATGTCCCCGGCAAGTGGACTGAGCTAGGGATGTGGGAAATTCTCAGGTGTTCAGAGATTGCAAAGGTGAAGGCACTGGAGGACAGAAGAGTGAAAGTGGCCGGAGATGGACAGACACAGGGGCAAGGCCCCATGAAGCACAAGGGGCTTTGCTTTCCTTGCAAAAGAGTTTGGATTGATTCTGTGCATTAAGGAATTGAGAACAGAGGTGCACTGCTACCCTATTTGTTTGAGGGGATCTGGGAGGGAGACCCACAGCCTGATCTCTGCAGAGCAGCAAACAGGTAGTTTTTCTCCAAGGAGGCACAGGAGGTGCTACCTCATCAGCCATGCTCACTAAAAACCCTGGTGAACACCCAACAACCTAAGGAAAAATCCACCCCAATGTTGCTCTAACATTATTAGCACTGGACACTTGTAGAAAATAATAAAACAAAGAACATTTTCCTGCTGAAGCAAATCTGACATGGTAAAATTTTAGGTTTCTCAAACTGGGAAACAGGCGCACATCAATCTGGCTCCTCTGCCAAGCATACCAGTTTTTCTAAAAATTGCATGGCAAAAATCAAAGGGTAGATAACTTTCAAAGTCAGCATGCTATTTTAAAATATAAGCATAGGACTTGAAGCTTGGTAACCTGTAATTCAAACTCTTTTCCCAAACATCCCCCCCTTACCCAACTCCTAGGGGACCATTTCCTTCTTCTGTACCATTGTGGGTGCACCTTGGAAATGTCTGAAAATCCAGAGCCCCATACGTTGTGTATGGAGAAGGAGAATCCCCTGAGGAATAAGTGTATTCTAGGGGCAATACATTATGCACACTCTGCTATAATCCCACGTAAGTAAGTCCATATATAAATTAACACCAAACCCTTAAAGACAGGAATAATAGCACACTGAATTTTCTCATCCACTGCTTAGCCTCTGTCAACAGCCCTGCCTCTTTCACAAGGTTATTTTAAGGATTAAACAAGGAAATGAAAGCACTTTATAAACTGTAAAGTGCTACCCTGATGTAATGTTTCATTAACAAATTAATTTACAAAGGACTAGGACAAGGTGCCCTTTGACTGAAGGTTTTCATTTTCCTACATGAATTAAGGGGAAATGCTCTAGTATGGTCGACGGAGCAAAACAAAGGGTGGCATTTCCTGATGTCATGGCACAGATGTGCAGAATTCCAATCTTCTCCTTCCCGCAGTGGCCTTCGGGCAGCGGGTACAAACCCATCTGGTTCTCATATTGCCTGAACCACGTGCTGGACAGAGGGTTTTCACTGAGCTGAATTTGAACAAACCCTCCTGAGCTTTCCACAAATCTTAACGTCAGAGCAAACTGTCCTCAACCTGCTCCCTGCTCCTTGATGTTCTCAGTCAGCAAACCCTAAGCCATCTCCTAAGACAAGGGCCAAGTGGTGGCAGTTGGGATGGTGACACAGGAGCTCGTGACTGGTTTTACTGAACTGCCACTGGTCCCTTCAACTGAAAAGTCATATGTGAGACTTTCGGAGGTGAACCAAACACAAACCAGGCCTGCCCAGTTTTTAATGTCCTCAGCTGTGTATTTGTGGGAAGTACGTTTCTTGGAAGCTTGCCACTTCTTTGTTGAATGCCATGGCTCAGGAGTAGTGGTGGGGTTGCTGGGGCAAATGCTAAGACTGAACACAGAAGCCCAGCGGAAAAGAAAAAGCTTTCTCTCACGGAGATACACAGCTTGTTCTGTCTGTTAAAAAGACTTACTATTTGATTGTGGGATAACTGTTATACATAAGTATAAAAATTAAATGATGATATCTTATTTGATTAAAGTATTGAATTATTTAGTCAAATCTCATGTCAAATGTAAAATATTTGATTTTCACTCCCTTCCAAGACCGTGGTATATTCTTATTAATAGATTGTTCCATGGGAGTAGAAAAGATAAAAAGATAATGAAGTGTTAATCTTAACATCCAGTGTTTTTTTTTTTCACCATAGTTATCTAAACCAAATCCAGCAGTGTAGAATAATTTAAGACACACCAACCCTAAAATCTATCCGATCACTATAAGACATGCGCCAAGACCTAGGATAGATACATGAAAAGTAGGATTTTTCTCATTTATCTTACATTAATATAATCTCCACTCAAAGCTGGATCCCAGCCATTAGCTGAGGAGGCAAACGTGGTCCTTAATAGGCAGGAAATATGGTTGGGGCATTAAATGACATTAAAAACGGTTCTTCTGCTTAAACTAGGAACATTGCATGAACACCGATGTTAGGAAATGTTACCTATTGGCCCCTGCACTATGGACCTGTCTTGATTCACACGTCCCACTTGTGCTGGTCCATTCCGCACAATTTTGTCTGGTCCTGATCAGAATGAATGTGTGCTATGGTACCACACCTGCCACGAAGCTCTTCTCTTGTGTTCTCTGCACACAGTTTGGGTGACATCAGTATTAAAAGGAGCTCTGCAGAAAGCTGACAGATGGAGAGGATCAAGGTTCTCAAGATGAAAATGTCGGTGTTGATGTTTGGTCTAAAGAAAATAGAGACCAGAGAGAATAGATCCTTCCATTGCTTGCAAGACACTCTTGATCAAGTTTTATCATGATTGTGTTGTTGAGATAAGAATATTCATGTTGGAGGACATTCTATTCTATTTTAAAAAGCATTTGTATGGCTTAGATATGAGGTTCCCCCAAAAGCTCATGTTGGAAACAATTCATGAGAGTTTAGAGGTGAAATAGGTTATGAGAGTTTCAACCTAATTCGTGACTTAATCCCCTGGTTGGGATTAACTGAGTTGTACCTGGGCAGGTGGGTTGTGGCTGGAGGAGGTGGGTCCCTGAGGATGTGCCTTTGGGGTATATATTCTGTCCTTGTTGAGCAGAGCTCTCTCTTTGCTCCCTGGTGCCATGTCCTGAACCATTTTCCTCTCCCTCGCTCCTCTGCCATGATGTTCTGCCTCACCTGGGGCTCACAGCAATGCACCCAGCCATTTATGGCTGAGAACTCCAAATCTGTGAGCCCCCAAATAAACTTTTCCTCCTCTAAAATTGTGCTTGTCAGGTCTTTTGGTCACAGCAGTGAAAAAGCTGACTGAAACAGCATTGCACATATTTATGATGATCTCAAAAATCCTGTGAAATGGATGTTATTATTATTGTCTTCATTTCACAGAAGTGAAAACCAGGGCACACAGAGGTGATGAGACTTGCCCCAGGACTCACACTCAGTAAGTGAAATGGAAATAAAACCCAGACTTTCTGATTCCTAGCCTTAGTGTTTTTGTTTTTCCATCTTGTGCATCTTTTTCTTTCTGTACAAACATGTGCAATGTTTCTGCAGGTCACAGAGTTACTGGAATATAGAACTGGACTTTAAAATTCTGGAATTCCAGTGAGTACCTTCAATTACATGAGCTGTCTCCTGGCTGAAAAGCAGTTGCTGACTCTCATTTTTCTCATCAGTTAGTTAACTTCTGCTTTGGCTCCTTGCCACTGACCAGTCCTTCTACCCCTTTTTCATGGGCATCAAGGAGCCCTGGGCAGGACAGCAGCAGGAGGGACAGAAGACAAGGTTGTGATTTCTGGTCCATCTTGGGATCACTTCCTACACATGCCATCAAAAGGCCTAATATAGGGCTGGGGACATAGCTCAGTTGGGGACATAGCTCACCTCCTAAGCACAAGGCCCTGGGTTCAATCCCCAGCATCACAAAAAGAAAAAGGAAAAAAAAAAGACTTAATATAACACATTCTTCCCTAGGAAAGAAAACTAGTTTATTAAATTTGCTCACATGATCATAAGTATGAAACAGGAAATTCAAACTGAATGGTAAATTGCCTGCTTATCAAGAGATGGTCTTGTTGACTAAAGATCACTAGCCAACATGACTCATGTGGTAAGAATCCTTTCAACCTCTCATTTCATAAGGAAAGGTGAAGAGATGGGTGTTTCCTGTCCTTCTCCAGCTTATCAGCAAGAACAGAGATAAGCTAGGCCGTGTAAGAGTGAGGATCCACTCCCAAATCCTTCGCTGGCTCTGCCCCTCCAAGACTTGCTGCAGGTAGGCCCCTTCCCACCTCCCCTCAGCCATCATCAGCCAGGGAAAGAAGAATGGACCCCACTGGACCAGAGGCCTGAACACTCGAGATCTGCTGAGACCAGTGGGCAGGAAAAGCTGAGTAAATGTTGCTCATACACTCAGATGCTCGCAAGGCCCAGGAACTGCCAGTAACCACATTCTCTTAATACCCAGGGCCAGGGACTCCTTCCCTTCCTTAAGAGCAGAGTATCACAGTTAAACAATAAACAACTCCTTCAGCAGACCTGAATTTGATCTCAACTCCAGTCCTAGACTGTTTCCAAGTGGCCACCCTCAAACCATAAGCTAATCATGCATTCATTAGAGAAGTATGCTCCGACCTCATACAACTCAAAGTAGATGTCAACTACTGCCCATTAACCACCGGCTGCTTTGGAAAATGTTGAGTCTATTATTCCATAATCAACAGTTTTGTCTCTATTTGAGACAATGTTATTTCTTCAATGTATATCAGCACTTAAGTCTATTTATATGCTTCAACCAAGGATTGTGGCAGGCCTTTGAACAAAGTGTCCATTTGATTTTTAATAACCCTCTTATCTCAGATTCAGTCATTTCTGTTTTAAGCATCTGCACTATTTCAACCTTCATTTTATATCTGCCCATAAGCCATAATGAGAAGAAAGCCTTGCCTTGGAAATTCATAAGTGCACTAAGACGGAACACAGTAGTTGCTCAATAAATAATTGTTGAGTAAAATAAAAAGGACCTGTCCAGCAGCACTGAGACATTAGGAATGATGGAAGACAGGCAGAATAAACCCAGAAAGCACCCTTTGGTACTTAAGGGCCCCCATGCTGCACAGCGCAGAGGAACAGCCTAACAGGCTGAGACGAGACAGAACACTTGCACATGATGCTGGCTTTTTCCCTGGAAATTCACATTTTTGTTCTCTCTCTTCAGTCAAGAAGGTCTTTCTGGGAAGTATTTACAAAATCTTTTCTTGAATCAGAGGCCTCCTTCAGTTATTTGCCTTCCCAAAATGAAGTGGACATGAGGGAATACACCACACACACGCGCGCGCGCACACACACACACACACACACACACACTTCCCCTGTTGGAAGACTAAGTACATATCCTTTATTTTAAAAAAAAAAAAAATTCTCACTTGGTGAAGGTTAAGGAGGCTGGCTGGGGTTCTTGCCGTCTGACCAAGAAATATCTGTGTTATTCTTCCCCTTTTTGGGTTTAAGGTTCTATGATATTCTGAGAAACAACAAAGGGTCTTTCCATAAATCACCGACGTGCTAAGGTGGCAGATACACTGAGGACAGAATTCATGGTTTGGGGTCATAAGTTTCAACAAAAAAGAAGCCTCTGCTACCTTTTAGCAGGGATTCTTCCATAAGTCTTTGTCCTCTCTGAAGCATTCTTCTCCAAAAGTAAATTAATCAGCATCATTTCCACCTAAAAATCATTTCCAAACATGGAACCAGAATCATGCTCTATGAGACCCTCAAGCACAGTTAATTCAAGTCCCCTCTGGGGTCTTTCAAGCACTTCCTCTGGACCCTCAGAGACCTAGGGCTCTAACCCAGGGTGGAGTCTCAGAGGCTGGGCCTATCGTCTCAGAGTGGAAAGGAAAGAGTGAATAAGGACCAGGTGACCTCAGAAAATGAGACATTGTGAAGTGTGTCAAATCCATGCAAGGATTAAGGTGTGTGTGTATGTGTGTGTGTGTGTGTTTTACTAATGCTTCCTCGTGGCTTAACAAAGTTCCTGGTAAATAATAGAGGAAGCCTTCAATGAATGAAAAATGAGACCCAAAATATAGGGATCCAGACCATAACAGCAATTGTACATGTTTAGGACATGAGGATTTTTTTTTAATCCACTTTGTGCGGTGTGCCCTAAAAAGACAAGTTGCCTTAGAGGGCCACTACTCCCCAATCTCATATCACACAGCTGCCCACAGCCCCCTGGGGAAGGAGCAGACATACTCTAATCCCCTTGGTGGACAGTGTTCTTGTTGGGTCATCCCCCTGACATATGGAGAGTTCAGTTCTTCCCAGTTCAGTTCTTACCGACTTGTTCTCTTTCTCACTGAGTCTATCACCAGAGTCTAGGTGAGTGACCAGGTCTTGTGTGCATCAGGTAAAGCGAGGTAGAATCAACAGTGGAAAGGTGATTGGGACCTCAGGTCCACAGGGACACTCTCGTCCCTCACTATGAAGGAGAGAACATCCTAAAATTGTATGGCAGAGGCAGATGGAGTGGCTACCAAGGAGAACCAGACACAGTCTGATGACCTGAACCACTGTGTATTGGTGCTTTTTGTTTACGAACCCCAGAACCCATCTCAAGAGCACCCAGGATGTCTCCTTTGCCCTTGAACAGTATGTAACCAACCCCCAGTTGTGGGTGGGCATCAGAGGTACAGTGCCATCTCTAAGATTTTCATCTCCGTCACTTTGGATATGGAAGCAAACAAGAGGGAAGGTCTGAATCAGAAGTTGGCAGTGGGATCTCCAAGACCATAGAGAAAACCCAAAGGACAAATTGCAGTTAGGATGGTCTTGGAAAGCAAAAAGCCACTCAAAAAAAAAAAAAAAAAAAAAAAAAAGGAAGGAAGAATAAAAGAACCAAATTTATGATGCCAGACACTTAAGGGAATTAACACTCCTGGGTCAACAGATGGAGCCGGGGTTGTCCTTTCACACAACAGCATTGGCCTGCAGTGGGAGGCAAGGGGGCTGGTAGGAGGTGCAGCATCACACACACAGGCACAAGCCCAGGGCAAGGACTCCTCTAGGTTCCGCAATAGAGTCACTTCTCAAACGTGGAGATTGTTATGAATAACTCCCCAGGAATAGGGGAAATGTATATTGATCTTGCCATATATTTCTATTTTTTCATGCCTTCATGCTTTATTAAGATATGCCAAGAAATAATGGCCCTAATTTCTGTAGAACAGCCATTCCTTGGCATTTAACTAGGTCGCCAAAGTGAGATAAAGGAACAATGCTATACCCGTTTTTATTGCAAATACACTTTTTTTCTTGGCTTCTTAGCATTTGGTTCCTTCCCCTTCTGCCTCCCTCAGTGAATCATAATTCTGTTAAGATGTGAGTCTTCCATCTAACTTTAGGATTTCTCTGCTCTCTGGGAGTTAGTCCTCTGGGACGCCATATGCAGTACTAACAGGCTCAACAGTATCAGAGTCACGCACCAACAAAATTGTCAGAAATGTAGTCACTAGATATGAAATCATGTTACAATTGAGTCCTTTCCTGTTCTGCTGCCCAGTGCTTCAGGTGGTGGAGCTGGAAGTAGGCGCCACGATGCAGGGAGAGGTGATCTGGGGTGAGCCAAGCGAGGGGAAAGACGGGACAAAGGGTTCTCCCTTACTCCACTAAGAATGTTGATAGGGAGGCATTTTTCTGTCAGTGTTGTTCAAAAGCGTGACTTTCTTTAAATTCTCTCTAAATGATCAAAAGAAAATGCTGATGTAAATGAATATCATGTTCCTGTTAAAAATCTGCAGTATAATGTTGAGGAAAATGTAAACTCCATAGATGAATGGAATATAATTTATCAATATATCAACAAATGTTTATTGTGCATTTCTGTGCCCTAGGCACTGTACTGAACCAATTTTTATGGAATAAACCTAGTAAAAATTATACCATCATGTCCAAACCCTCTAGCAGTAAAGATTTTTTTTTCCCAATTGCATGAAAATAACTAGCTTTAAAGCAATGGAAGAAATCTTTGTGATGGAGTTGTTTACATAAAAGTGCAAACCTTTCTCTCTCAAAAAAAAAATCAGAGAGCAAGTAGCAAACAAAAAATATATATGCGTGTGTGTGTAATTGTTTCACCCAGAGGATAATGTCCTTGATGTATGATGAAGTCATATAACATAATAAGACACTGAAGGTTTCATTAGATAAAGAGTCCACAGACACAACATTCACAAATGAGGACACATAATGGTTTATTTACATATTCAAGAAAATCAACCTCAGTAATTAGTCAAAGAAATGAAACTTAAAACAGCAACAAGAAAATAAAAAGGCAATTTAATTTACCAACTTGGCCAAGACATGTTTAATGATAATTGAGAAACTAACGATCTATTCTTGTGTGAATCTTGGCCATCTTGGACATAAGGAAAAGAAACAGATTTCCTCTCTACCCCCCTAGGTATAGCAGAATATGGGAGGGAAAATCCACATCAATAAATAACAGAAGACAGAATCTCTGAGGAAAATAGATTTTTAATTAATAGAATTGAAGAATTGCAGATGTGGATGAGGGCAGAGTATAGCCTGGGGATCTGCTCCGTCCCCTGAGAAATCAAGGGACAATTCCCCTAATGCAGAGAGCTGGAAAGAACAACAGGGACATGGAAAAGATGGTTAGATTGAGCAAGACAGTCAGCATGCAACTGCCAAGTTCAAAAGGTTCCCTCTTGCAGTGGCCATCGGTATGTGCTCTGTTCACCAGACCAACACTCCAGTAGCAGGAGGGTGGCTGGGGTCAGTTCTGGAGGTCTGCACCCCCAGCTCTTGGCTGGAGTGATGTGAGCTGGTGAATTCTAGAATATCAGAAGCAGCAGATGGACCACATGTTCTTCAGGAATCCCCCAACTCAATCTTTAAAAGATATTGATTGCATGATGACAGTCGTATCAAGACAGTCTGTCTGTGTTGTTCACCAGGCACAAACCTAAGTGCCAGAACAGTCAGGCGGAGGTCATGGTCATATTGACAGCTCTTTTGACAGAGCTTAACAAGTGTTCCTGCTTGTCAGGAACACCAGTTCTGCTCCCTGAGAAGAACTGAAGTACAGCTACCGGCAGGAACGAGCGTCCCCTTAGAATATTGCTGTAGATCAGAAACCAATGGATGTCCAAGAGCCCAGGTTCTACTCCTCAGCTCAGGTCACAGCAGTTCAGCCCAGTCCACTTTAAAAATGGGAGTAAATATAATTGAACTTGCTCAAAGAAAAACATCCAAATGCAACCATGCAATGTCTTTCTTAGCAGCAGCACTAAGCACCATCCTAAAGAAATGATCAAGTGAACATTTTAGTGGATGAAAGACTTCTTAGATCATTTTTTTGTAGACCAATTAAATAGTGGGGAATGTGAATCCAAGAAAAGTAACTTAGCTTTAGAATATTGATCTGTGGCCCTTCCAGCAATAATTAGTTAGGGTCATTATCTTTTCAGGACACTCTCAGTTCAAGATAATAAATGTTCAAGCCTATGAAAGGCTTTCCATCTCCTGAAGGAGAAGAGAAGTTATGCAACACAATCAAAAGTCCTGTATGCTCTTTAAGAAACTAACTTAAAAGGCACCAGAAATGATTCTTCTTGGCACACAAAACATCTCTATGTCTTCCCCCCGCTAGGCAGGATTCCTTTGCCCGTTTGAATATGACTATGGGTTTATATATTCATGCAGTTCATACAATTTAGGCCCAAACCAAAACCTAAAAAATCAAAGCCTAGGAAAAGTTAGTTTAAAAAAAAAAATGAGTCAGCAAACAAATGAGTCTGTAGTTTGAGAGGAAAAATAGTATACTAACTTTTAAAATAGGATAAATAATACTTGTAGGATAAACAATTTGGGAATGGAATTCCATCATTGAGTAATTAACACAAAATGAATCATAGACCTACATGTACAAGTAAAAATGATAGATCTTTTCAGAAAAAAAAAGTAAGAGAAAAATTTTCACGACCTTGAGTTCATCAAAATTAAAATTATTTGTACTTCAAATAACATCCTTAAGAAAATGAAATGTTGAGCCTCAGATGAGGAAGAATAGCTATAAATTATATATATATGACCGAGGACTTGTGTCCAGAATAATCCATGCAACTGAAAGAGAAGACAGACAGACAGACAAAAGCATGCTGAAATGAATCTACAAACAGTAGAAAACCAGCAATATCCACAGGAACAATCATCAGTTCCACTATAACCAAACACAACTTGCATTCTCTGAAGGAATTTTTATCTGCTGTGTGACTGGTTTTCCAAAACTTCCTTTCATCTCCACAGGGCTATGAAGACTGTGGGTCAAAAGTAAGCCCAGCAGAGACCGTTCAGACGGACGAGCAAACCACAATGCCTGCTGAGTCTCAAAGCCTTTCACAATTTTTTGTACACAATCTCTTGAGACTTTTCATGACAAAAATGGTATTTAAGTATAGAATATTTCAATATGAAATTTATTCATTGTGAACTTTTTTCTCAATAGTGTCTGTACTCTTATAATCTTTGAAAGTTGGTTCACTTCTAATTTAGCCAGTAGGGTCTGGTTTCCTCCGAGTCTTTCTATGTGTTATAATTTCAACACCAGAAATCTAATGCAGGGCTCCTGTGCTCCTAGAGAAGCTGCTGAGATCCAGTCCAACCACTGAAGGACTGACCACCCAACCTCTTTAGGCCCAGAAAGACTGACCTGCCCTACCTTCCATAGTCCAGCACTGGCCCCTCAGTTAAAAGTGAACTTCTACTTGGAAAATCAGAGACTATTTCTCTGTAAAGGAAGTAGGCCATGGTTCCTGATTAGGGTGTAAACTGTGCTGCACCTGAGGGGAAAACTAGGGTCCAGATCCAACAAAGCCTTCACACAGGGGCTTCCCCAGGTCACTACCTGCTCGAGGGACCAGGTCAGAATAACCCAGCTTAGTATGAACTTGGTCCTTGAAGACTGAGAGCCATGGACTAGATACATAGGGCCCTTCCAACTCTCCTACGATACATGCCTAAAGACAAATGAGACAAACTGATTATCATGATTATTATAGTATGTATCAGACACACTTTATGTTTTATTTACAAATAAAAACTGATTCATGATCCCAAACCCTTCAGCAATGGAATTGTACAAGTACAGATGTTTCAGGGAAGGATCTCACTATTCACCCTAGAGCCATCCCATCAACATTAAATGAGATGATATTGGCAGAAGCACTATGGATTGAGTAGACATGCCACAGGGTGCTGTGCGCAGCACTCACAGGATAGTCCAGTGTCAGGCTCTTTCCCCATGTGGCTAAGCATCAGTTCAGAACCCCCTGAAGCATGTAGTGGGTACTACAGTCTGCTTATGACAGGAAGCCTGGAAGCTCATGAATCCTGGTGGTCAAATCCCTCTAGCAACAGTATGAATTCCTCATTCAAAGAAAACTACAAGGGCCGGGTTCAGTGGTGCATGCCTATAATCCCAGCAGCTCGGGAAGCTGAGGCAGAAGGATTGTGAGTGCAAAGCCAGCTTCAGCAACTTAGTGAGGCTCTAAGCAACTTACCAAGAACCTGTCTTTAATAAAATATAAAACAGGCTGGGGATGCGGCTCAGGGGTGAAGCACGCTGGGTTCAATCCCCAATAAGAAGGAGGGAAGGAAGGAAGGAAGGGAGCAAAGTCTACAGGGTCTCCATAAAATAGAGCAAAACTTGGATATAAGTCCCAAAATCTTGCAGGTCCTGAGGAAGGTCAGAGACTCTTTTATAAGGACCTATATACCCTGAGAGAAAGCAGGATAAGCTGGCGTAGATCAATTGACACAAGCATTCAGCGTTTCTGTATTTATGTCGTGGCGTAGACATGAAAAAATGTTAAAATCACCATTTTTAACTCAATAATGTGAATAACAGAAGTTAAGCTCTACTTCATCCCTGACCTCCATGACCGTCTCAGGGGAGAGATTCAGTAATAGGCTAAGAGTGAAGGACAGTGTGGTGGTATCTGTTCTGCACATTATGAGAACACGGTTTAAAGCAGAGCATTCCCTGAGAGATTTTTTTAAGGAGGCTGAAAGTATCATCATGTTATATAAGCCAACCACTGGACACAACCCACATCCACTCTATCAAAGACTGAATCTCAGAATTTCAGGGTGAGTCTGTAATTGAATATTCACCCTGCAATCTTTTTCCAACTTCCTTCCTGGGCAAGGGACAGGACATTTGAATTTGGTGAAAGATCCTGAATCAGCACTGAAGACAACATCACCCAAGATGATGCTTTGTGATTGGATTAAATGGTATCGCCTGTCATGTGCTAAAAAGGTTTATCTGACAAAGCCCAGGGTTCTGATACTGAGAGGTGATTAAGGAAGTGAGCAGCCTGTTACATATTAAGCATTTCTTGGAATGTGGACACTGTGCTAGAGGTCACAGCATCATAGGAAATGAATCTGCCAAGGAGCTCAAGGTCTTCAGCTTCAACCCCGTGTGGAAGCACTAAGAGGTCAAAGTGTCTAAATGCACTCCTGAAAGGGCACACGACTGCATGAGGGGGCTCAGCTTCTCCAGTCCCCAGATACTTTCTCTCTGGGCTTCAATACCATTGCCGCCAGGTGCTCAATTCCTTGCGAAATAAGGTTCGATCCACCAACTCAGCAACCTTCAAATTAGGACTCTCCTTTGGCTACGTATTTCCTGCTTTTCCTCCTCCATAGTATGATCAGGTTTCTCTAGTCTTGCCTGGTGCTGCCACAAATACATAGTCCTTCTATTTATTCTATAAATAGTACCAATTATGTGCCAAGTACAAAGACACTTTGAGACACTACGGATGAACTAGTGGCCAGAAGGCCTTGCTGAGAATGCTGAGAGTCTGGTTTTCTGCTTCAGGGCCCATGTTGTGTCTCCTCCATGACACTAGGGCACTCTTTCGGCTTGTCACTGAGCCGGAATGGTTTCTTTCTCCAGCCTGCAAAGATTTCTACCCCTACAGCTTCTGTTTGTTTTCTTCAAACGAAAATGATTGAACTTATTAATTGCCATTCTAGGGACTTCCATCCTCAACTCTCAACCAATAGAGCCATCTCCAGTCCCCTGCACACAGGGTCTAACTTGCTGCCCAAAGATATGCCTGTTCCAACTTTCCAACACTGTGATCTGTAGCTCCATAATACTTGGTGGAATAATAATGCAACATTGTTACATTATTTATAACTGAACCTAATAACACTCCATGCCTATTCACATGTAACTCAATAAAAGACAGATGTTTGCCTGACCCTTTACATCATTCAAATACTCTCCACCTCCTCCTTCCTCTTTTTTCCTCCTCCTTCTTCCAGAGCATCCTGAAATCCCAGGTTTTCTATGAAGGTATAAAAGCTACCTCTAAATTCATCATTTTTAAAAACCAACACATGGCATAACATACTCCAAAATACTTAGATTTTTTTTAAAGATTTTTAATGTGTTTATACCTAGAGGAAAGTCCCATGTTTCAGATAAATTAAGTACTTCTGTTCATTACTCTACATTAGTGTAGAGTTAATTTCTAATGAGCAAGATTACTCTGTAAATGATCATTGATGTTTGCTTCTTGAAGGGTGAATGGTAAGAAACAGGATATGAAGGTCAGAACAGGTCTGCCTATTCTGCCACTTCCGTGGGAACTGATCACTTAAAAGAGAAAAGGAAAAAAATAGCACCTATGGATTTTCTTCTTGGTTCTGTTGGATGGTGGTATTTAGGGAGAGGAAGCCTAGAGGGAGTTAGAAGTATGCGCTTCTTTTATGTATTTTTATTGAATAGAGCAGGACCCAGAAACCTCAGTGTAAGGCACAGATGTTCTGCTAGAACTTCGCCAGGCACCCTGAGAAGCCACTCCACATCTCTGTAACACAATTCTTCTCACATGTAAGATGAAAGAATTGGACTTGAAGCTCTCTGATCCACCCAAAATGTAACTGTACAACTTCACTATGAAATGAACCAGACAAGAAGGTGTATCTACATCATAATTCGCTCATCTCCAATTTGTCTCTACTGGCATTCCAGAATTTGAAAGATATTCTAAAGGTATCAGTGTACCTCAGTGGTGGTAAGCAGGAACAAAACAAAAAAAAAAAAAAAGCAGTATAGAAAAGTGTTTCATTCCATTACTAAACTCTGGTACTCATCCTAGAAATGTCTGAGATATTTTTGGAACTTGTACAGAATGGACAATGAATATATTGCATTTACTCCTGGAAACATTAATAATGTGGAGATGTAACCACAGGACAATTCAGAATCATAGATATTTGCAAAACATCACATCATTGCCATTTAAATTATGCACATATGAAAGAATGTTGGGGAAGTCAAAGGTCACTTGAAGTTTTCATCTAATTACTCCATAGGGCCAAAAAGGCAGTCAAGATAAAGAGTGGGTAGGAGGCTCTCTGGATTACAATCCTTACTTTAAACTGCAGCTAGGATCTAGAGATACAAAGGACAAAAGTGTTGAGAAGATAAAATAAAGGTGAACAGTCTTGTCCAAATGGTATTTTTCACTTGGGAATTTAGTAAGTGCCCATTACATGTTGAGCACCTCCAGTTAAAAGAGTACACAAAATGTTGGTCTATACAGTATGTGAGTTTGCAATCAAGTTGGTGAGGAAATGAACTAATGCTCATCTCATAATTAGGAAAATGATTAGATGCTCAACTCTTGGAGACCATAAAATCATATAAATCTATAAACAGGGAGGGAAAATAAAAGAGTCTATGCTCTGAAGCTCTTGAGATTTCCAGCGTGTAGCGGAGACAATCAAGAAGTCTACATTGGAATTCTGACTTTGGCCACGCACCTGCTTTGTATTGCCCAGGGTTGCCTGTGTATTAGGAACGGACATCTCCAGGAAACCATATTGCAAGCAGAAAAGCATCAATATAAAAGGTAAATAAAAGTAGTTTGCTTATAGAAGAATAACATCATGGTGATAGAGATGTTGGTTACTAAGGCAGAAAAGGATAGCAATCTTGCCATAAAAAAATTACCACATGGGATGGTTTTATTCCAGCAATTACATCAGGCTTCCCCTACAATTAGGAGGCAGACTCAATTAGGAAAGTGCCCTATGGGCCTTTGGTGCAATTGTCGTCCTAGGGACAAACTGCACTCAATTAGAAGAACCGCTCTTATGCATCAAGCTTACAGCTCAATTCACCAACCCAGTAAAGAAGCAGCATCTAAAACACAGACTGATTCCATTAGCAGTTGGGCCAGACACATTAAACTGTACTAATCTTCATAACCACTCACACGATTCAGCATCTGAAAGGAGATGGAAAGCAGTCCTGGTTTTGGATCCCTGCTCCCACCAACCCCTCCCAGATTCATCCCCCTGGATGGCCAGAACGGGCTTCTGACCTGTCCTCTTTCACCCTCCTCACACTCCCAAACCCAGATTTTTCTGCTGCTGGCTATGGCTTGGCCTTTCTTAGAAACCTTGCACGATTCCCGGTCCTGCCCTTTGGCGTCTACATCTTCTCTCTAGATTTCCCCTCTGTTTCCTATCATTATCTTATCCTGAAGCTCTCCAAACTGGGTTACCCAGAGTACCCTGCACACATGTTGACATCTGCATAACTGGTTCTCTCCACCCAAGTGTGTGTCCCTCCCCCATCTTCCCCAACACCAGAGAGAGGGTTTTAGAAATATACCCATACATCCACAAATTCTTTGATATCCCTCCCTTTGAGATATGAGACCTGATTCTCCTCCTGTTAAATGTGGGATGGACTTACTGGTGGTTTACTTCTAATGAATTAAATGAAAATACCCTTAAAACTAGATTCCCCTTCCCTAATTCTGGCTCAGGCCAGCTTGTGGACGGGCCCACATAGTGAGAACAGAGGCTCCCCACCAACAGCCAGCAGAGCCCTGAGCCTTCAGCCAAGGTCCAGAAGAGTGAGCCATGGAAGCAAACCCTTCAGCCTGCTTCAGGCCTTCAAACACTGCAGTCGAAGCCAGCAGCTTGACTGAGACTTCATGAAAGACCCTGAGCAGAACCCCCCTCTGAGCTGCTCCCAAGTTCCTGGCCTACAGAAGCTGCCTGATAACTGTTGTGGTTTTAAGGCACTGTTTGGAGATAATCTGTTATGCAACAGTAGATAAGTCATTAATAATAATTATAACAAAGTCTTGACTAAGATTGCATACTGACCATTTCCAAATGTCTAAACTCTAAGTACATTTCAAGACTCAAATGAAATACCTCCTCCACAATCCCTCTGGCCCAGCTGGATTGAAGTAGTGTAGACAATCGTATAAGGCAGGATCTTACCTCTTGAAGAGTCTCATATCTCCATACAATGATGTATGTGGCTGCTCAATTTTTTTTTCTCTTCTATTGTGGTTTTAAGCTCCTTAAAGTTTGGGCACAAATTTTTCTTATCTCATCATGGAAGTTATATGTATTTTTAAAAATGTGCATCCAAATTCTCAATTGAAATTTCTTTTCTTGATTTGTGCTTTTATTGGTATACTAGTTAGGAGTTCTATGTAACCAATGGAAAAAAAAGTAAAAAGTATTTCATTCCTTCATATCTTTTACAAAAGGACGAAACTACTCAGGGTAAAAGAACTTATGTACCCAAATTTGCCAAGAAGATTAGTTAAAAGAGAGTAAGATATTAGCATTTTTGGTGTTACTCCTTGTCCCAAACTTATACAGAATAGAAATTATGGACGTAGAATGGGCTGGGGTTGTAGCTAAGGGTTAGAGCACTTATCTTGCACATGTGAGGTACTGGGTTCAATCTTCAGCACCACATAAAAATAAATAAATAAAGATATTGTGTCCATCTATAACTAAAAAAAAAAAAAAAAAGAAAGAAAGAAATTATGGACGTAGAAATCAAGAAATGACTATGTTCCTAACAAGATAACAGAGTCTTTGCCCATTCTTCTTCCAATTTAAGCCAGAAAACTTTCTCTTTCACATTGTTTGTAATCTGACCACTGCCGTCCCTCTTACTGTGGCGTTCCCTAATTCGTACAATATTAATGAAGCATCAACAGCAACATATGAAAAGTGAATAACCAACTCTGATTATTTGTGTCTAAAATCCAGACTTCCCATTTCCTCTGAGTAATAGAAAATGTGAAAACTGATTATGAATTGAGCATGCAATGTTCAGAGCATTTGGATTTTAAAAATGAAAGCACAAAAATCATTATGCTTTCCTGGAGCTCCGCAGACATAATTACACAAAGGGACAGATTCTTTCTGCCAACCCTTGTCTTGGCCACCAGCAGGAAGAAATGCTGTCAAAGCCCTTCCCCCTGCTTCTTTTATAAAATTCTTATTGTCAACCATGGTTCAATAGTCAACAGAGCTCAGATTTGGGCAGAATTAGCCTCAGTGGACAAACCATGCCTACCTCTTTTGCAACCAGATTTGATCCTTGATCTGATGATAAAACCATTGAGACATTTTATACAGAGGTAATTGTTTTTATAGCAAATAAGTACCCATTTACAGATTATTGTATACCGTAAAACTTTGATTTCTGTGTGGCCTGTCAGGCATTCTTGCATATGAGACAGGAAGCCAGCTGCCCCCTTTGCCAAGCAACAATGACCAAAGAACAGTGAGTTCCCAAAGGCCAGTCATGCCCAGTCTGCTCTCAAATGTTAAGATAATATATTTTCAGTTCAAAATTTTGATAAGGTAAGGAAAGTGTCATACTCATAGTTTCCAAAGCACATCCTTGGAGTTTTGTTCCAACTCTCCACTCTCAAAGTTGGGGGCCGGGGTGGTCACACCTAGAAAGGCTAGAGGCCCTTTGAGGTGTGTCAATTACATGGCCAAGCATTAGATTATAGCACATCTCTGCATTATTCTCCACACTAGATAAATGAAATAAAGATTTAGGCAATAATTCAAGGAATTTAATCAATGTTAGCCATCGATATAGGTGATTCAAGACAGTATAATTTTAGTCCTTGGTAGTAAAAGTGTTAGGCCTGGATTTTCCAGAAAAATAACCCTATATTTCTCTTGTCAGTGTGGATGAAACTTCAGGGGATGTAGAGGAAAACTTAATTTTTTTTCATTAGACATACCTGTCATTCAAATTGCCACTCTTTACACAAAATACTCCATACAAACCAAACTAATAGACTCTCATGCGCTGTTATTAGGAGTCATTTGACTAAGCTCACCCACGTCCAAATCTTGGTTAGTCTAATCAGCATCACCTCAAGCCCTACTAAATTTTAACTGGCAGAAGAAGGCCACCCACAACACAGCCAGAGATGAAAGTGATGCTCATCATAGCACACCTTTCTGAATGGAAATGTGAAGAATTAAGACTACATGAAAACCTCCACCCACCACATCCCCAGGGAAGGCAAGAGGGGGAAGGAAGTTACAGGAGCATGCAGAAGAGCTCACTGAGGTAATTCCACATTCCTATGGGTGTCTGCAGAAGGCCCTAGGAAAGCGGCTGTGTCCACCTAATATGAGGAGCAATGGTATTGGCCAGTGGTGACTCTGACAGACTGTGTGAAAACAGAGACTTTGCTGACACCAATTAAAAATGCACACACACACACACACACACACACACGCACATATGTTTTCAATATCAGATAAAAATTCAGCTATCACATTAGTGTGTTGGCTATTGCCACAGAGACAACAATCATGTCAAGGTGGCTCTGTATCCCAGCTTGTCCAGGGCCATCCTGGCTCTGCTTTTACTCTTTAAAGAGTGTGTCTCTTGGACAACAAATTATAGAATCACTCAAGTTTTAAATACATTAGTATTTAGAAAGAAATAACAATGATATAATAAATGCATGATAAATCTTAAAGAAAGCTCTCTTACTTGCTTTGTGCATTCTGATGTTCCTCAGTTTCTGGAACTGAGTAACCAATAAGTGTACAATTATCATCAATGTTCAACTTGACCATCTAATCCAATTAGGAATCTCTCTCTCTCTCTCTCTCTCTCTCTCTCTCTCTGTCCCCCCCACACACACACACACATGCACACACACATTACATATACTTACACACACAAACAACACATTTTTCTGATGCTTCCTTTACACATTAGCCCAAACCATATTGCAGAAAATAATTGGCTCTTATTTGTCAATCAGTGTATAACTTATCAAATACCAAGATTGAGACCCACTGGCTCACTTCCTCTTCCTGTTTTCACTTCATAAGATCCTAGAGTTAAAAACATATTACTTAAAATGTACTATATCAACATGCTCAGAAATCATTGTAGGTTGGATTGCATATACATAAACAGTGACAAAATACACTGCCCAATCCCTAGTTGTACTAGAAAAGAATTCTGGCCTACTGGCCAGTGATTACCCTAAAATCTGGCTTCAGAGGCTAGGAGAGTATCTCCACCTGGGGGTGTCTCACAGGACCCCACTCCTCAAGGGCACTTTTCCAGATACTGTCCAGCTACAAAGAAAATTACCTGCCTTGTTTTTCTTACCTATTTGTAAATTTATTTTATTTTGATAAATAATTAAGCATGGCTCTTGCTTGCATGGTTAGAATAGCAGGAAAAACAGAAATTAGACATCTATAGTACAAAATGTGATATAAGTACTACCGAGTAGCTACAAAATATCACCAAAGTTCAAAAGAAGGAAGAAAGCAGGAATCGTAAAGCACTGGAAGTGGAGAGCCCTGACATTGCGTTGGGTTATATAATAAGATTACCTAAGAGCAGGAAGGTCAAGGGGGAAGGACATGCAGCTCAGGCGGAAACAGCATAAATAAAGGTATGGGGTTCAAAGGTGGAGAATACAATTGAAATAAAACAATAATTCAAGCCCACAGAATAGCTATTAGAAGAAAGATATGGCCTGTTCAAAAAGGGTAGATTTCTTCTACGTATATTATAGCTGGAGAGAGATTGAGAAAGGAAGGAGAATGCGTTCACGGCATTTGTGCACACATGAGTGTCCCTACAACTTTATTGAAAAATGTCCATAATTGCTAAATGCTCATTTGCAAAGTGCAGAGATTGAATAATCTCCTGCTGCACACGTTTGCACAACAGCTGCTTTTTACTCAGAGAAAGAGAAAATCTGCCAGGAGCCCCACAGAGACCTATTCTATCAAAGATTCAAATTGCATGTGAGAATCAGGAGACAGAATAGCCCAAATCCACACCTGTAAAATTTCTTAAGTTCATGTTCAGCAGCTCAGATCTGAGGCTCACGCTGCATTTGCGGATCAAGTGCGGGAAGGAGGCAGAGCCTGGGAGAAGCAATTACTATGTTGAAGCTGACACGCCATCGCGTCTTCTGGATTCAGTGACAGAGCCTTGCTTTCTCCACTCGAAGTCTCAATCAGTTTGATTGATGCACAGATATGTTCCTCTCCCTCCTCCCTGGGGAGGGCAAGGAATATGAAGTGCAATCTTGCAGATGGAAAGTGGTTTAATACACATCATCTTAATTTCCAATGATGGAGAAAGAAGAAAAAGAACAAGAATTCTAAGCAGCAGAGAAAGGTTCAAGGTTAATTTGATTGGCAATATATGAAATGCCACTTACCTCAGGCCATTTCAAATTGCCCCTCATTCTCTCCACAGTGAATGAAATTATTCTTTCCAAAGACAGAGGGATCAACCGATAATGGCGGTTATTACATATTCATACACCACTTTACATTCTGAGGCTCGCTTGGCAGGAATTCTCGCAAGTCTCTCTTCACAGATGCCCTACCAGAGAGGTGAGGGTGGAAACGAGTGAAGTCTCACGGGCACTTTTTAGTGGACAGAGGAACAGCGATGGGCGGCACATCAGCCTTGTCTGGAAGACATCACACCTGTGCCATGCGGGTGATCTACGCTAGGCCTCCCCTTTTGCCTGGACTCCCGACGGCCTCTGGACCTCCCGGGGGATGTACTTTTCTAAGACTTGATACATTCGTGAAGGACACACTTTTTTGGAACTCACACTTTTAACAATAAGGAGTACTTCCCAGTGTCCCTCAAGCATTTCTACCAAGAGGCTGAACCAGTGACTTTTTTAGTAAATATAGGACAATTCTCTATGTTGAGGATGACTTCCCATCGTAGATAATGGAAGAGACTTTTTAAAAAATTAAGAATTAATTTTTTAAAAAATAAAAGGAAAACAAGAGAAATCATATCATAAGTTTTTATGTGAAATTGTTTTTTTTTATGTAAAGTTGAGTTTCCAACTAACACAGACCCTTGGAGCACAATCTCCGTGAAACTGGAGCTAAATCAATTCTACCAACACTCATCTGCTGTCTCTAGCCTACGCCTGCGAATTCCAACTCCCATACCAACCAACTCAAGTCACAAGGTCAAAGGCCTGGCCAGAGATGGGACTCTAACTACAGCTGAAGACAAGCTGAACAGGAAAGGTGGATACCAGAGTGTAAACCCACCCACTCTGGAAAAGACACAGGCAGTTTAATTGGGCTCAATCATTAGCCTTGCAGTTTTAAACCATGATCTCTCCCTTTCTCTCTCTTCCTAGTTATTTAGTGACACGGCCAATTGCCGAATTGCTATTCATGATTAACTCTCCCCCTTCAAGGTCGGTGACAGCCCTTATGTGATGACAGTGCTCAAGGTAACACAGGACTCAGATAAACCTTGGAATGCTGACCTCTCATAAGCATAGTGTAATTAAAGGTGTGCCTGTGCCCCAGCCAACTGTTTGAAACCTGATGTCTCTGAATTTATCCAGAACATCTGTCCATGAGTGATCTTCACAAGCCCATAGTTCAGGGCAATTTTTATAGAGCACTAAAACTATGCATGAAATTAATGACAGAAAATAAGCCTGAACTTACTTTCTAAATTAACTCTAACAATTCGATTTTAAATGATTTAAATTTTATATACTGTTGGATGATATCAGGTGAATTCCAACACTTTAGGAGTAAACTATTGACCTGTTCTTAGAGTCCATGTTTAGACACACACGTGTTTCTTGAAGAATTGCTGCTTAGAAAAGTTCTGACCAGAATTGTTTTCAGTGCAAATGCTTTTTATTACTAATTGAATTGGACCTCCCCAAAATATAATGTCGAGAGGAAGAGAAAGAGAAAGAAAGTTCCCACTAAAATTGTACTAGAATAGTCTTGCCACAGTCCCCTAAACATCACCGGGAAAAATGCCAGATGCCTGTGGACTCCTATGTCTCTCTACACAAGGACATTGCTTAAGAAACAAAAAGTTACCTGGAGAAAAGAGTTGATTCATCCAAGTTCAGCAGTAAATCAGGTTGAAATGATCAACCTTGAGTAAAGAAACACACTTTGGAATTAGGAATGTGTTTAGATAAACTAAAGTCATTAAAAAAAAAAAAAAAACTAGGGGTTTATGTTTTAAAATATAAGAGCATCTAAAAGATATCCTTGGAACCCAGAATGGTAAGAGCAAAACAGAATGAGCAAATATCTGAGAGAAAAACTTGCCAGGGGTTGACTCTGGGGATTGCTCAGACGTCCATCAGAGAGGGACAGAGACAGAAACAGAGTGACCAACAGCCAAGTCCTGTCGTCAGCAGTGCAAGGCTCAGTGGCAACCATGCGGGTGTTTCTCCAGCTACTCCCCATTGCTCATCTACAAAATGAGGATCGTGATACCTGCCCCTCGGGTCGTGAGGATTACGTGAATTAAAAACCTAGGACCGTGCCTAGCATGCAGTCAGCTCTCAGCAAATGAAGGCTGGTGCTCTCTGTCACAGGTGTCGTGTTTTTTTTACCTTCTGTGGTTAGCCATGAATTTATTTTATTGGTAAAAACATGTACTTGACCACAGTCCTTTCCTCCCAAGTGACCACAGAGCATGCACTGAGCTTCTGTGCTCCATGCAGATGGAGAGCCCAGCTGATCCACGACAGCTTCAGCAGATGCCAAGTTGACTGTGAGTTTGTTACCAAAAGGAAAAAGAAGTTTTATTGCTTTGCAAGCAAAGGAGAAGCATAGGGAACTCCCACCCCAGAGGCTGTGATTTTGCCCACGTAGGGGAACAGGAGGTTTTTAAGAGGTAACTCAAAGACTCCACCCCAGGTTCTAATTCACTTGTTAATTTGGGAGATGATCATTTCTGAGATCTTCTGGTGCCATCCCCAAAGTCTGAATTCCTTTGTTCCTGTGGCAGGGATGTGCTGAAGGACAGATCACTCTGCCTAGACGGGGAGGAAAGGTAATCTGTTTCTCCTGAGATTGGGGAGGGAGAGAGATTAGGGAGGAGCAGGGAGGAAGAGAAAGAAATATAAGAAATATGTTTATTTTAAAAATAAGTCACAAGGGCTATATCCAAAGCATAAAATGAACCTCTGGTCCAGATGCAGGACAAACCCTGCGTGACTCCACTTGCAAGAGCCACCTAAAATTGTCACATTGGAGACAGCAGAATGGCAGCTGCCAGGGGATGAATGTATGGGGAGAGGTTGTTCAGCAGGTGTAAAATTTCAACAGATGTAAGGTTGAACAACTACAATTCAACAGGTAAGAAGACAAGCAAGTTATAGAGATATACTCTATAGCTCTGGGCCTATAGGCAACAATACTGCATTTTACACTTAAATTTTTGTTAAGATCTCATGTTAAGTGCTCTTCCCCAAATAATAAATAATTGGAAGTGAACTGTACCTGACAGAGTTCTGAGACTGTCCAGGCATCATCAATTCAAAACTTCAGAGGTCTTCCAAGCCTATCTTCTACACAAAAGTGGATTATTTGGCAAAAAGTAAATAAATAAAGCTCTATGTTCAGCAGGCCTAAGTAAGGTCTCTCAAAAGGATCCAGGTGTACTCCAAGTAAATAAGAGCCAAGCAGGAATGTAAGCAATCAGTTTGGGAGAACTCATAAGCATCTGAAAGTCAGAGAAGTAAAAATACTAACTCACATAATGGAAAGCGCCTCTGGCAACACAAGGCCATTAGGCCTGGTAGCTATTCCCTTTCAAAAGCTCTCAAAAGATGAAAGCCTGGTCTTGCAGCCCCACCCTGGGTTCCATCCAGGAGACCCACACCCACACTCTTCCCTCCCTCTGTTCCCCAACACTCTGTCCTTCAGCATTTGGCTCAGATGCATGCACATATGCAACCTTGGAAGGCCTTCAAGCCCAAGTGCATGTTCTAAATGGTAGACAGTGTCAGCCATAGCTTTAGCTAACACATGAAGCCTAACAACAACAACAAAAAACAAGCAAGACTTGCTTTCATGGTCTTCAATACTGGCAATTTTTCCTATCTTGAATCATTCTCATTGATACATTCCCTAAAACGGCCCAATTTTACTCACAATAAAAAGTTGTTATGTGCAATACCATGTTCTCCTGATAATTATTCATAACATTTTGGGATAATTTTTGCTGTTTTGATAAATACACTCATCTTCTTGTTCTCTCACTTTTGCATTTTGAACATTGGTACAAATTTTAAATCTTATGAACGATCCGTAGCTAACCACAGCTTCACATTACAGACACTGTCCTCTCCATTTGTGTCTTAGGGGTTTGAATTATCAGTTGAATGTAGAGCAGACATTTTTCAATTTCATCCATCATTCACATTTTTGTTAGCTTCTCCATTTAGACCCTGCCTCTGTAAGTACTCAAGAAAATCCGTAGTGGTACCAACACAGGAGTTACTAATGAAAGGGAGCCATTATGAAGAATGAAATTTAATTGTGAATTGTAAGGCTTTATAACTACCAGGCATAAAGCTAAGTACTTTGCATTCATGATCTCGTTTCATCTTTAGGATGATTTCCACACTCATTTTACTGATGACAAACTGAGGCTGGAAGATACTAAGCAATATGACAAAGATCACATAGCTGAGAAGAGACAAAATTCAGAATCCTGCCTGCTAGTCCCAGAACCTAAACTCTTAAGCATTAAACCATGTGCATAAAACTTCAAGTGCTCTTTTATGCATGTGCTTTTGTTCAAACTACTTTTCAATGTTGAAGTAGCCAAAAGAAATGCATACATAATGGAATAAAGGCTTTGGCACTTTAAAACTCCTTTAAACTTTCATTTTTTTTCTTTCTAATGTACCTCCTTGCTATTACCTGGTTTCCATTCAGTCACAGTTAGAAGGCAATAAAAGGGTCACTACACAAATGATACTAAAATAACACAGGTAGCCAGCGCAGCAATCTGTAGGAACATAGAACAACATGAAAGCAAAGTCTACAGCCTCCCCACATGGCTTCGGCCGCCTGCCCAGCACCCTGGATTCACAGCAACCAGCCACACGCCACAGAACTTCGAGTTTCTGCCCATAGTGAAATTTCCATCTCTGATGTGTTATTATGGGCTTCCTAGAACAATCTGCGTAAGGTCGTATTTGCATAAGTCAAGTGTTCCAGGGCCTGTACAGCGCCTTAACCTAATACAGGATTAAATCACCATCGCGGGCTATGATTAAGCCTCCAGATTGCCCTAAATGCCAGCCAGCATCCACTTAAAGAGAACGGCTGGAAATGCAGGCAGGACATGGCAGTCAACCTCCCCAACACCTGGAAGCCTCAGAAACCCTTCAAGAGAGCGCTTGGCCTCACCCGCGTCCTTTTATTCAGTAACTCAGTTCAATCGGGAAAGTCGGTGTGTGCTGGTGACAATGAGGGGATTTCAAAAGACCACGCGTGGTGATACCGTTGGATTGTCATCCATGGAAAGCAGGCACTCGTTAGCCCAGTGGTTCCAAATTGACATCCAGAAGTCCTGGCCCGGCTGCCAAGCAGCTTCAGGATTGAAAGAAAAAGGCCAGTTAATACAGCCACAGGTCCTCAATCTGTCCTTCAACCAGTGTGACTGTGTTTTCATCTGTCAAACACGCTGAGATCCCATGCGTGTTTGATTGTAAAGAGAACCTGATGTCAAATATGAAGAGAGACAGGCCACCAGCTCAGGGCAGCTTTCACCTCTACTTACCCCACTCTGGGGAGGATGTGAGACCCAGGATTTTGCCTAGAAAGCCAAGGCCGGACAGGGGCAAAGCCTAAGGTGGAAGCCATGCATTGGGGTTTCTGGTCTGGCACCCGCCCCCTGCACCTGGAGCTTTCCTCCACTTCTTCTTTTGCCTTTCTCTGCACCCACTCTGGAATGTCCATTGCTGTCTTTCCTAATGTTGGTTAATATGTAAGAATATGAGGCACACAGATAATTCTTCCATCAAATCTTTAAAAAGTGGGCAGACCTGTGAGTGGTCTTTGGACCTTGGGGGGAGCTATCCTGCTTCCAAATCCCATACGGATGAGGTCTGAGCATGTGCATTTTCCTCTGTTTTCCAGCCTATTTCCTGCAGTAATTACCTTGTTTCATTTTCTAGGACTAACTGAACCCAGGCACATCTTTCTACTCAACACAGAATTTAGCCTTTCTGTAAAAAAAAGTGCAAAAATACTTATGCTGCCGGGAACATTACAAGTTTATAGTTTGATAGGGCTTTGAAGATCCAACTCCTTGAACCTATAAGCTAAGAAAATTGAGACCCAGCAATGTTAGATGACGACATGAGGCTGCAGACTTATTACATAGTATTTATACCGTGCATTCATGTTTCATTCTCCCTTAAAAACTAGGAGCTTTCTTGAGAGCCGTATCTGTGCCTTGTAGTTCTGAAAGTACCTAGTTTATGCCTTACTAATCCGAAGAAGTCAGCTAATAAGTATTCTTCAAGTACTTAAGTTTATTTATTTGTTCATTAATAAAACCAAATGATCTTGGACATCTTATGGGATCAAATATATATACTCATGGTTCAAATGACTGACTGGTGGGTTTATTGATAAAAACTCCAAAAAAATTAAACATACCTAGGGTAATAGTTTTAGGAATCAGGAATATATCTACCATGATAAAAATTGAGTGTTTTGGGCTGGGGATGTGGCTCAAGCGGTAACGCGCTCGCCTGGCATGCACTGGACGCTGGGTTCAATCCTCAGCACCACATAAAAATAAAATAAAGATGTTGTACCTGTCGAAAAATGAAAAATAAATATTAAAAATTTCTCTCTCTCTTCTCTCTCTAAAAAAAATTGAGTGTTTTATGGAAAATTGAACAATGCCCCTTTGGGACATGATTCCTCTTAATTCTTTCCTTCCATCTTCTCTTTGCTTCCCCAATCGGTACGTCAGTGTCTATTATATAATACCCATCGTGGAATAAGTTGTTAACTTTTCTTCAGAATACTGTGCAAAGAGAAGCTATGCCAGGAACGTAGATCCCTCTCTACACATCACTTCAAGTTCATTGATTCATAGCTTCAAAAACCAAAAAGGGGCCGAAGTTCAGGGTAACCACTTATGACTGTGAGCATCACGGCATGTAATAAAGTAGTCACAGAGCTTCTGTTTATTAGATTTGAGAAGGTCATTGTGAGCATGGCTCAAGGGTGAGTGCCTAAGTGTAGTGGGCAATGCCTTGGATTATCTGTACCTTTTAAAAACACCTTTGCAAAGCAGATGACAGCTGTGGAAAAGAGAACCCCCCCAACACACACACACACACACACACACACACACACACACACATACACACACACAAACACATGTTTCCCACTGACATTTTGGCTTCACTTTTGAAATACTACAAGGTTTATTCTACAAAATGGAAACATAACAGAGACACCTCCTCAACAGCTATTGAAAATGAAAAAACAACAGGAGTTAGTCTTTGATCTTTCGGCCATATTGCAGGTGGGATGAAAAGAACAGACTCCCTTTGGCAGCAGGTGCGTGTGCGCACATAAGTGTGTGTGTACTCTGCTGTTAACCTTGTGCTCCCAGGAAAGGAGGGGCCGATTTATAACCGAAATCTATCATTGATGTCAAACATTTTGTTTCATGTTATCACTTTGTTGTTTCTTCACCATACATCTTGCTAAAAAGTGGCTTTCTTTCCCTATCTCTGCCCATCTATTGTGAAGAAGGTAAAAAGCAATGAGTTCAATATGAGGCAGGCACCAAGCTACTTAACCTGTCTCAAATCTTGAGTATCCAAAGGCAGCACCCTGTGGGCATGCCACCTGCTAGAGAAGCTCCCACATGAAGTATAAAATATCCAGAAGTTAGAGATTCCATACATCCTGGGTCCCAGCTAAATACTAAACTGGTATCACACATTATTTGGGCATGTCCAGTCAATCGGTCAAGTAAGCCCCTCTGGAGTGTAGCTGGAGGACATGCTAAGAAACCTCACAGAGATTTTATGAAAGGAAAGAGAACACAGGCAGAATGAGAATGACACAGAATGAAAACCTCTGAGCACAATCGGTTCTGTTAGTCAGTTTCCATTGCTGTAATAAAATACCTGAGATAATCAACTTAGGAAGAGGAAAGTTTCGTTTTGGCTAACAGCTAAGGAGCTTTTAGTTCATTGCTCTGGAGTTTTGTACCTTTGGCAAGGTAGTTTGTCAGAGCAGAAGTGTCTGCTGGAGTAAGACTATTGATCTCTTGGCTGGGAAATGACAGAAAAAGAGTAGAAGACCTCCCAGTAAGCCCCACTTCCTAAAAGTTTCCGCCACTTTCCAAAGCAGAGGACTAAGCTTTGAACACGTGGATCTCTGGCGGACATTCCAGATCCAAACATAGCAGGTCCTCTTGACTTTTTCTCCCACTTTAGTTGACAAAACCTGACTGAAGCCTGGGGGGAAAGAGAGTATGGGGGAAGGAGGGGCCAGAAGGACTGCTTCATAAAACTCCTCTGCTTAGGAAAACACCCCCTTCCCTACCCAAAATAACAAGATAATACAACAAAAAGGTGGGAGGAGGAGGACAAGGGACAGGAAGAGGGACAGGAAAAAGCAACGTCAGTGGGCCTCACAGTCAGGAGTGCAGCCATCCCAGCACCTGGGAGGCTCCAGGGCCTCCCGGGAAGGCTCTGCAAACAGAGCACAACCCTGCTCCCTGGAGAGCTTGTGTTCCCACCTGGAAACACCAGATGTGCTCGGCAGCAGCTGGGGGAGTTTCTGAAGCGTTTGAAGTCTTGTGTGAGCCTCCTGGGACAAGTAAAAATGTGGGTCATTACTAGTAAAGTGCCCCCATTTGTACCCAAACCCAGGGAGGCCTATGGAAACTCAGGAGAGACACATAAGGCTTTACATACTTTTAAAAATCTAAATGACCATCAAATATATGTGTACTGGGGGGTCTCTCACCCACGTGATCAAGTTCAGACTGCATTTTAACAAAATTTATTAGCCGCCAGTTGCATACAGTCCATTGGACCTAGTTCCTTGTTTCAAAGTCGTCTTAAACACTCTCATTCGCGTGCTGAGCATGGTGCATTTCTGATGGCATACCAGGACAAACTCCTATACCAGAACATGCACCTCTGTGACTTCTCAGAGAGAGGAGCTGGCTTTCTGACAGCTTGACATTCATGTCACTGCCATCAACCAAATCAGCCAGTTTTGAGGCCTCTAAATTCCAAAGGAAAGTGTCAAGAATTTATGCCTTTGCTCTGAAGCAAAAGAAATTGAGGCACCTCGAGGTAGAGGCCACCGGCTGAGGGTGATACATAAATTGAAGGTTATCAATTTCGAGTTTGGTTACCTGTATTCCCCTGGGTAACCAACAGCATGAGAAGTGACAACTGGCAGCAAGAGATAGAACCAAGGGAACAAAACACCACAAGAATCTGTGTGCTTGACGGGCTGCATGGGCCCAGGCATCTCCACAGCCTTGGGGACCCACACATCACAGCACATCCGTTCAGCGTCTAAACTTCAACCTCTCCAAGCCATCCAGAGGAACCGGGCAGCGTCCCGTCTCTTCTGGTAATCCACAAAAGATTCCTGCTTGACCTATCTCACTTTAAGGCTTAAACGCTGGAATATCCTTCACCAACTCTATATAGTCTGGAGACAGAATCCCTGGCCAGGGTAAGACTGCAAGTTAGCAGAAAACCAAAATGAGCCTCTAGGTTCTGGTGCCTGAAAACTGTGTGCAAAGGGATGAGGATTTCAGAACTCAACAGAACCTAAGTAGTAGCTTCCTCTCCAACCTCATATTTTGTAGGTGCAATCATTGCTTTCTAGAGAGAGAAGTGAATTACTCGGGGTCACAACTCAGTGATGGGCAGAACTGGGACAAAAATATGGGTCTCAAGAATTCTAGTCCCATATTCTTGCCTTCAAAATGTGCTCTCTTTACCAAGACAGTCAAATGGGACTCAGAGCTTACTCACTAACCACCTGTCATTGGCTGTCCCCTTCACAGGGGACATGCTATGCCAAGAGGCTACTGCTTCCCGTGTGCTTCACCCAAGTAGGAGAATGAGGAAGTTGGCAGATCACAGCGTTCACCACTGGAAGTAGTTGGAGTGTTTTTGTTTTTGGTTCCAGGGGATTGAACCCAAGGGTGTTTAACCACTGAATCATATCCCCAGCCCCTTTTATATTTTAGTCAGAGACAGGGTATTGTAATGCCAGATTCTTGGGACCCCAATAGACCTCCAGGAGCCGAATCCGATGCAATCACACAAGAGTCTTTATTGCAAGCTCGAGCCTGAACTCACAACTGTTTCCGATACAGTGGTCCCAGGGAGTGAGTCCTGGTCCTTTGTTTAGTGAGGATTTATAGGTTTTGGGGGGATACTCTATGCATCACAACATCACACAGCAAATCATTCCATACCACGGGAAAATCAAACAACAACTCTTAACATTGATTAGCACATTCACTGGCAGGAACAAGTGGGGTCGGGGTGATTGGTCAGTACAAAAGGGGATTCCTTTGAACTGATTGTTTAAGCCATGAGGGTGTACCTGCTGAACTACGTGGTTTCCCAACCTGTTATCAACCACCATAAACTACTGGGGGGTCATCTGGCATCCCAGGTATTTTGCCTGTCTCAAGCTGATTGGTGGTTGCTAGGGGGTTGCTATGGGTCCTCGCCTAGCCTAACTGAGTCAGGGACACCTGGTGCTGCAGATCTCTCCAGTTATTTACAGACAAACAACTCAGCAGGGTGTTTATCTGCCTAGAAAGGCTCTGTGGGTTTTTCCAAGGACAAGGGTCACGCCCCCTTCCTTAGGACAGGTCTTGAGATAGAAGCTGCTGTTATTTATTTTCAAAAATGGAGTCACATCAGTTTGTCAGTTTCACTAAGTTGCTCAGGGCCTCGATAAGCAGCTGAGGCTGGTTTTGAACTTGCATACCTCCTGCCTCAGGCTGCCGAGGTGCTGGCATTACAGCCATGAGCCATTGAAGTAGATGATTTAACCAACTGCTGCCATATGTTTCAGCTTGAGAGATTCAATGAAGGAAAATTATATCCTACAAGAATATCCAAGGAAATGAGGGGGACGTTCATGCATACCTCTCGTACAACATTTCAGCTTTCTAATGTGTTAAAAACCTACTACGTGTGGAAAGTCTGCCTACCCTTCAAGAACACTAAGTCCTTAAATGTACCCAGTTCAGTCTCCAAAGGGTGACCTCAAGTCTTCCAACAGTGCCTGTGAAATTTAATAATTGGAAGGCCAATACCAAATCTCATTTATTGCTGCTTTAAATGAAATAGATCACAGTTAATAAAAAGCCTGCAAATTAAAGTAACCCAGCAGTCTTAACTAGCAATTAAAATGACTTTTTTTTTTTTCTATAAAAGGTGAAACCATATGCCGGAGCAGGGTTTTTTGTCACATACAAGATAAATGAGCAGTTTGACCCAGCAGGGAATAGCACTGGTTCATCTAGGAGGCTCCATTTTAGAATTGAAATCTCATTGAGAATGTCAGGATCCTTGATAGCAATTACCTGAAGACATGGGCTCAAGAGCCATCCCACAAATCCCACCCCCGGGTTAAAAACGGGGAACCAGAGCCCAATATCATGAAGGTCGTGTTTGAAGCGTGGATTCCAACAAAAGCCGAAGCTGACTGCCTCCCTCCTCACAAGTACTGACAGGGGTATGTGCCCTACTCCAGTAGGACACAGGATGGGGTGCAGGCTAGGGGAGGGGAGCACTTGGTCACATCCAGAGCAAGGCCAGGGGATTCCTGCAAACATGTTGGAAGGGATAACATGTGCTCTGGAGACTACCAGTCATACTCTAAGAAGGCTGCAGTGGCTTATGAAGCTACACAATGTCACATAATATAATATGACAGCATCCAGTCTCTGCAGGCTCTGCTGTCTGGAGGACTTTTCCACAAGTGTCTGGACTTGACTCAGCATTCTCACTTGCCTGGATAGGAAAGGAACAGAGACAGTAGAAGTGGCTTTTTCAAAGGAAAAGCAGAAAATGACTACTGAGAACAAAAGACAGAAAGAAAACTTGAGTAGAAAGAAATAAAAGATAGGCTAGATATGTTGAAAGGTAGATTGGTGATAGACAGATGTCCAATGGCAGTAGGGATGGGTGTTTGGTGGTTGGACCAGTGCATGACCAGAAAGGAAGAAGAGTCAAAGACACACTTTTTAGATGTCTACACTATTCTGCTCACTGAACTTCAAGCTTTCCCCCATGCATCAGCTTGAACACTACATCTGTAATGCACACAGGTATTTTGCTTTCTTTACACATAAACTATCAGCATAATTAATAACTTTACCAAAGTTGAAGTTACATCTCAGTTCTATATGGGCACAAAACCCTAGGGTTTTCCATTAACCCACACGGCTTCTCATTCAAGGTCATGCCAAAAATCATGCTATTTTAGAGACAGAATGCATGTCACCTCCAATTAATGCATAATTATGAACTACACCCTGAGCATACTCAACCATTTAACACATGCATCCTACAAAACATCAGTATAAAAAGTCAGGAGAGAGCAAGAAGTGCCTGCCAACCCCCTGTCTGTCTGATGGCAAGTGAGAGGCACTTTTCTGACTAATACTGTCTTCTCTGGTCTCCACCTTCCACATGGTCCCCATACTCCCAGCACCCAACTGTCTTTCCATACCATTGGTTCTCGTGTGGTAATGGACATAGAAATTGCCTAGGATTTAGTCAAAATGCAGATTTTGGCTCAGAATTTCTGGAATCTGAGATTCAACAGTTCTAACAAGTCCCCAGGTGATACTGGTGCTTCTAGCCTGAAGACCACCCTTTAGGAGACTAATCCCACTCTAATCCCCTTATTAGGGGAAAAAAAAATCAAACCTCGTTAGACATAGAAGGCTATGTAGCATCATTCTCTGGGCACTAAGAACATTTAATACAACTAATAAGAATGAATGTGACCTGGATTGGGGGATTTGGGCTGTAGGTACACTTGAAGGAGGAGTCTCTGTGAGTCATAGAAACCACAGTCCCCAACAATTCACCCAGATGCAGCTGTTAGCAAAAAAATATATAAAAATTTTTTAACAAGACCATCTTGATGCAATTTAAATATATATTTACTTCTTTTTCATGATCTTTCACCCATTTAATTTTCTCTGAGAGATTATTCAGGTCACTTTTTAAATGGGTTTCAGAGTTTCTAGGGCTGCAGCTCATTATGAAAATGTTCACAGCAGATAGAATCTTGCTTCGGCACAGCACTATTTTAAAGCTGGCAGACACTGAAATTGGTATGCAGATATTGTACCATAAACATTAATTTAGTATTATGTGGAAGGTTGATTGATTAATAAATACATAAGCCAGGAAGCCTAATTTAACTCTTAATTCACTTTTTTTATTTCACCAAGAGGGAAAAATTAATCTAGAAGTGTTGATTGATTGAGAAGTTTAGTCCCGTCTATTCGGCAATGGAAAATGACCATGAACCTGGGACTCTGCAAACTGCATCATTTGCAAAATAAACCTGATCAACAAATTTCATTATGTGGTGATTGATGGTCAGAAAGGAACGGCTGTAAAGGATCATGAAGGAGCAGAATATATAATCCACAGAGGAAGCAGCCCACCATGCAGGATGGATAAAGAAGAAATAATTAGTAAATATTTTCTGCTCAGAGGTGGACACAAATGAAAGAAAATACACTTGAAATTTTAAAAATTAATGAGCATCAGGGCAGTCCAGTAGACTAGCAAATTAAAATCAGTACATTGCATTAAGAATGTACAGGATATAAATGTATCTTAGCTATCGTGGGACCACTGCAAAGACTGATGAGAGGAAACTACACAGACTCTTGCTATGATTAAAAGGTCACATTTAAGAACCAAATGTTCTACATCCAGATTTAAATAGTGTTGATTTTTTTCCTAAAAGCAAGGGATACATACTCATTGTTGTCATTTTGAAGAGTCACAATTAAGCAGAGCAAGACAATTGCTTATAAATTAGACCTGCATCTTCTTCTTGTAATTCTGTTTTCTTTTTCCAGCTCATATTTACACAAGGACAATCAAGGTCAAGTGCTAAGCCCTAAGCTTTGGAAAGCTGGCATCGAAATCATCAAAACTGTTAGTATTTACTGTGTTCATGGAACGAATGTTTGGAAGGAAGGAAGGTAAGAAGGCAACATTTGAAGACTTGCCATAATAGGAAACACAAATTTGTGATCTTGCAGCTCTGCAGGTCAGAGTGCTCTATGCAATGGGGTCCTCTGCTATGAGTCTTAGGAGGCTGAACCTGGGGCATCAACAGAATTGTGTTCTCTTCTGAAGTCTCTGGGAAAGAACTTGCTTCCAAGTTCATTTAAAGGTATTGCTTAAATTCAGTTCCCCACAGTGGTAGGGCAGGTCCCCATTTCCTTGCAGCTCTCAATGGCTAGATCTTACACCTAGAGGTGCCCACATTCCTTATCTTGCTTTCTGTGTGGCCCCTCTAGCTTGGTGGGTGCCCTTCACACTTTGAATCTCCCAACTCCAACCAGGGAAATTTCTCCACTTATAAGGATTTACTGTGATTAGAATTGGGCCCACCAGATAGTCAGCAATAATCTTACTATCTTAAAAGTCCGTACACCTTAGCCCAGTGCAGTGGCACATGCTTGTTATCCCAGATATTCAAGAGTCTGAGGCAAGAGGATCCCTCGTTCAAGATCAGCCTGGGAAACTCAGAGGGATCCTGTCTCCAAATAAAATAAAATAGGGCTGGGGATGTAGCTCAGTGATCAAGCACTTGGCCAGCATGCACAAGGCAGTGGGTTCAGTTTCCAGTACTGTAAAAATAAATAAGTAATAATTAGATAAGTCCATAAACCTTAATTTTCTGCACCGTTTCTTTTGCATATGATATGTTCACAGGATTCAGAAGTTGGGGTGGACAGTTCTAAGGGGACATTCTGCCTACCATAGTTAGCCTGACCTGAGACCCCAAGATTTCCATTTCTAACAAGTTCCTGGGTGATGCTGAAGCTGCTGGTCTGGGGACCACACTTTAGATTCCCCCAGTACAGTCCGCAGCATTAGCATCACCTTGCACCTTGTTAGAAATGCAGAAACTCCAGCCTCATCCCAGATTTACTGGAGTAAGAAGTTGCAGTTGAACAAAATCCCCAAGTAACTTATACGCATGGTAAAGTTTGAGAAGCATTGTTACACAGCAGATGAATAGAGTAAATTGCTTTATTTATTCCTCACACATTTTGGAAAGATAGTTTCTCTGTTATCCAGTCATTACTCTTCCCCCCACCCCCACCCCCCAGCAGGGTGCAGAGAGAGTATTTACTTACAAAGTGGCGTTTGTCCAAAACTCCTGCACTGTCTCTCTCCAAATAGCTTCAATTTGCTCATTCCCACTCCCAATTTTAATACAAAAAGATCTGGGGAAACTCTCCATGATCCCAGCCCTAGAAATGTTTAGCAGCCTGAATACCTTCAAGTGGATTTTGCTGTTCATTGGACTGCCTTGCGGGGGATTTCCCTCCTTTGCTCACTACCTTGAGGGGGATTTCCCTGTCACATCCCAGTTCAATGAAGACAGATTAGATTACAAATGATGCTCAGAGGAGCTCTAGAAGGAACTGCAGAACTGGCCATCATCCAGGACCAGTGACAAGGTGAGGACCATCAGAGGCAGCATGCTCTGCATTTACTTCACCATTAATGGAATTTCCTCAGTCCTGGGAAGAGATTCAGCAGAATCTAAGGGTCCCAGAGGAGGATGAAATATCATTAACCATTTAACTGGAGATGTTATTGGCTTTTTGTGGGTTACCATTACATGAGAAGGACCGCAGTTAGATGTATTGAAGAGGACAGCAGAAGGATGCAGACAGCCTGTGACTAAATACACAGCGAGTTTCCATCTCTGTCCTCCAAATTCCTAAATGGAAGTCTAATTAGATAACTAGAGGAACGTGGGATATGTTCCAAGATGTAGACATTAACTGAAAATTAATTATCTCCAACTCTCCTGAATTTTCTTAACTTAAGGTGAAATAAGGAGAACAAAATGAATATGGAAGGAAGTTTGGGAATGGTAATGAGAAGATAAAGGGCACAGTGCAGTGCTGTCAAGTAAATTATATCTGCAAAAGACAAACCAACAACCCCCCTTTTCTCTCTTTCTCTCTCTGCCTGCCCCCCACACGCACACATAAACTGAGCTGTTTCGTTTTTGTGATGCACAGCGCTCCCTCCAGGTGATAATGACTCCTGTGTCTGCTTAAATCAGCTGATTATTCTTGAATAATCACAAAGGATCATATAAGCCACCTCCCCTTGCCAGAACATTCTCTCCACCCTTGCAGTTGTTCTTTGATTGAATAAGACCAGGGGATCATTTCCAACACTTACCCAAATTCTCTAAAACATTACTAAATACTCATCAATAATTGTTGTGTACTGTCAGAGAAAGTTAGCAGTGCAGAAAAAAATTTATGAGAATAAATAAAATACCTGTATTTTATTTTCAGATACCTGAAAATACAGGCAAATCAATCACATCAGCCATGTTGATAAGGCAACAGCCATTCAGGCAAGACAAGGAACAAAAGCCTAAGAGGAAACTTGCAGCGAAAAACAATTCCCATCTTCAATGCCCATCCCCACCTCGATTTCTGGAAACTCTTTACTTTAAGAGGCACTAAAAAAAACAAAACAAAAAAAAAATCACTGTTTCCTAAAATCTGAAGAGTGTTTATCTTCGAAAACCACCTGGCAAAATAGCTTAACATTCAACTCATCATTGACATGCCAATGTTCTTTTTGATCTGTGTTTATTGGAGGTGGAGGAAGAAATAGTAAAGAGCCAGATCAAAGGTGGGATCTCTCTGGGGTCACTGTGGGAATACAAGATGACCTTTCACTGGACAGTTGACCCAGTGAAGAATAGCCAGAGGGGTGGCATGCAATAATAAACTTCACATCATTTTTTCCTATAATTGAGCTCTTGGAAGTATTCTAAGTCATTTTGATAGCTAGTCTGTGGTGGAGCTCTGCTTTAGAGGCTAGGAAACACTATCTGCATTTGTTCGGAATTTTACCATTCCAAATGCTACTACTGATTAGTCAGCCTCTTCTAGAATTCACACCCAGAACCACTGCAGTGAAGGGCAGCACTGCTTTTGTTCATCTACGCACCATCGTGAAAGGCATTTTCTGATTCCTGCCATCAAGATTCTTCCATTCTTACCAGCTTTCAATCAGTCTAGTTCCTCTTCCCTTCCCACCTAGTTCTGTCCTAAACCCTTTACTGGGACACAGCCAGGTGAGGATATATGTAAGGATGGGGGAAAGGGGTGACTACAGTGACCTAAAGTCACTGCCAGAGCCTGAGCACGCTCAGGAGTACAGATGTGGGACTGCTTGTGGGGAGAGGATATCTGCAGGAGGGAGGAGCTGCCATGCCGACAGGAGATTATTAGATGCTGAGGGATCAGTCAGTTACACTCACATCTGAAGGGTGGGGGGAGCATGGTTACTCATTGAGAACAGAGTTACAAAAACACAAAGGGAGAAAGCTAAAATGAAGCCTGTAGTGTTGGAGTGGAATTGGAGGTGTTTTCCATATGGATGCAACATATATATCTGTGAGTAACTTTTTACATAAACATATTTCTATTCATATGTGCATATTCATATGCAATTCCTGGGTCCATCCAACTGAGAAGACCTACATGGAGTAACATCCCAGAGGCAATGAGCACCCTCAGCACCCAGGTCCTGGCTTCTAAATACCATGCTCTATTAAAAGAAATGAGATCTCCTGGAAGAAAAGGCTAATTCCAGAATGGAAAGCAGGAAATGTCAAGGGCAATGAAATTCTCAAATAATGATGGTGTTATGGTACATGTCAAAGGAACACAAGCTAGCTAAATGAGCCCTTGCCAAACTAATCAGGGACAATCTGAGCACCAAAGTAAATAATGACATTAATAGATAGTAGTCCATTGAATAAAGGGAAAAACCCATGCATTCACAGTTACAGAAAGTAATGAATGAAAAACTGATTCATACCAAATGGGTTTCTTAAGTCATTTCGAAGTTCCTCACCCAAAATACTATTTTTTTTTTTTTTACAAAATTCAAAATAATTACAACAAAGAAGACTAACAACATTCATCAGTGGGTCAATGAACACATTATCAGTAATGGAAGAAACAGGAGTCATTCACCACCTGGTGAGATGCCCTGGGAAGACAAGGATGCCTCCATGATGTCGTTTCCAGCACTGAATGAGGCATAATACAAAATATCTGGCCTGCAATCCCCAAGAGTCAAAGTTACGCAGGTCAAAATAAGGCTGAAAAACGTTGCCAGGATGAAGAATGGGCAGAGACAAGACAACTGAAGACAAGACGTGACTCTGAACTGGGTCATTTTTCTCTAACAGGCGCTGTTGGAACCTTGACCCTCCTGAGGGAGGTGTTAAGAGTTGAAGGCGGTAATGGCTAAGTGTTAATTTTCTGACTTCGATGGTTGTATTTGGGAATGCTAAGCATCAAGCCATTCAGGAAGAGGGAGGGGGTGAAGGACAGAGGAGAAACTGTTGTCTGCACTGATCTTGAAACTTTTCTGTGAGTTGTGGTTGTTTTAAAATGAATAAAATTATATGAAAGGCACATAGAAGAAATCCTTCGCATCCCAATACTTCTGTCCCTTGGGACTTCATTCCCTCTCATCTGCAGCGTCTGCCCTCATCCTGTTTGTGCAATGCCTCTCTGCAGGAAAACCACCCCCAAACATGGTGGCTTAAAACAGCCACCTATTTATAAAGCTCGGGAGTCCACAGTTCAGCAATTTTCTTTGAGATTGGCTGGGGAATTCTTCTGGTAGTCTGAGCATGGCTGACTCATGGGTTTGCAGTCAGCTTCCCGTTCCTCTGGGCACCTCTCCTTCCAGGGGTTAGCTGGCTGTCGTCTGGAATCATCAAGGTAAAGAGGCCATATGTTTGTAATTGCCCACCTAGTGAGGCCAGGCATGTCCCCGGTGCCACTCATAGTTCCCAGAGGGAAAAGCAGCAACCACAGTGCACCTGTTCTGCGTCTTCATGTCTCTGCTGGCCTCACATCTGCAGCTGTCCCACTGGGAAGTCTTACAGCCAAGCCCACAGTGAGTGTAGGAAAGTGCATGAAGCCCAAATACTGCACCCAATCCACCACCCTCCTAAATCTTTATTTCAACTCCCATCCTACTGGAAAATGCTTCCTAGACACCTCTTCATAATGAATCTCAAATTTTACATGAATGAAATTCATCGTATTATAGGCAATATTACATGGTTAAAACTAAACTTAGTTCTGAGTTTGAATTCCACTTATTGTGAAATTTTGGTCAAGTTACTTACCATCTTAGGATGACTTCCTTCTATTTGCAATAAAATAACAATAATAAATATCAATAGAGTTATTATGGGGATCAGACAAGATAATGTCCTGTCAACCCTTAGCACATAGCAGGCCTTCAACAAATTTTTTGATGTTATCTATTGTTTCTGTAGAAAAACTTACTTCCCTTTTAAAATTTCTTTCTTCACCCACTCCCTGTCATCCAGGCCTGGGGAAACACTGGCTGTTTTCAAGTTTTCCTTCTCCTTTGCCCATTCATGTGCAACCTGCCCACCTAATGCACCGTGGTGAATGATTACACTGAAACACTTTTCAAAGTGCCCATCATGTCACGGCCTTTTGTACTTTTTTAATTTTTAGAAAGATTTTTAACAATTTAGTTATTTCCAATTTAGTTCATTGCATTTCTGCAATTTTATCCAACAAACACTGAGTATCCAGAGATGAGCTCCCCAGGTTCCAGGCCTCTCACACAAACCGAAGCCCTCCTCCATTCTGGGCACTGACACTGGTGATACTCACAGCCAGGCGAGTCAGGACACAAACTGGAGAGCCCTCCATGATGCTGTTCGCATCCACTTTGCTTACATGATTCATCGCAAACTCTTACTGATTTTTGCCCAGTAGAGTTGCACAGTGCTTAAGAGTTGCCTGGGTTTTGCCTTATTAGGCACGTGATCAGGGACAAGTTCCTGGAGAAGCCCTCCATGATTCATCGCAAACGCTTACTGATTTTTGCCCGGTAGAGTAGCACAGTGCTTAAGAGTTGCCTGGGTTTTGCACTTATTAGGCACGTGATCAGGGACAAGTTCCTCAATCTTTCTGGTTCAGATTCCTGTCAAACGGGATGACAGTAAAGCGCTCCCTTAGACAGCGCTGGAGTAGTGAACGGATTGTACAGAGGGCACTTAAGACTGTCCTGGTGCCCAGCAAGTGTCGGCCGAGTTTGGTTGCTGTTATTGCCCCCTTGAATCCTTCCTTTCTTCCCCTCTCTGCTGGCGGCCACTTCAGTTCACTACCCTCCCAGATACAAGGGCACCACCGTCTAACAGCAGCTCACTCCCTCCAGTTCCTCACCCCTGGAGCCAGAGAAATCCGCACCCATGGAAAGGTCCAGTGGGCCACTTCCTCTCTCCACAGACAGCTGCCTTCCAGGCGCTCTGGACTGCAGGCCAATTTGTTTCCTGATCAAGTCTCAGGAACAGAACATACTTTTTTGTAAGACACAATAAAAAGTAATTTGGGGAAAAATTAAATAGAAAACAAACACAGACGATAGAGAAGCCCCACATTTTCGACTGGGAGATGGAACAGGCATGGTGTGGCAAATTGCAGGGTGAGTTTCCAAACACAGGGTCCTGATTTCTGTTCTCCTGTCTTCACAGACCAGGACAAACAGTTCCTGAAGCAGCCACCCTTAGAGAAGCCACCCATGGTCTGGCTAGATTCATGTCGGCTCCAGTTCGATTATCTCCCTCTTCGCACACCACCCCAGCTCCCCCTCAGACTTCAAGTTTATGTATCTATGTATCTATTTACACGGGGTCTCCCCGACAGGCCATCTTCCTCTGTCCAGTCCCTCCCTTTTCTCCTCCTAGTTCTGCAACCAGAAAACTCCTAACATCTGTTAAAGCCCCACACAGGTCATCGTGGCACTCAGTCTTCCTGTGTGCTGTTTGCAATTGTGCCAGGACTCTGTACCCAACACCAACCACCCTCCCCAGCACTCTTTCTGCTTGGCTGCTGGCTCTCCTGTACCTCGTCCTTCATCTGAAGAGCTGCAAGTCACTCAAGCCTGCTCCCTCCACCAGGGCTGCCGTGGTGCTGCTGCTTCTGAATCACCTGGGAACTTCTTCTCTGAGTAACCGAAGCCACCTGAGATTGCTGGGGAAAGCCTGCTGGGTTCATCCCTTCGGCCCTGCCCCTAGGGCAACTGGGGCAATCACCTTGAACACTGGTCCAGCGGATATTAGAGAACACCAGCGCGCATCTCAAGACCTTTCCAAACAACTGTTCCGGGTGGTCCTAGGTCCGCCTCTCAGGACTGCCATCATAAATGGATGGGGGTGGCTAGGGATGTGGCTCAAGCGGTAGCACGCTCGCCTGGCATGCGTGCGGCCCGGGTTCTATCCTCAGCACCACATACAAACAAAGATGTTGTGTCAGCCGAAAACTGAAAAATAAATATTTAAAATATTTTGAAAATAAATAAATAAAATTTAAACAAAATAAATGGATGGGGGGACATTCAAGGGACATTAGTCACGCTGGTGACTAAGATTTCAGTGTTGGGAGGCAGCTGTCCATGGATTTGTCTTCCTTTTGCACTTCCCAGTGGAGGCACGGACAGCCTCCCTCACTTTTCCTAGGCTGTTTGAACATTTGGATGATACAGTGTCTTCTGGGGCAGAGGGCAGAAATGCCCGCTGTCCATCAGGATAGCCATAACATCTCCTTCCTGGGCACAAGATAGGCAGGTTGCCTGTAGCCCCTTCACTAAAATAGAGGTTCCCTAAGCTCAGAGTCCCTCAGCTATATTCACAGCATCCTGGACTCCTCTGTGTGGCCCCTGAGGACCTGGGGGACAGAGCAAACTGACACAAGCATGAGACACATGCTGCTCTCTATGTGAGGAGTGCCGAGGCTCTTTGTGTATTACCCAGGTGAGCCATGTCTTCCACCCGCATCCGTGGAGCCACATAATTACCTCAGAAGCAGGATAAAATCTCAGAACCATCAGCGTTCTTGACATTGACATGGGCCAGGGAACTATTCCCAAGGTCCTGACACACTGGAGCTAAGACATGCAGTCTTCTGAGTCAGCCACCAGGGCTTGCTAGGAGAAAAACAGAGAGCACAGGGAAAGGTGAGGGCATCCCCACATAACACACTCAGGAAAACTCCAGTAGAGAGGTGGTCAGATCAGCAGTGTTTATTTTGGTTTGTTGGTTGTTTGGGTTGTTTGCTTTGGTTGCAGTCATGAAGCTGAATCAGCGTGCTCAATTCATCCTCAGGGACCATTTGAGTTAACATTTGAGCAGTATTATCCATAATCTTGAAATGGCTAGTGCAGTGCTTCTCAGACTAGAGTCTAAGAAAAAAGGATGTATTCTTTGTAGTGTTAATCAGTGCACTGAGAAAATTAGACTTTTCTTGCACTATTAAGTTTTTTTTTTAACTGCAAGCAAGATTCAGTACTTTTTAAAAACTGAATCCCTTCTGGATACTTTAATACTTCAATAAATATTTTGAATCACAAAATTGGGAAAATTAGCATATGGCCCAGCCCAAGCTAATCTGATCAGAAGGCCCTTGCTTGGAGAGCCCTGACTAATACTTCCCAGAATCATTGTTCCGCTCCTCCTGATATGAGTAATGTTTGTACAATCCATTTAAAAATCACTACAGCATTATAAGCAAGCAAATGAAATTATAACTGAATAATATTAATCTTGAGCTGAATTTGCTTTGAAAATATGTCTGTGGGGTTAGGATTTTGTGGCCCTAGACCTTCATAGTTCACATAAACTAAAATACTGTAGACGGCCATATCCATCTGTTCTATTTTCCAACAACCTACAAAATAACGTGAATTGCAGAGGAAGGTTTAAGTCACCTTATCTCTATAACTAAATTGTTGTAAGACCAACCTACCTAATATTGGAATACGTACACACATATACATATATATGTATATGTATATGTGTGTGTGTGTGTGTGTGTGCGCACACGCATACCCAAACACACAGTATAAAACACAGAAGTTTTGAGGTTTATCTTGTACATAAACCCAGACATATTTATTAACATCTTTATAACTCCCTGTAGGGAGGGGCAATTCCTGGGACAGGTTTCCTTAGCAACAGGTTGGAGCAGGGGCAGGTTATCTTGATAGGGTGGAGGAAGGGCTCTGCAGGCATTTCAGTCCCTCCGGGGGCAGTCTCCAACTTCCTGGACTCACTCAGATTGGTCTCCTAGATCCAACTTGACTTGATTTACCTAGCTATACTCACTGCCTGTCTAGTTCTGGTTTCATTCCCCGTCTGATTTTAGGGACTTCTTACTGCTATAAGGAGAAGGGGCTAGGACCACTCTGGCTTCTTCAGGCTGAGAAGGGGTGATGTGAGGTGGGGCAAGCAGTTTGGAGTTCCCTTTTAGAAGCTGGGTTGGATTGAGGTCGGGTTGGGGAAGAACAGGTTGTAAAGTCATTTGGGGATGGGAGCCTTTATGAGAGATGAACAAAAAGACATGAGTACAAAATAAATGTCGCAGCATCTGGAACACGTCAATGAATATCGTGAAGATGATAGAAGCCAAAAATCTCTCACCAGGAGGTGTGGGGGCTGAGAAAGTGTTCCCATAACAAGGCTGGAGAGGACAAGGCCTATATTGGGGAATGTAACATTGCCAGAGTTAGGAAGATGCGTAGGCCTTAAACTAACTAGAAACTTTTGACTCTGGCAGTTTCTCTTGATAGTTATCAGGCATTCCTGCCTAAGAATCTCTCTTTTGTAGCCTCCAGTCTTACTTATTCTTGGGGGCTAACACAAGTGTATATAAGTATATATAGGCTTTATTTACTTCTCAGAGTGCACTTAGAGTTTCGTTATACTGCAGGTCATTGAAAACAGAGTATAGCACACATATTATTTCAATGGAGAAAGTACATATAGTGTAGAGCACTATATGTCTTATGTGCATGCACATATATCATATGTAGACATTTTGAAACATCGATGCAGGTTTCTTAACTATTAAACAAAAAGAATTAGGAAGCCAAGTAAGACAAACCTGATGGACCTTTGGTTGTTGGTCACTTCAAAGTTGAAACAAGGTTTAATCACTGTCAAACACACAAAAAAATGCTAGTAGTCTCTTCAATCAGTGGTATTGGATCAACTAGATATCCACACACAAAAGACTTAAGTTGCTCCCTTATTAAAAAATCACTTCAAAAGGGATGAAAGTCCTAAGCCTAAGACCTGAGACTATAAAACTACAGGAAGAAAAAGAGGGGAAAGCTCTTCAGCATTTATCTGGGCAAAGATTTCTTGAATGAGACTTCAAAAGAACAGACACCAAAAGCAGAAATAGATATCTTGGACTGCCTCAAACCAAAAAGCATCTGCATAGCCAAGGAAACAATCCACAAAGTGAGGAGACCACCCCCCAGACTGGGAGAAAGTGTTTGCCAACTCCTGATGAATAGCTATTATCCAAAGCATGTAAGGAACTCCAACAACAGGATAACAACCTGATTTTAAAATGGGCAAAGAATCTGAACAGAAATACAAATGGTCAATAGATATATGAAAAAAAAAAAAATGCTCAACATCACCCACCATTACAGAAACACAAATTAAAATTACCATAACATCTCACACCTGTTAAAATGTCTGTTACCAAAAAAGATAAAATATAACAAGAGTGGTGAGGATGTGAGGGGAAAAAAGGGATGTGTACACTGTTGATGGAAAATAGCATGGAGAGTCCTCAAAAAGCTGAAAATGGACTCGCTGTGTGACCCAGCAACCCCACTACTGCATAAATATCCAAAGGAATTGAAGTCAGTAGGTAAATGAGACATCTGCACTTCCATGTTCATTGCAGCATGATTTACAGTGGCCAAGATATGGAAGCAACCAAAGTGTGTATCAGCAGAGGACTGGGTAAAGAAAATGTGGTACCTATTCACAATGGACTACTACCCAGCCTTTACAAAAAAAGGAAATCCTGTCACTTATGTCACATGGATAAAACCGAAGTCTATTGTCCTAAATGAAATAAGCAAGGAACAAAAGAAAACAAATACTTTATGAGCTCCTTCATAGGGGAACCTAAATAAGTTGATCTCCTAGAGACAGAGAATAGAGAAGGGGTTGTCAGAGCCTGGTGACAAGGAAGGGAAAGATATTGATCACAGACAGGCACAAACTTTCCATGAGACTAAGGAATTTTTTTTTTTTTTTTTTAGTGATCTGTTTGTTTCAATGGATGGGGCCACTGTTTGCAACCATGTATTGTTTATTTCAAAATTGTTGGGCTGGGTTTGTGGCTCAGTGGTAGAGCGTTTGTCTAGCATGTGTGAGGCACTGGGTTCAATCCTCAGGACCACATACAAATATATATAAATAAAACAAAGTTATGAAAAAGTTGTTAAAAGAATAGATTTTTAATGTGCTCACCACAGAAAAAATGATAGGTTGGTAAGGTAATGGATATATTAATTGGTTTGATTTAATTTGTCTATAATATATAACTAGACCAAAACACCACATTGTATCCCATAAACAAACACAATTATTTTCTGTCAATTAGAAGTTGACTCCTCAGCCTAATAAGAATAGTTATTATCAAAAAGACTAAAGGTAACAAGTGCTGAAGAAGATGTGGAGAAAAGGGAACACTTCCACACTGTAGGTAAGACTGTAAATCAGTATAGCCCTTATGGAAATTTGTATGGAGGGTCCTCAAAAATCTAAAGTAGCTATACCACTACTAGGTGTATATCCAGAGGAAACAAAATCAGTATATCAGAGACTTATCTGCCCTGCCATGGTCATTGCAGCACTATGCACAATAGCCAAGAAACAGGAACAACTTAAGTGTCCATCAACTGATGAAGGAAGAAATGTGCATATATACAATGGAACAGTATTCAACCGTAAAACAGAACACCATGAGTGGAACTAGAGAGTGTGGAAGCCAGGCACAGACAGACAAGGGCCACATGATCTCATTCACCTGTGGAATCTAAAACAGTGGATTTCATAGAAGTTGAAATAGAATGGTGGTTACCAGAGGCCAGGGAGAAAAGAGGGGAAGGTTAGGGAAAGATGGATCAGTGGATACTAAGTTACACTTAGAAGCAGAAAGTACTGAAGTGCTCTTGTACAGTAGGGTTATAATGTAGTGTATATATATATATTTAAAAGCAGGATGAAAGAATTTTGAAAGTTTTTACCATTGAAAATATTTGAGAAAATAGATCGATTTAACCTGATTTAAACGTTATAAAGTGTATACCTGTATGGAAACATTACATGGTACCATTAACATGTATAATTTTGTTTTTAATGTATCAATTAAAAATAAATTATAAAAAGCAAAATAAATTAATTAGCTTATCTTTAAAAACAGGAAAAGTTACAAAAAATGTAAATATCATTTCCTTAGAATTGAAGAGAAAATGGATAATCCCCACATTGAAAAAGCTCTAGTTTTTCCATGGGTTTTTCCAGGACTCCCTGGGCTATGGTCAGCTCTCCAATCTTTCCAAAGCACAATTGTTTTCAAGTTACCCCCCTCTTCAGGAGCTCCAAAATGTACCCCATAGGCTATGGAGTAAGCTATAAATCCCTAATTTACAATTATTGAAGGAGCTGGATGTCTTGGCTCCATCTATGTTTCCAGTCTTAAAAAGCTAGGATGAGAGGAGTGATTCACATTGCCCACCTCTTTATAGATAAGTCATCTCCACAGGGAGGCTAGAGACACAGAGCACTGCTGTATGTTCCCAATACATTTCATTTTCCTCCTGGGCACACCAACAACTCTTTCTAAGCCTCTGACATCTCACCAGAGCCATGTGACTAGTTATGGCCTATGGAGTGTGGGCAGATTTAACTTCTTGCTAGGCCTGGTCCCTAAAAGACCCTCCACACTCTGTCCCTCCTCCTCTTCCTGTGATGATGGGAGACCTACATAAGGACAATGACATCCCAAGATGGGTACCTAAAGCATCTGTACCAGGATTCCATATCCTGTCTCCCCAGCCCTCCAAACCACACAGAACTGTGATATTAGGAAACATTTCATTTGCATTGTTTCATGCCACTGAGTTTCAGGGCCTATTTGTTATTGCAGCATAAACTAGCTTATTCTACGAACACAAGCCAGAAAGTAACTCCATTCTTTTGGACATGAAAAAGCTAAGGTTCCAAAAAGTGACCTCCAGATGCATATGATTAGTAATTAGGACCATAAACTCAGATCTTCACTTTCAGATCATTTCCTTCTTCTCCCTTTCCTGCATTCCCAAAATGATCATTTAGCCCAACTACACTGAAATCCCGAAGATTCCTTAAACACTCAGTGCACTTTCCCACCTCCGGCCTGGCCCTGGTTGTTGCTGCTGTGAAGGCTCTTCCCTCTGCATGCCTGGACTCCTGTCTGTCCAGCTCTGCCTCCAAGGGTCTCCACAGAAGTCCTTTCCATATCCCCAACAGTTGTTCCTTACCACTGTGCTCACATAGCACTTCATCTTTCCTCTTCTTATTGCTTTTTTAATATCGTGAAAATGCATCTATTCTCTCCCATTAGGCCAAAGCCTCCTCAAAGAGGAAGACCATATTTATTCTCTTTGGCACAACCTGCTCTGTGTAGCACTGTATCCCACACGAGATGCTCCATAAATATTTGCACATACTTTAATTCACATTTTAATACCTTTAGAAATTTTAACATATTTTCTACTTCTTTTAATGATTTTAAATGATCCTGGCCTCAAGACATAGTATGCAAAGTGTCATACTTTCTTATTTCTTCTTCTTCCTCTTTTTTTAATTAGCCATGCTAGGGATTGAACCCAGGACTTTGTGCATGCTAAACAAGTGTTCTACCACTGAGCTGCACCCCCAGTCCATACCTTCTCTCTTGAAAGTGCTTCTTCAGTGGTAGTAGTTCAAAGACAAACGAATTGACAAGGACACTATAAGCAATATTGGGTTTCATTGCTTTGCATGTAAGTCACTCAAGAATCGTGTCAAATGAATGAACGTGGTGGTGTTACTGTTTAATCTCTCATTAGCAGGTACATGGACTTACAGTGAATGTCAATGGAAGTCACTTCTGATAATAATGCAGAGGAATAATATATGCAAAGGATCTTCCGGACATGGTGTCCACTTTGATCTTCCTTTTAAATACAGTACTTTAGTTCTGATTTTTAAAGTACACTTTGAAATCCTCTGATCTTCTCTAATGAGCTACTAGATTATAGAAAGCCTTGCTTCATGTTTTAGAAAGGAATTCGTGGTGTCTACATTAACCAGAGATGGACTTGGGGAATTTGAATAGTGGAACAGATTTTAACAAGCACTTGTTCTTATTTTATTTTTGTTACCACAAACCAATTTACTTCAGCAATTTTTACCTACTTAAAAAAAAGTACACAAATTAGAGTATGTCTTTAAAAATGAATTGCTTCTAAATAAACTTTAGATGCAATTAGAATTATGATACTTATTATGAAGGGCTGTGCCTCCTTCCATTTAGCACTAGTGACAAAGGTTAAAAATGTCCTTCTATAAAATACCACATAATTAAACAAAGCAATTTTGTAATTACCTACTACACAACTGGGTAAATTCCAAGTTTCATAATTATTTTAACCTAAATATGATTTACTTGTGCAAAAGAGAAAAGAAGTTCAACAGATTAAAAAACACACTTTCTCTTTAGCATAATTTAGCTTTTTTCTCATTTTTCACAATTTGTTCAGCTATTCTGTTTTTTAAAAAAATAACAAATAATAGTTTTCTCCTTCTTGTATGTCTCTCCTCATCTAACTCTGCAGATAAAGCCCTTGAATGTCAGGCTTTCTGTTTGAGCATTGATAAAAACCCAACATGGGAAATGAAACAAAAAGTGGTGTCTGGCATCTTGAAAACTCAACACAGGCACAGACACACACGCACCCACACACAGACATACAGAGCAACAGGTGCAAGGATAACGCCTAAGGAGAAGTTGAAGGAACTCATTATAATAATCTGATAGAGACAAACATCTGTAAGAAGCAAATCTCTGTTTCCCAGTAGGATCACATTACAACACTATGTAGGCAAGTTTCCACCATTCCTCCAGTGTTGGACTTCCAAAGACATCAGTCTAAACTGCACACCATCCCCACATCCTTTCAGAGTACCACGGGGACAGGGGACCCCAAGGTCCAGATAAACATCCAGCAACCTCATTTCCTTTCTGTCACACTAGATGTAGAACATTGCCTGTGAGCAGTTCCTCGGAAGGAATCTACTCTGCACAACCCACACACTTTGAGATGAGGAAGAGAAGAAAAAAACTTTTTAAACCATCTTCCAGAATTTCCAGGTCACTGCATGAATTTTAAAATCACAACGATGACCAAGTCCTTTCATCAAATATCCATGATTCACCTGAGGCATTTTGCTGAGTACTATTCCTAATACCTCAGCCAGGTTTCACCTTTGGGGAGTCTCCTTGTTCATTATTAGCCATTTTACTAAGGAAGTAGTGCTCTTGCTCTAGGCTCAGACCACTTCTCCACGGTACATTGAACAAATGTCCCCAGATGCCAGGAAGCTGGATGGAGTTTCCACAGATGAAAAATCCAAAGTGAGGACATCTGTTGAACTTTAATCACTCTTAGCTCTTGAGGTAACATTTCCAGATGATCACTTTTGCCTTCTGGAAAATTGCAAAACAGAACCTGCTGACCAATGAGTTCCTGGGTCCAAGTCCAATGTTGCTCCCGGACTCACCTCCCAGACTGTGCATTCAGACCAAGAAGGAGCAAGAGTCATGACTCCAGGCAAGACAGGCTGCATTTGTCCCAGACTCCCCTCTGTCTGAGTTTTGGAATATAAACATAGGATTAAAGTATGATCTCTGCACCCATTGGACATCTAGGGTAAATTTCAACTAGAAAATAACTTGGAGCAATATGAAAAAGACATACATTTATTCATCACTCAATATGCCAGACACCTGGCTAGGTATAAAAATCATCATTTCAAATTCATCCTGCAATTTTTTTAAGTGTAAGAAAACTAAGTTCTAATAATTTAAGTGACTTCCTCAAGGTCATCCAATAAGAAAGAAGCAAGGTGGCACCTGACTTCAATACCATAGTTTCATAGTTTCAACTCCATGGATTTTAAGTTCATGATTTTATCCTTTAAATCTTATTTTCTTTGCAGAATGGGAATGTTCCCAAGGTCACACAGCTGATAATTGTCGGCTGGATTTCTGGACATAATACATCCCAAAGAAACATTTAATCTTCCTCGGTTGACTTTTTTTTCTTCCTCCAGTCTCTTCCTGCTCAAAACTTGGAGATCCTCTTAAGGTCACCTTTCCTCTCTTCTATGCATAAAAAAAGACCTGGTAATTCTACTTCCAGAATATAACTTCAACCCTTCGCTTCTCTCCAGTTCTGGGCTAATGACCACCACAAGCATCCCAGGCAACAGCCCAGGCTGACTGCGCTCCCTCATCCTTTCTTTCTCAAGACCTCCAACAGAGATAGGGGAATCTTCTGGAATCCCAATTAGGCCACATTACCCCTTTCCTAAAACCTTTTATTGATTTTTTTATTCCATTGGGATTACCCTCCAATCATTTTCCCATCTTGTCCCAACCACTATTCATAGTTCCTGTCTTGCCAAAGTACAAGATCTCTGATTTCAGGGGTTTTGTACATGCTATACCTTCAGGAGAGGGCATTCTCCCTCCAAATATTTAACCATTAAGCTTCAGTTACTTCTTTCCTGGCCACTCCACTCCACTTAAACTGGGACCCCTCTTGCCCCCTGCTATGGGCTGAATTATGGTTCCCCCCACCCCAGACTCATATGTTGAATCATATGTTGAAGTCTTAAACCTGAAAGTGATAGTGGCATTTGGAAAGGGGCCTTTGGAAGGTCATTAAGGTTAAATGAAGTAATGAAGCTGGAGCCTTTAGAATGAGGCTACTACAGGATCCTTATAAGGGGAGGACAGAGGAATGTGTCTCTCTCTCCTTCTCAGCCATAAGTCTATGCCAGAGCCCAACCAACCACCATTACCTCGTTGCTAACAATGTTGGCATCACCTTGATCTCAGAATTACAGCACCCAGAATTGTGAGGGGAAAAAATTGTTCTTTGAATCACTCATTCCATGGCATTTGTCATGACAGCTCAGCAAGCTAATGCATAGTCTTTGTTTCCTATGTTAGCTAAGATACGAACTAAGTAGCAAGAACAAAGAGATCCAAAGATACAACGGTTACAATAACATGGAAGCTCCTTCCTCTGCCACATGATAAGCCATTAGTCAACGATTGTATGGGAAGGTCTGCCGCCTCAACGCAAGGCTTTCATCTTGGAGGACAAGGCTGCTCTTATGGTTCTCAGCATCTTCCAGCTTGCAGGAAGGCATAAAGGGCCAAGGGAAGGCACAAGCATAACAGAAGTGGCATGAATAATTATATTTATATATCATTGGCCACAACTTTGTCACTTGGACAAACTGCAAGAGTTGTTGGGTGGGTTGTCAGGCTCCCAGCTGAAACTCAGGTAGTCCATCCTTAAGAAGGACAGAATAGACACAGGTGAAGAAGAAGCAGCCATCATGCTCGCTCATCAAAAGAGGTATTCAAGTAGCAAGCACATACTCATTTGTTCCACGCCTGCTCTCCTGTTGGCTGTAAGTTTGACAAGGGAGAAACTATACATGTTTCAATCACTGTGATGCTCCCATGCCAAGCACAGTTTCTACAACATAACACGAAGATTCCTAACTATTGCCTGACTGAGTGAGCAAGCAAGTGTGTTCTTTACGTGTTATACAATCTGGTAAGCCCTACCTCCCTCTACATATACTCCTCAGAGGACAGAACATGTACTGTGTGAGGGGAGATATGTGTGGCTCCTTTCACCTCTGCCAATTCCAACACTGCATGCATTCTTCAATGCCCATATCTTCCTTAAAAATCTCATCTGGGGGGATGGGAAGGTAGCAGAGTGGTACAGTGCTTGCTTAGCATATGCTAAGGCCCTGGGTTCAATCCCTAGTACTGACAACAAAAATCTCCTCTGGGGCTAACTAACACTGCACTGAAATTTTTTTCTTGGCCAGGTTTATATGTCAACCTATTTCAACCTACTTGTCACTACCAATCATTTCCTTTTGCTCTTAGAATTTTGCCCTGTTTTCCCCCTTTTAAATAATATTACTTGTAAACACCTAACCAAACAGGCTAAGTACTTTTGAGACATGGTTTACCAGGCCTTCATTATTCCATCACAAATAAAATTTACTCATTGATTCACCCTCTTCCTTCTTTTCATTCAAGAGCTTTTGGAATATCTATTTTATGTTCTGTGCTAATCAGCAAATCACAAAACTATAATATAAGGCCACTTCCTCAGGAGAGCTCAGAGTCTACTTGTGAGACAGAGCAGTCAATAAGCAATTCAAATGCAATGCAATGTAACGGGTGCTATAACCAAGATATGTTCAGAAAATTATGGGAACATAATTATGGAGTACTTGGTTATCTTTTTTTGATCTATGATTATCATCAAATCATCTCAACCTTAAAGATAAGGATGTTGAGAATCAGAGCTAAGGAATTTGTTCAAGGTTAGACAACCAGGAAGTGAAAGGCAATTGACAATTCAATACTGATAACAATCTTTCCCCTCTGCAACGCCCTAATCGAGTTCTATTCTCCTTCAATGCAAGTACTCTTAAGATGGCATCCAGTTCTGCTGCTTCTTCCCCATGTCCACAAGCACCCAGCTCAGGCCAGGCCTCCGCAACATCCTTAACATAATGACCACTCATGCTTTTTACCTCACTAGGATCCTACTAGAGGGATACAGTGCAGAGAGGGAATTCCTTTTTATTCTGGTGTTTCCACTATGTGTGACTGCAAACTACTCCAAAACACCACAGATTAAAACAATGATGTATTACCTGTCATTGCTCTGAGTGTTTGGTGAGCCCCTTTGGGTACCTCTTGCTCAGGATTTTCTGCAGCTGCAGTCAGATGCTGGCAGTAATCTTCAGATTACTGGTTCTATTCTTGGGCTAAGATGACTAGAATAACTGGGAGCTGGTCAGATATGGCCACATGTTGAGCTTGGGCTACCTCCCAGCATCAATTCTTGGGGTAGCTGGACTTCTTGTATGACAACAGACTGCTTCCAGAACAAACTCAGTTTTCTTATCTGTAAAATGTTGAACACAATATTCTCTCATTGGGCTGGTGTGAGGATTGAGTGAAATCAATTTTGAAAAGTGTCATGAGCCAGGCGGGTGCTCAGTACATTTCAGTTTCTTTTCCCATCATGTATCATGCTTACTCAGAAGCAGGAGATAGAATAGGGTTTCATAAAAGTTTGTTAAATGAATGAATGAGTGAAACTGTGCAAATCGTGGAGTTCCAAAGCAATCTTCTTCGGACACATCATGCATTATGCCTCTCTCATAGGAATGCAGAGCATCTTCCAATTGCTAAACATAGAACTTAGGACCTCCCACTTTCTGTTGCCCCATCCCTCCACACATTCCCCAGGCAGAACTTTAATATAAAATAGATGACCATGAGTCCATACACACATAAATGGTTAAAAGAATAAACTAGTAAAGGGACAAATTTCCTTGCTGAATTCCAAATAATTTATGTAGATATTTTACCCTCTGGAGGGTGAGGCATTTTATGCTCCCCTCGCCCACCCTTTCACATAAGGCCACACATAGTAACTTCTGTCCAAAAAGTACAGTATGGAAGAGATTTTAAAAAAAACAGAGTAACTTTTCAGTAGAGAAACCTGACAAACATGACTTGAACCAGGCGATCAAGGTGAACATCAACAGCCATATAAGTCATGTTAACAAAATTTCCCTTTATGTATGTGTTGAGAATCATATTCCAGCTCTGTGATCCCCCCCTTTCAAAACCTGTCATCCCAGTGTATTGAGAAAAATATCAGACAGATCCTAGCTGAGGGATGAGTATTTGACCCGTCCCTCTCAAAACTGTCAAGGTTATCCAAAACGAGGGAAACCTGAGAAACTGTCCCGACCAGGAGGAGCCTAGGAGACATGATAACACCGTGCCTGCATAAAGGCCTCCCCCCCAGCCCCTCTCCATTTCAGTCCTTCTGAGGCCACCAGAGTTAGTGTCACTAAATAGGTGAAGGTGCTTAATGGCTAAATGTTCTTAAAATCACCCACTCAGATAGATTGCAAGCTTGCTTACACTGACAGAAGGCTCTTATCCTGACCCCAGCTCACACTTCGTCTGCTTCTTACCCCCCTCTTCTGAGGCACCTCATGCTGCAGTCCCGCCAGTTCACCTCTGTGCACGTCCACAGACATGTCCTGTGTTCTCGTGACTCATGCTTCTGCATGAAGCTCCAACAGGTATGGTCTGTTTATCCTCTCTTGTCCCTGTGTTCCCTCCCAAGATAAGCCATCACTCCACAACCCTCATCTCAGAAGTTTCTACTCTGGAAACTTCCTTTGACTCTCTCAGGCAGAAATGGCCCATTCCTAGCTAGGGTCATTCATGTTTGATGAGGCTGATTGCCACTAGAGTAATGTGTGAGGACCACATAGAGCACCCACCCCATCTGTGTCTATGACACTCTTTCACATGGTGACCCAATTACAGTATGCCGGACATTTCTGTTCATCACGATAACCCCTGGAGAACCCCTGCCCCCTGTGCACCACCACCACCATCAGAACCTACTTTCTCAGTTGACTGTATCCCTGGGGGATCAACTAAGGATTGGCCAAGACAATCTAAAGCAAGAAACAGCAGAGTTAGGAAAGAATTGGTACTTTGCACATTAGTCAGAGGCAGAAGCACAGAAGCAGACCAACTGGTGGTTGTTCCTCTCCTTTTTGAATAAAATACATTTCCTGTGTCATTGATATCTCCTGCTGACTCAGGTTGAAACAGCTGTAGTCATCAAGGGCCAAGGGTAACCATTTGCTTTTCCCAGTGACTACAGTGTCCCATTTCTTTCTTGATGGCTAAGCAAAGACTTATGGGTTCCAATAGAGAACATCAGAGTGTCCCTGCCCAGTCCTCAAACATATAGGCTGGTGTCCACTGGATTGACTGGCCTATGAGCCTCTCAGAGCTCTTGAAGTCTATGGAATGCTACCCCAGAATAGATGGCTATACCATCAGGAACACAGATCCAAAAAAAAGAATGAATGACAGGCCAGATTACTAGAGGAAATGAAATAAATAAACTTCCTCAAATAAATCATACAGAACCCTAACATGTTCACACATATTGCTGTTTAAAATTGTGCCCCTGATCACAGAATGCCAAATGAACATCAAAGCCTATCTACATTCATTCACAGATTATTTTTCCAAAGTTCTTTTTTGAAAGAATTTATTTTATCACAATAAGGTTATTTCTTTACTTCTGCAAAATCTGTCTAATCATACAAATTATAAAGCTCCTGAATTTTTTCTCCTAGTTTTGTGTTTGTTTCTATGAAACATATAAGGACAATGATGAAGATGAGGAGAGAGGGAGAGTGGCACCAAATTATTACACCAGTGCTTGCAATTGGGCTCTACCATACTGGGGCTTCAATCCCGAAAGACTGGAACCAAACCTGTTTTCCATGATCCTGACAATACCAAATGTGGCTCTATACTTGATGTAGAAATGTAATAAATTTTAAAGATTAGTATTATATATTGTGATTTGCTTAATACAAGTTCATTAAATTTTATGTCAAGGTCAAATCAATTTGTCAATGTCAAATAACTAATATGTTAATAAACATCAAAACCAGAAAGCCCACATTTTGATGCACACCCTCCCCCACTCCATGCAGTTGCACACAGAAGGGCCTCATGCTTGGTTTAAAGCTCAGGTATTGCTATTCTGAAATTCTTAACACTTTTGTCTTTGAAGTTCAGTTTTATAAGCAGAATCCAAAGGAAAATGAGGCATACACATGGGCGTGTTCTGTCTCTGCTCTTTGCTGCCTCATTTGTATATAGTGGTCATGGTTACACAATAGCACAGTATTTCAATGGCCCCAAGGTTTGTGAACTTCTGGAGTCTCAAGTCTGTGACGGACTAAGTGGGCATGGATATGTTTTCTGTTCAAACCAGAACTTGCTTCAAATGCAGAAAGAAGGTAGTGACATTCGAAGAAAGCTGAACAATCAAGAAATCTCTTGGGTTGAATTGTGTCTCCCCACAGCCCCCAGTATACACACACGACTCCTACATTGAAGTCCTAACCATCATATCTCTAAATATAACCTAACTTGCAAAGAGGATCTTTGCAGATGTTAGAAAGGACAAGTTAGGATGAAGTCATACTGGAGTACTGTAAACTCTAACAACATGACTGGTATCCTTATAAAAAGGGGGAATATGGGCATAGTCACACAGACAGGGAGAATACCAGGTGAAGTTTAGAGTTATGTTGCCACAAGTCAAGAAACTACCAGAGGCTTGGAAAATCCTTCCCTAGCACCTTCCAAGGGAGCAAGACCTGCCAACATCTTGATCTCAGAGTTCTAGCCTACAGAATATTGAGACAACACATTCCTGTTGATTAAAGGAAAAAAAAAATGGTTTTTTTTCAATAGGATCTTTAAATGAGTGTTAGATAGCCATAATGTAAAAAGTCCCTTTTTTATTTCTTTTTTTTCCCTCCAAACTGATATTTGCATCAGAGTTAGCAGCTGATAACAGAGATTATGAAAATTCTGGCTAAAATTAAAATGCCAAAACTAGATCTTCTGGATAATGAGAAACTGATTGGCTCTATTACTGAATCGGAAATGAAAACAGCAATAGAGAAATTTGCAAGTAACAAGCCTCCCGTGGTGATGAGTACCAGTTGGAATAGGATAAAGCTTTTGAGAGCGAATCAAAGGATCTGTTATGCAGGATTTATGAGGAATATCTACTTATGAGACCCATGAAAGCACCAGTGCAGGGGCCTTTGTTCTTATAATCTGTCACAAGTACCAACGTTGGTCCTGTTTGCTTAATTAATTGCACTGGGGGGAAAAAAGCCTTCCAGGTAGTAAGTGAATAGAATAAATTCAAGTTGAGATTGGTGGTGGTTTCTCGCATGGCTGCACTTACAATATGTGCAAAATTATAATACGTGTAAAGTTATGTGTAAAATTATAATATGTGTAAATTTTCTAATTTAAAAGTGTCAGCAAACAGATTTAAACCTCCCTTCTCTGGCACTTTACAAATTTGCACAGGAAACCTTTATCATGTAGAAAAAGAATATTTACAAAGGCTCCCAAGCAAACTTCATTTCAAGAACTTGAGTAAATGAAATATAAAGCATGAACCCCTGTGTGCCACCCCATTCACCAGGAAAGAGCTGCTTTCTTTCTGGAATAAACACCTGGGTTATAGACACCTCTTCACTCCATTTAGTCTGTTGACAAAAGAAGTTTATGTTCGATTCAATGGTGCAGTGATTTAAGGGAAGCCAACCACCCTTGATAACTTCATTTTGCAGCAGTGGATTCATTCCCTTTTTTCAAATTACTTTTAAACTGTCACTTCATCAAAACTCACCAGAATTTGCAAGCAAACACTTAACAATAACAACAACAACCAAAAAAAAAAAGACAAAAATATAAAGTAACTGTGCTTAACAGCACTTAGCAAAGTGGGAAAGGACTAAAACTCAAGCCTCTTTAGCCAAGGAAAATTTTTTGACAGACAATATTCAAACACGCATTAAAAACATAGCAGTTGATCATTTATTTATTCTCTTTGGTTTTTCACAAACTATAGCCTCATACTACCTGAGTGCAAAGGAAAAGAAAAATTCCATATTATTTCAATCGCTTCTGAAATCACCCTAAGAGTTAACACAAATGAACAGTACATGAGCAAACACCTGTGAAGGACTTTTTTTTATCTTGGGTCCAAGTTTCTGAGCACCAGTTCTGAGCACTACTTGTCTCTGTTGGACCCCAAAACCCTTGATGTAGATGAAGGATTCTGATCACAGGTTCCAAGGCAAGGTTTGCCTGACCAATCGCTTATTTAACCAAAAATATTTTTTTCCTTTTCTTTTCTTACACATCTTAAGTTTTACTTCCCAGTGAAGTGAGAGGCAACTCCAGCATACTAAAGACACAGGAATTAGTCACATCAGGTGCACTTAAGTGTACTGACCATAAGAATTCTTTAAAACATTAAAAACTTTGTTGTAATATACAATTGACTTATAGACTGATTTTTTGACATTTTCTGACCCTCAGTTTGCATGTGAAATTAATATATCTATTTTTCAAATACCCAAACCAGGCTGACTAAAGAGTATTATAGATTTTTATGATTATAGGACTACATTGTTATTTCAATTTTCCAAAACTATTACAGATTACTGGGAAAGGCCATAACAGAAAACAAATTACTAAGGAAACTATTAACTGTTTGGTGCTTTCAGCTCATATGGAAATACAAATGTTGTGTGTTCATGAGAATAGGGTAGGCATATTTAACATGAAATTAATATTCTTTTGTGGTAGTGTTTTGAATTTTTGATTTTGCTTTTGTTTTAACATGTTGTCAGACTTCCATAAAAACCAATGTCTTTCAAAATTAAGCACACTTCATTTTGAAGGTTGCATTCCAGAACAATTCATTATTGTTGTGAGCATGACTTCAGCAGATTGACTGACCCATCTGAGAGGGAGCAGGACAGGCATAATGGCCAGGAGACATTGCTCAAAAGGTGGTCAGCTTTTTAAAAACTTCTACAGGGTCTCATTAGAGGAGGGAATGGGACCTGGGCCCCACACCACCCAGAAATATCAGGCTCTAGAGCCTATTGAGCCAAACCCCAAATCTTAGATTTATTCCAAAAATATTCAAATGGGGCTTAAAGCTGACACAGGAGAGCCATGGTCCAGTGAAACGTGTCGGGGTGTATGTGTACAAAGTGTCTGAGTCTCCAGAAGTAGGCAGCAGGCAGAGGAGATGACGAGTGAGGTCCATCTTGAAATATGGCAGGAGACCATCCCATTAATAAGAAAGGCAGGCATCCTGTAAGAGGGAGTGAGCAGAAGTGTTGCAGCTCAGAGATACCACACAGCCCAGCCAGATGTGCACTGTGCTTCAACTGCACGGTGAGAATAGGGGACGGTGTTGGTATAAGGTAGAGTTCAGCTATTCCAAGGAAGCATCCTCCCAGACTGGCCTAGAGCCACCAGCCAGGGCATGTGAGAGCGTAGGTTCCAAAAGCGAGACCCATATGCAGGGTATAAGAGATGGTGGGCAAGGGCCTGGACTCTGGAGCAGACTGCCCATGTTCTCATCCTGGCTCTGCCCCTTTCTAACTCTGTGACCTTAGGCATGTAGCTCACTCATCTGTGAAATAGGCATAGTGGCAGTATCTATCTTAGAGTCATCGTGAGGATTAAAGGAGTTAATTATTTGTAAGGTGTTTTGCACGCATCTGGCAAAGAGTAAGTATTGCTTAAGCTCTTGGTAAACAAAATAGTGGCTGAGGCAATTAAGTATTGGGTCTTCACCAAGAACACCTGCTCTGCATGCAGACTTGAAGGAGCCGAGTTTTTAGCCAAAAAAGACACACAAAGGATAGTCTATGACTATAGACTCTTAAGCTAACAACCTGCTCTAAGGAAGAACTCCAGGCTTGACTCCAGTATTAACTGTACCGAGTGTCACAGGGTTCCTCCTAAAGGTGGCGCCTGGTCCCCTGCAGAAACAGAAAAAGTCCTTGCTTCAGTGGACAGTTGAGAACAAAGGCAGCAGCTGATGAGTCGGAGGCACAGCCAGGAGCAGGGATGCTCCTCCTCCGGGGCTCTGGTTATCCTTGGACTCTCTGACAAGCCATCTTTCCTTTTTATAGGTTCTTCAAAAAGAAATACAAGGTTATTAAGAACATTTTTTAATTCGCAAAGCCCTGATAGTCTTGGGTAACTCTGTCATAACTACTGAGTTATGCATCCTGATTGTATATAAAATAAAGTGTGTATATATGAACAAATGAAAAATGAACTACAATATTCCCTATAATTGCAACTACAATCACCTAAATGGATCATTAAAAACTTTATAGGAACATACTAGATTGTACTTTGTCTCCAGTTTAAACTTGTGTGGCCCAAGGGTCATCCAACCCCATTCACACAAATAGACAAGCTCATGCTAGATGATTCGCTGGCTAAATTCTGTGGGATTTATATTACAAACTGTTGTCTTCTACTGAAAATAACTAAAAAGAGCATTCTGCTAATTCCATCATAGTGAAATAAACACAAGATGGAAACATGGTGCAGCACAGAATGCTGACTTTTAAATTCAGCCATCCTGATCCATAATATGTCAGAATCAGAGTTTATTAAAAATTAATTACTGCTGTTAACTATTTCATGATAAAATGTTGAACGTTCACAATTTAGACACTATACTTCAAAATGCAAATCAATTTTAATGCTTCAGTATATGTTCCCCTGACACCACCATTCTTACCCAAATGTACCTTTACCTATAAAGGTAACAAACGAGAAAACCCAGATGAAATGTAACTTGTACTAGATGGAAATCATGAGAGTGTATTGCATTTATATGTAATTTCTTTAAAAAAAAATAAAATTAACAAAGCATCCTAAAATGTTTTTTAATGAAATAATAAATTTTCTTTAAAAAAAAAAAAAAGAAAGTAGAAAATGAAGTCAGGAGAATGAAAAGAAGAAAGATTTCTAAAGAGACTAAGAAAAGGCGTCTGATGTCACAAATTACATTACCTTTCAACACAACTGTGCTCCCTGGTGGGAAGTTCTAAAAGGTTTAGTTTAAATTTTTTAGAAGTTTGTTTCACGTAAGCTTCACCACATATGCCAAATGGTCCATTAAGGGCGTTCCATTACAGCTTAAAGAGTTCCGAGTTAACACAGAGTGCTGCAGCCAGAGATGAAAACGCACAGCTCCATTTCCATTTGAGGTAACTCTGCAAGAAGATATTATCCACAGAACATTTGCTGTGTTAAAGCAAGCATTGATACGATGCCCTCAGAACTCTCCAGATGATTTGGGTGCTTCTGACCCCACTAGACCAAAGTCCATCTGTCTTAACATTTTGGAATGCTGGTCGATTCCCATCCTTCATATACAGGATCTATGTGTGTAAAGTGCACATTGCAAACATGCTTAGAGACCTAAGTTATATCTCTGTGTCTTCATAAGGACTTTGTTCCATCATATCAACCCATATATTTTTGGCCCACATCCCCAAGAATTTCAGTCTTGAGTCTTTGTCAAGCTAGCAGTTTCAGAATTTAAAGTGGGAACCATTCAGACTTCTAAATTATCCTGATCTTGTATTGTTAATTAACCTGCATTTTTCTGTAGTTAAGTATCCTGGAAACATCTCTGCAGCCAGAATTATATAAGTAGCATCTACAAGGTTAGGAAAGAAAATTGATAGCTGCAAGTCACTAATAATGTCCTGTATTTAAGATCCTGGGTGTGTCCTGAGAATGTTCCACTGCATGATCCCCTGAAGTCTTTTTAGAGACAATGGTGCAAAAATATCCTGTAGATCTTGAACAAACTGCCATGTGGGAAGAGGGAGACACATGATCTAGAGGGCGAAACGAAAGGTGTATGTCTTAAAGTATTCATTTCTTGGAGGAAGTTAGCTTACTTCTGGAAAGTACAGTTGATTCACATTAGTCCTTTATCTCTCTCTCTTCCCACTCATTCCCTCTCACCTGAAATCACCAGACTCAGCCAGGGATTTTGGAAAGGCAGGCAAGGTAGGATCTGCACATCCATCGTTAAATTTTGCACAGGTAGAGAGGAGTGACGGCTCATTCTGAGGATGAACTACACCCTAAAGTCAGGAATTGCTGTGGTGCATTCAAAGACCAGAGAGGGCACCTGCTTTGCCACATCACAGATTTGCACTGGTATTGAGGAAGGAGCTTATGGCCAGATGGCAAATGTTCTTGAGTATGGACCTAAGGAGTTTCAATTTTTCCTGCAGACAATAAGAAGCCATCAAAGGCTCTTTGTATAATGGAATGCCCAGTCCATGAAGGCTTCTCTGAAAGTGCAAAAGAGACTCGGATGAACAGGGTGAGCCATGGAAACTGGAAAATGGGAAGTGTCAGAATGCCCCTGGGCCAGCCCTTTCCCCTTGGCTCCATAGGATGTTTGGTGTCCAAGGGAGTCACAGCAGCAGGAGAAAATGGAAAACTGCCCCCACCGACCCCCGCCCCACCCCGAACTCCCCAGAGCTGAGCCAATCACATCCTGAGGCCCCCAGAGAACCAAGTCCAACAGGAAGCCAGCGGTGTGTTCCCCTACTCCTGTTCACTTTCTGCGGAAGTGCAGCTAGATAAGGGAACGCCTTTCTTTTTAGGGAAACGCCTTTCGTTTAACTGATAAGAGCTCTTTAGAACCAATAAGTCTCCACCTGGAGCAGAGCCAACTATATATATCTCTATTGCCCTGGTTAAAAGGCCCCAATCTACCGAGGCCTTTTATCAAAGAAAATCATCTTCCAGAGCATTCTTCATGCTAGACCCAGCCCTCCCGAAGTTCTCTCCCAACTTCCCTGCTAGCCTCTGCCCAAGCACAGCTCACCCTGGACCTCCTGGGCCTCCACCTGTGCTGAGCTCAGCCTGCCTCTCACGGGCTTGTCTCCAGGAACCACAGTGGCCTGGAGCCACTTTCCTGTTAGGGAGGCTGCCAAAGGAAGCTGCAGAGAGATTTGATCCATGCAGGGTCTGAAATGCATTACAAGCAGGAGAAGAAAGAAGACAGCAAGCAAAACCAGAGGCCTGATTTCTGGTGCCGGGTCATGGAGAAAGGGCTACATGGCCATTCATTCCAGAGACAAGTCAACGCCTAGCCCATTTCTACGCCATCTTATATTCTCAGAAACAGGCACAGAATGAAATCATCAAATGCCTTTATGGTGCTGGTATTTGGTCCTAAGTCTAAAAATTCATAGTAATAATTTACATAAGCAAACGAAGAGATAGAATGGGAAAAGATTTAAAAGTGATTTAAATTGGGTCATTGAAGATAAGCTCAGAATGCTGGCTCTCAAGAATTCTTCATGACCAAATCCAGATCATTCTCATTTCTTTCCTGTTATACAAATTTTGAATTTTTCATATCATAATCTATTTTGTAAAATATTTGCATTTTAAATGAAGGTGAGAGAAGGCAAAGAACACAAAGAATGAAAATGCTAATGCTTTGTAATAGACATGGGTACTGAGGGACTTTGATATAATCAGCCACCCACAAAAAATATTGCCACATGAAAATAAGATTTCCACGTTAGACCCAACCCAAAGTCCTAAAAAGAGAGGTTTGTCTGATAGCGATACACGAGGATGTGTTATAGGAGGTCTGAATATGTTCTGTCACTAAACATTTAGTAAGCATGTTTTGTAATCCAAAGACTTACTGAAGTTTGAGGGGATTGCAATTTTGTTTTAAAATTTCAATGCAAGCAACAGTTTTTTCTTGCAATAAGTATGATAAATACAAAACCCTATGAAATCACACAAGAATGGTACTAGGTTCTGAAAATGGAGTCAGGGAAGAAACTTCCTAGGGAGCTGGCTTCCAGTTGGCATGTTGGCGAGAAAGAAGAATTGACCAGGCATGTAAGTGGGCGCTGTAGGGGAAGCTGTCACAAGCATAGGGACACAGCACCATGGCTGGTCCTAGGACACACAGGGGACTGTAGGTCGTTCCACCCATGAGAATAAGGTTCCAGGAAGCAAGTGGTAAGAAGGTGTTGTGGTTTGGATCCAGAATGTCCCCCATGGGCTCCTGTGTTGAAGGCTTGGCCCCCAGTACAGAATGTTCAGAAGTGGGAAGAGATTGGCTCATGAGGAATCTAGTCTCATCAATGGACCAATCTATTGATGAATTCGTGGCTGAATGGACTATTGGGAAGTGATGGAATCCATAGGAGTTGAGACCTAGATGAAGGGAGTATGCCCTTGGGGGTTATATTTTGCTCCTGACCCCTTCTTCTTTCTCTCTGTTTCCCAGCACCATGAAGTGAGGCAGCTCTGCTCCACCACACACCCTCTGCCATGATGTTCTGCCTCACCACAAGCCCACAGAAATAGGGGCAAATATCAATCATGCACTCTAACCTCTATAACCATGAGCCAAATAAGTCTTGCCTCATGTAAGTTGATTTCTTCAAGTATTTTGTCACAGCAACAGAAAGCTGACTAACACAGAAGGGAACAGAGAATAAGATGGCAAAGGCCAAATCACAGAGGACTGTGTGTCCCATTAAGGATCTTGGCTCATATCTGGAAGGCAATGGGAAACCATGAAGGAATTTAAAGAGAGAATTGACACCATTGGATTTATAATTAGGAACACTCACTCTGGTGTCAGGCCGAGGATAATCTGAGCTGGGGCAGGAATGGAACACTAGGCAGGATAGGGAACATTCCAGAGTAAAAGGACCAAGCCCTCAACTAGGACAGTGGGAATGGGAATACACAGAAAGAGTGGAAAAAGATGAGAAATAGGTCAACTCAGCAGAGCTGGGCTCCTTCTAGGTGAAGAGACAATCAACGAGTTCATAACTTTTGATTGTATAATAGGTGAATGGTGAAGCAATTCTCCAAGTTAATGTGCACATAGGCAGGAAAAAGTAGATTTAGGTTGGAGGATTGCTGGGGGCGGGGTGGTTATCCAAGCAGAAATGTCTTGGTCTTTGCTAATGTTTAACCTCAAAGACTGACATCCAAACATCTTTATTTCCCTACTGTCAGAAAATGACGTTATCGTCCACAAAAATAATTCATCTCAGACTTTCAGATATACAATGTTTTCCAGTTACCAACTTTTGGGTTCATGTGTTCTACAAACATATTACTCACATTCAAAGTGCTTCCTGTTTTTTTCTGAAAAGATCCATTGCCATACCCTTCTGGAATTTACTGAGAATCTAACTGTTTAGGATTGCTTAACCCGGAGGGGGCTAACTCATCTCCTCTTCCCTCCTTTGTCTTCTCTGTGGGGCCTCTCCTGTCCACACACCCCTGATTTAAAGCACATCACCCTCGCCCACAGCCCCTAGAGCTCAGAGTATGAACTATTTTTTAATAGCATGTAACTTTTAACAAGTACACTTACTAAATCAACTTTTAATTTTTGGTCTCCTTACACTAGCATTGGCAATGTCAACTCAAAGAGGAAAGTGAGGTTTCTCCTTTTTAGTTCCTTAGTTTTAGTTCCTGAGAACCATGCCTGACACCCAACAGCCTGCAATAAACAATTCATTGAATTAATATGAGTGAATAATAAATGGTTTCTTTTTTTAATATTTTTTCTTTAGTTGTAGATGGACACAGTATATTTACTTTATTTATCTTTATGTGGTGCGGAGGATAGAACCCAGGGCCCCACGTGCCAGTTGAGCCCTCTACCACTGAGCTACAACCCCAGACCAGTAAGTGAATTCTTATTGCTAACAAGAGTTTCCAGAGTTCCCGTCTTGACAAGAAAGACTCAAAGCCACAGGAAGTCAATAGGTAGGTTGGTGGGAACTTTTCCTTCAAACTGTGAACTGAGCCACCTGGATGGGACTCCCCACTCACTACTGACACTACTAGGTCTCTAGTATCAAGACATTTCTCTCCTCCTTCCTTTCACTCATTTACTCTTTTTTATGCACACATTTTGAGAAGCCTTTGAACAAAAGGACTCATACATACTACACATTTCACTGCTGACATTGACTCACAAAATTTGAAAAAAAGAAACCTGTATTAATTTTCTTTTATTCTAGACATGATGCCAAGTGGTACAGAGGGTTTTTAAAAGATAAAAAGCCATGGCCCTGTGCTCAAGAACCACACTTTAGAGGAAGGAAGATAGAAAGTGACTACAGCTGACTGGGTAAAGTCTGTTTTTCCCAAGGAGGAACATTTGAACTGAATTTAGAGGACAAGATGCATTTGGTGAGTGGAATAAGAAAAGAGAAACTTTCAAATTGAAAGAAGAGCAAGAATTAGGACATAGAGGCATGAAGGGGCAGGGGCCATCTTGGCTTCCTAGTCATCTGCCTGTTTAACTCTAGTGTAGTTGAGTAGCTTGTAAAAAGTTAGAAATGAACAAATGTAAGAACCATCATAGTCACTTCAGAAACTGAACTTGTGTGATCCGTATTTCATAACCAGAGATATCAAAAATAGCATAGGGGACTGGGTTCGTTTCCTTTTGGTAACCCTGGAGAAGCTTGTGCCCAGCTATTGCTGACTCCTGAGTGACAAGGACCCTTCTCCCTACTTTCACTATTCCATCTAGTCACATTAACTCTTTAACTGATCTCCTGTACAGAGAAAAATGGAGGAATACAGAGGAAGACAGGAAGTGCAAAAGGGAAATCTGATAATGGTTCAAACCGCCTGTCCCACGCCATTCCCTTGGCTTGACGCGGTGGTTCTGGATTTCCATAGGCTCTGGACCCCTGAGAACTGATGAGATTGAAACAGTTTCTCCAGGAAATTGCACATGTGCACTGGTGCTCAGAATCTACCCAGAAACTGTGGTTTTTACCTTTCTACCCATTTCATGTAGACTGGAAGAGGAAATGAGTCCCAAAGGCATAGAAGGGGATTCATAACATGGCCCACATGTCCATGAGCTCCAGGATCAAACTTCTCCATAGACTGAGAGGCCTTAGAACAGAAAGCCTTGTACCAGAGCGAAGATGAAGAACCAAACGCCGCACAAGCACCACTTGGCTACTCCTTCACCCCCACCCTTCAGACAATGAGGGCCCTGGGGAGCCTGAACACAACACTAACAGGAGCCTTCACTGGGGGGGGGGGGGAGGATACAGTTGTGTGGTCTATGTCTTCAACTCCCTCATCCACAAAATGGGTCTAATATAAGTCCTCTCCTACCCTCCTCCTGGCATTGCTGTGAGAATCCCAGTCATAGGCTGTCGAGGGCTCACAAGTGATAGCTATCATTGTTATCTGATTCTTGAATAGAGGCCACCTTTAAGGAATCAATAGCTGCTTCTACAACCCACTTCAAAGCGAAAGGTCTTACCTACCACAGCGCCCTAATCATTTCATAGTAAATAGTGTAAAATAAAATAAGCTGCTTCATCATCCGCCCCCTGAGTGTTATCAGATTGATCAAGTAGCGTTTCCACTAAAGGATAATCTGTTTAACCTGGATGAATCAGCAGTGTTATTATTGAGCAAGGAGGTAGGGAAGGCCAGGTGTGCTGGAAGATAACTCAAACAAGCTGGGGAGCCTGTTCAGTTTCCCCCTTGAAACGCACTCAACATCCAAAGTCCCCACCTGAGCTCACCATCCTCACCACCTGCCAAACGCCTCCCCATCCTGTTTCTGCTCGCCATCCAGTGCACCACTGGCTTTAATTATGTCCACCCCACTGGCCCCCTCCCAAATGCACACATTCAGTTAGTACAAATCTGTCACTGTTCTGGCTCTTCCCTTCCCACCCATTGATACTGTTTCTGTCCGGGCTCTCTTCGGCTCTTGAAGAAGAGATGGCAGAATTCCACCTAAATGTGCATTCATGATATTGGGACCGGTTTCTCTACCCGTGAATTAGATCAAGCTTCTTAGTGTGTTGCTAACTCCATGGCAGCCCTACCAAGTTTTATTTTGCAAAATTCCACCAATTACTAACAGAGGTGTGCTAAAAATCCCCCACTGCAATGGTGGGTTTGTCGGTTCTGCCCTGTAGTTATGTCAATTTGGGTTGTTTAAATAGAAGCTGCAATATCAGGCAGTTACAAGGTTAGAATTCATATTCCTATTTTCCTCCTGTATTATTCCTTTGATGAAATGTGGTAGTCCTCTTCCACCTTAACCATGCTTTTTTGCCATCAGGCCCGCCGAGCTGACGTCAACATAGTCCAACCAGCCCTCTTTGGGTGAATATTTAGCTCATATATCTTCTTCTACCCTTTCATTTCCAGTCATCCTGTAGATCTGCCCCTTGTAAATTAGAGATAACTGACTTGATGTTTCTTTTTCCTGTGGGCTGTAAGGAATTTTTAATCTGTTCTGATAATCTCTGGATAACAAGTGATAAATGTAGTGTGCTTGTACTGGCTGTGCCGACTGCTATCTCATTTCATGCTTTCTTTTCCTCCATTTCTATGCCTTTTTCCTCCTTTCTGCCTCCTATTGGTTTTATCATGTTTCACTTACTCTGTTCCTTTCCTCTACTTACTTGAAAGTTCTAGATCCTATTTCTTTTAGTGTTTCTCGTAGTATTTTGATAGGCTGCTCTCATTTGGGGTTACACAAAAATAGGGCGATGGCAAGGGGTGTAGCTCAGCGGTAGAGTGTAGGCCTCGCATGAGCAGAGCCCTGGGTTCCATCCCAGCTCTGAAAACATAAAATAGGATCATGGGGTGGGGGCGGCGATGGGAACATGGGGGCACCAGCAGAGGAAGAGGTGGAGGTGGCGCTCTCCATTCCGAGCCTGGCTCTCCTCATCCTGCAGGGTCTTCCCCATTCTCCCTCAATATGGTAAATTGTGCCATAACAAATGGTCCTTGAGCTATTACTGCCTAACTTACAAAAGCATCAAACGTCCACTCATTTATTTACTATATAAGAAAAGCCACTGTCGTGGTGATGAGATTAATGGCAATGAGTGATAAAAAGTTGCAGCTCTCATGGAGTTAGAGTTACTACTCCAGTAGGTAGGAACAGACAGTATATAGACCATCTGATGGAAAGATGGAATGAGGAGAGGGGGAGGGGAAGAGAAAGGAAGAGAAGAAAAGAGGGAAGGAAGGAAGGACGGATAGCTATGAGTAAGGCTTAGGCAGAAAATTAAACCAAGGTGATGCCTTGGTGGTGGTTGGGGTAAACAGTTCAGACTTAATGGTCTTACCCTCCTGATGCTGAGCTGAAATCTGACAGATGAGATCTGAGCCCTTCAAAGGCAGGAACAAGAACATCCCAGGTACATGGAGCAATCCGTGCAAAGGCCCCGGTGAGTAAGCATTGCTCTTCCAAAAAGCCCACAGAAGCAAGTAGGAATGGAATGCAGTTAGATCCTGGGAGGGAGGTCGAAAACAAGGGCAGAGAAGTAGACATGCACCAGACCATGCAGGGCTTTGTGCACCAGGTGAGCATCCTGAAGCTTATTCCACACGTGCTCAGAAGTCCTGGGAGAGTTTTAAGTAAGAAAGTGCCATCACCTGAATTCTATCTTTACACTATCACGCTGGCTGGGGAACCCCTGCACACTGTTGGTGGAAATGCAAATTAGGACAGCCCTACAGAAAATAGCTTGGAGTTTCCTCAAAAAGTTAAAAATCAACCCAGTCATTCCACTACTGGATATATATCCGAAGGAAGTAAAATCAGTGTGTCAAAGAGACAACAGCAATACGCTATTCACAATAGCCAAGAAATGGAAATAATTCAAGTGTCCAACAATGATGAATGGATAAAGGATAGGGAAAAGCGGTGTGTGCACACACCTACACCCAGTGGAATGATAATTCTATCATTTGCAAAAACACAGATGGAAGTGGAGATGATTATGTGAAGCAGAATAAGCCAGGCACAGAAAGACAAGCCCTGCATGATCTCACTCTTCCCCAAGGTCACACATGCTTGACAGCTGGGATGAGAAACTTCCCCACTACAGCAGACTCTAAAAGAATTAGTCCTGTAGAAATTGAGAGTAGAATGGTCATTACCAGAGGCTGGGAAGGGGTGGGGGAGGGAGAGATGGGGAGAGGTTGATGAGTGGGTCTGAGTGGCAGCTAGAGCCCAGCAAGAAGTAGGGTATATGGGTAACGATAATGAACTGTGTGCTTTTAAAAAGCTGTAAGAAAGGATTCTGAAAATTTCACCATAAAGAAATGCTGAATGTCTGATTAGACAAATACGCTTAATCTGATTTTGAAATTATACAATGTATTCATGTATCAAGGCATCACACGGTACTCCATTAACATATACAAATTTTAATGTTTTTATGTATCCATCAAAAATAAATTTAAAAAGTATATCACACTGGCAGATGCATGTTGTAAATACAGAAATTGTTGAGGAGATGCATGTAAAAGTAAATTGTGGGCAGTTCCATACTTCCTGCCTGATGCCTTGTCTCCCCTAAAACCACTATCATGGCCACACACCACCCTGCGTCTACTCACCAAGCTCTAGTCTCATGGCACCATCTCGTGGTCAGAATAGGAACTGTTGATTCTATAGCCTGTGAAATTACCCAGGTCTTTCCAGAATATTCCCCGACAACACAGTCCCTCATCAAATTTATTCAGTCCCTTTAAAAATTATCTTTTTATTCTATTTTCTTATTTTATCTTTGTTTTTCTACATATTAATATATTTTATTATTTTTTGCATTATAAGTAAAGCAACATTTGCATGAGATGCTAATGGACTAGGTTATAATCTTAAGAGTGATTACTATTAGTCCAAATAGGTTCCATGAAAAAAGGAGTATCGATTTGTCTCCCCTTAAAAGCCACTTGCAACACTTCTAGAACATGACGAAGGGGTGCATAAGACAATCCACAATGCCGCTTTGCCGAGAGGTTTGACGTCAAGCTCAGACTGTGGTCCTAAATGTGTAATCACAACATATGGAGCAGCTGGTGAATGCGGAAAGAAGTACAGGGTTTTCTTTTTCCTTAAGAAAGTAGCAATTTGAAGTAGCTTTGTTTCAAAAGGGAAAGCCATTTATAAGAAGCAATTGGCAATTGCTGAAGCTCGCTCCGGCTACTTGAGATGTATGTGCGGAAACTATTGCCTTTTCCAGGACGCTTATGTTCAGATCAGACAACCCCCAACTTTTTCTCAGCTAAAAACAAAAGAGCTCTTTTTATATCAATTTAAGCATGTGACGTCAAGGCCATCGTGCCCTTTTGAGAGGTTTTTCTACTCACAAATAGGTGGCTAATTGCAATGAGACAGGGAGAACTAGTCTTCTCTGGTATTTTCTTGTCCGTCAAATTGAAAAGACCTTAAAAGCAATGCTAACCCACCCCACTTTATTCAGGAAACTTCGACACATCATAGCAAGTCTGTTAAAAATTTATTTCACTGGGCATAAAGATCTCCCGCTGCTTTCCTAGGCAAGGCTGAGGCTGTGAATTTTCACCCCAGATGTAATTAGAGTGACTCTTACTTTGGGGATACTTCTGGATCCTTCCACATCAAAGTAAGATCTGGAGAATCAATGGCAAAATTCCTTTTTGGGGGGAAAATTAATTAAGATGTGATTTTCAGTAGCTGTGGCGGGCTTTAATGAGACAGGCATTTGCTCTTGGTAATGACGGTCCCTCTCCCAGCCCTGCTCTGCTGTCGAATTATCCCAGCGTGCCTCGTCTCCTGGGCACCCTCTACATGAAATGAGTTAGGGGTCTCAGCCCTCTCCTTAGTAGAGCCTTGTCACAGAATCTTTCTCCACCATCAGCAGCAATTAGCACTAATTGGTACCCTGGGCACCCGTCGAACGGCGAGGTCAGTGATGGAGTGAACAGGCAGAACGAATTACCCTTTTGCCTCTGGAAGTGAACTTATCGGTTGTGTGTGGAGTTGCTCTGATCCTGCTACTTCGGCTGGGCTGAGGAAGTGGATTAAGGAGGAATTCATTCTCTGAGGCTGTCAAACAAGACAACTGAGGAAGGTCAGTCCACTGGCAAAACAAAGGAGCTGAGTTATGGCCACGGGACAGCCATAAATAGGCCTCCATCTTCGCCCCCACATTACCTCACCCCTTCCTATCTCTCTCTCCCCACTTTCAGTTTCTCCCTGTAATATTATAAATCCAATCAAAGCAAGTGCTCCGTCAGCGTTTTTTCTCCCCTTCGCCTGAGAGTGCACACTGTTTATTCTCATTACTGTGAGACCCAGGTCACCCAGTGGCTGCGAATGGATGCTGTCATTTGTCTTTGCATCTCTGTGAATTCATCCTACCTACCTCACAAGAGATGAGGGAGCATCACAAAGATGCATAAAATAAGACCTGTGCAAAAGTCAGTCCTCGCAGAACATCAATTCTGCTAATTGCCCTTATGTTTGTAATCCTGATATCTTTACTGTAGCTGCTTAAGTCAGGGGGTGGAAAAATCCTTGGGAGAGTTATCAAGGAACAATTAATAATCCCTTCCTCTCCAGAAATAGCCACTCGATGACTTGGTATCACTCACAAGACGACAGAAGGCAAAGGAATGTTGGTGTTCTGCCACCTTATAAGGCTCACTTCTTCCACTGAATTCTGATGCCAGGGCTTGTCTGAAGGTTGAGCAGAAAGGACTCAAAAAGGGAGTGGGCATTGGCTAACCAGACTCACAGCAAATAAAAAAATAGTCTCCAGATATCAGTCAGTGCCCGTCTGTCTCCCTACAGAGAGCAAAAAGTTTGAAACTCAGTGAAAGCCATTCATTTTCCACCTTGCATTACTTAGAAATACCTTTCATCCAAGTTTTTAAGTATTCCTGGGGGAGAAGAGAACCTAGAAGTGGTTGACCTAGAAATAATTCAGCCTTACAGAGATGCCGGAGCCCAGACATTAGCCAAAGCCAAGAGGGACCTTTTAGTGCCATTTATAACTAGATCAATATGTCAACTGGTCCTGCCCTCACCTCACTCAAGTTTCTGTCGGAATTGAAAGATTAACCCAGAAACAAAAACTGCCAGAAGAAGCACAGCGGCCATAGATAGTGTGAGGGAAGGATCTGTTTTCTGGCACAGCGGCCATAGATAGTGTGAGGGAAGGATCTGTTTTCTCAAGACTTCCTTTTCCTTCTTTGAAGGGTGCAAGACAAGTAGCTGAGTATCTGCTTAAGCTTCCTTTTTATTCTCAAAGACCAGCAAAACGCCTAGCAATAGAAATACTCAACCACCATTTGTCACATAAAAGAATGGATAAATCACCAAAGAGTCACTTAGAGGCCAGGAAGGAGTAGAATTTATAGAACTCACCCAGTTTACTCCACTCGGCCAAAGGGGTGCTCTTTGCTAATGTCAATCAAGGAGTCCACAGCAAAAGGAAAAGTGTGTACCATTAGCTGAAATGATACACTTTCATCGAGTCAGTTGACAAATATTTATTGACACCTGCAGCATGCCAGGCCACCTATCAGGCCCTTGGACACAAGACGAACATTGACTGTCATAAAAGTTTGGCTTAGTAGAAAGGACAGAGATGAGACCAAATACAGACAGAACAATGTGAAAAGGCTTTTGGGGGTACACCATGAGAGTGCGGCGGGAGGGTGTGTTTGAGCTGGTCTCTGTAGAGTGACCAGGGAACCTAGACGGGAGGCTCAGAAAGCAGACAGAAGAGCAGGGAGCCCCATGTGAGAGCCCTCGGAGCTTGACGAAGAGAAAGCAGGACAGTGAGAGTCTCTAAAGAGAAATGGAACCAGGTAGAGAAGAAAGGAGGAGAAAGGGAGGAAGGAGAGGAAGAGAAAAATGAGGGGCTGAGTAAGCTGGGATAAGACCGCTTGGCCAGGGCCTGTGGTCCACCTAGAACACAAGCCTGGACTCACCCACAGGCCACAGAGTTGAAGGCAGGGCATGCGCTCACCTGCTCATCTGGGAGGATGGTTTCCACCCTCCGGTCTGCAAGGCAGGGCTCCTTTGATCCCTATTCACGCCTGCCTTTCTGGAAGCTTTGAATGAATGAATGTTTCTAGATAGATACTGTAGGATTTGGGTTTTTGTTTTTTTGTTTTTTTGTTTTTTTAGTTTTAGATGGCCATAATATCTTCATTTATTTTTATTTGGTGCTGAGGATCGAACCCAGTGTCTCACACATGCAAGGCAGGCACTCTACAACTGAGCTACAGCCCCAGCCCGTAGGGTTTTTATTTTAAAAATGGTCTCACACATGGGGAAATGCTAGCCATGGGATACAAAATTTCAGTTTATCTATCAGTTAGATAAAAAGGAATAAGTTCTAAAGATTTATTGTATACAACTATAGTTAATAACAACATATTCTCAAAAATTTCTAAGAGAAAAAATTGCTGTGTTCTCACATTAAAAAAAAAAGACACCTACATGAGGGTAATCCTATTTTAATGAGCTCCATGTAGCCATCCCACAATGTATACATATTTCAAATCAATCTACTATACACAATAAATATAGACTATTTTCATTTGCCAATTTAAAAATATTTTACAAATTTGAAAATAGAGCAGATTAGGGGAAATGTGTTGGAGCAAAAGAAAAATAAAGTCAGGGAGACCACTGTTCATTAAAATACTAGATTTGCTGGGCACAATGGCACACGCCTGTAATCCCAGTGACTGGAGAGGCTGAGGCAGAAGGATGACAAGTTCAAGGCCAGTCTCAGCAACTTACTGAGGCCCTAAACAATTTAGCAATACCCTGTCTCAAAATTTAAAAATAAATAAATTAATTAAATGGGCTGCAAATGTGGTAAAGTGTCCCTGAGTTCCTAGTACAAGAAGAAAAAGAAATCCTTTAAAAGAGTAGATTCAACATTTTTAACTCCAGAAAAGAGACACGTGGCCCTCAAATAGTCTCCAGTATCTCATTGTTTCATTGAACAATTATGTGGTTAAAAGTGTGAGTGGAGATATGTTTCCTGTGCAAGAAAATAACAAGAAACACTTGAATCCAGGCGCCTCACAGAGGTCAACTATGTGCTTGCAATATTATAATTTCACCAATGTAAATTTCATGCTTTTTGTGCCCTGAGTGTATGAGGAATAAATGCTACGTCAGAATTAAGGATGGAAGTACATTTCAACAATAAAGAAGCTACCCGCTTCTTTCACTTGCAGTCTCGATTTCACCCCACCAAGGAGAGTATGCATTTGGTTTTTTTTTATGAAAGTCTGAGCTCAGAAACCTGTGCAGCTTCTCAGGCCGAGAAATGAACAATGACAGGCAGGTGAACAGTGCTCTCTGCCCATGTGAGGCTGCTACCCCCGGCCCTCCCTTGATGATGGCCTTGCAGACTTCTGCCTCCTCCGCCTCAGGCTTCAGGGATCCAGACCTGTACATTATTCATTTTGCCTTTAGCACCCAGAGTGCACACTTTCAAACAGATGGGCAGATGGGTGGACATAGCTATGCTAATAGCCACTTCCCCACTGCAAAAATGTACCTGAAAATCACATTTTCCCAAGCTTCCCCTCGGGCATTTTAAACACTCAAACGCAGGTAGACTTTTCAATTTTACACTGAAGTTAGCAAGTACTCTGCTATGCAGGAATTTTAGTCAATTCCAAGAGGAAAAAGTATTCTTAGAAAGTTATAAGCAGCTTAAATACAGTTTTGCACAATAAGCTGTTTCATTTTGGGTTTTAATCTGTATCAAAACTAGACAGTAAAATTTTTATTACTTCCCAACTGGTTCTAGCAAAGGTTTTACTCTATGTCCTTACTTTCTCTTTTCTCTCACAAATCCAGGAAATTAAAGATAAAATGCACATTAACAATGTTTATGTTACAAATGTAAACACAAGGAAGTCTGGGAACATTTTAATAAGGTTCTCATACTCATTTTAATTCATCCATGCTGTGCTCAGGCAAAAACTATATATTCTTGTGCTGCTCTCCATCCATATAGTTTATTGAGGAATAGATATGTCTCTGCAAATTCTTGTTTACAAAGAGAATACTCATTTTTGCCTTTATTGACTTGAATCTGTAACCCAAATAAACTGAATTACCCAGTTGTTTCACAAGTCACTTACACAAAGGAAAGAGCTTAATTTTTCTTCTCATACTTCTTAGTAATGCCTATCGGGACAGCCAATCAAATAGACTTCATAATCTCCTAAGGCTCCACACAAGCTATTTTCTTTTTTCTCTTCAACTTGCTATCTGAGATATACCATAGGTGATGAGAAGCATGAGAGAATTTAAATGCTTCATGAATTATCCTTGGGATTTGTATTTTTCATCCAAAAAAGAACTGTTCCCAAAGAACTCTCTTGTAAATAGACTTTAAAGAAAACAGAGAGGTGCTCTAAACTGGGCATCCTGCAAAATGCCTTCCTGAGCAGAAGATGACGCCACCTTCCCACTCAGTTCTGCCTGCACAGGATCTGTTAATGTCAAGCCATTGCCTCCTCTTGTCCCCGGCACAAAACACTTGAAGGATCTAACTCCCAATGCAACAGATTTCTTGATAGCTCATCACAGCCACCTGGTTGTACTGCTGATAGTCTTCTAGAATTCCAAATCAGCTTACCAATGTCATTATGTATTTCTACAGTAAATAAAACAAGAACTCTAACAGCACCTTTTTAAGTCGGTAACAAGGATGGAAAGCATCAAAATGATTAGGCTCAAAAACCTTGAGAATTTATCTTTAAATTGTTACCCAAGGAAAGAAAAATAAAAAATGTGGCAGTCATTCATTCTATGGAACAGCATTCTTTCTCCTAATACAAAATGAAATGCCATACGTGCAGATATTGGCCAATATAAAGGAGCCAAGTTACGTCTAGCAAAGATTTTTCACTAGGTGACCACTCTTGACAATACTTAGCATTGTGAGAAATAAGTAATGTTAAGGTTTGACATCTGTAAGTGCCTGAATTTTCATAAAGAACTTGAAAGAGATTCAATCAGGTTACTATGGTAAGATGATCTATCAAGAGGAATAATTTAAGAGGAATTAAAGTTTTAAAAACAAAAATCTTTTTTAAATTAAAAAAGAAATAAAAATCTTTTCCCAGAAAGACCTGTGCTCTCCTTGATGCTGCTTTGTCAATGGAAACCTGGCTGTAATAGGCATTTGTAACACTGAGCACAGACCCTGAGAACAGTAGCTAGGACTCCCATAGATCCTGATAGCCTGACCATTAAAAAAAAACAGCAAGAACACCACCTGCCTACAGTGACACCAGAAAATTCCCTGGGGTAAAGAATCCTCTGTCATTTTTCCTAAGACCAAACAAGTCTCTGGAGCTTTTAAACGGTCCAGAGTCAACCCTAGTAAGACTAACTATATTCTGCTAACTAGGGAAAGTGGAGCATACCATTTTGTTCTTAATCTTAAAAATGAAAAACAAAAGTGAGAGGTACAATATTTTTGCACCTATGTTTTGGTTCATATATGTTTCAATAGTGAAATATAAATAAAGCTAGGAAATTGAACTTAAATAAAAAGTGGACATAAATATGCCGACTCCAAAGGTCAGTAGAGCTACTGTTGGCTCTGTGCTATTTTGAAATGATTAGTCTATGTTGAATGCTAAGATTTCTTTTAAAAAGGAAAGTTCCACAGCAAGTTTATTACTGTGACTTCACTTGAGCTTTCTGGAGAGAACATAAATGATTTTAAGAAAATACTGAATATGGCTTTCAAATTCCCTAAATTAATCTACATACCTCAGAAAAAAATATCTAGTACCAAATATAAAGTTCATTTCCCTTTTGGACCCTTTCAGATGGAGCCAAGTTCAGGTAGGTACCTAAATTTCCCAGATCCTTGTGGATGACAACTCCCTTCTATTTCTTATCTCTTGTATGGGTTTGAGTAATTTCAGAAGTTATCAAAAGGGAAGCATTGAACTCTGAGCTTCTAAAGCAAATAACTGAGTTTGCAGAGGGCAGGAATTTCCACTGGAAATTCCATATTATATTCTCCCCGATTGGACCCAGACAGTACACCAAAGCATTCTAATACTACGTTTCCAATGGACAAGTAAAATCCAAATCCTACAAAGAACACTTCTTGGTTTCTAACCTATCTGTGAAATGTCTGTATTCCATTGCTAAGGTGTTAAACACATCAGAAGTAATTCTCATTCTCCTGATGAGACCACCTCCACAGTACTGTCTCAGATTTTGGAGACCACAATTTAAGAGGTGATATTGAATAAATGGAGTACATTCAGAATAATAATCAAGATTATAAAAATGTAATGTCAAAAGACAAATGATTTTAAAATAATTGGAGACATTTATCTCACAGTGGGGGGAAAAAGACTGCCTTATACTCTTCTCATTGCATTTTTAGAGAAAATGCTTTTTTATTTTTTGTATAGAAAATACTTATTTTACTAGTTTTGAGAGGAAAACAGATTTCAGTTCCATGTAAGGGAAGTGTTTTCTCATAATTAGACTATACTTTTTTTTTTTCAGAGATAGGGGTCCCTTCCCTAAAACAATTCCCATTAACCACATGTTAACAATGCTTTTGCCTAAATAAGAGGTTGGGCTCCTGACCTCTAAAGTAGCTTTAAATCCCAGATTCCTAATAGTCTATATATTTGGTTAATACAATGTACTAAAAAAAATATTTTGCATCAGAATTCTGAATTATTTCTGGAGCTGAGAGTTTCTTCTAAAGCAACACAATAAGCCAAAAATTATTTGATTTGATGCCAGTAGGAACAATTCCCATTTCCTTACAGATTGGGTTATAGATAGAACCAGGTCAGCATGAACTTTAGTATTAGCTTAGGTTAAAAAAATCCTTCCTTTATCATGTATAACCTGTCATGACTTCAGCCAGTCTTTTAACCTCACTAAGCTTTAATTGCCTCATCTGTAAAATGGGACAATTTAACTCACATATGATATTTTGCTCATAAGATTATGTAAGGATTAAATGAGTTGATGAATTAAAAAGTCTGGTGAAGTTCTTGGTTCAAAGAAACCCCTAAATATAGAGCAGCTCTTCAAGGACAGCTCATCAGGCCCTGTAATACCCCCTTCGAGGGCCTAGCATGTACCTTTCCCATGCACTGTCACACACACACACACATAGACAAGGAGAGGAGGAGGACACCATGTTCATGTGCATCATCCACAAGTAAATATTTCAGCATGCACTCAAACACAACTCAATTTGCTTTCTTTTATCTTTTTATTTTATTGGAGATTCTCATGTAATTAAAAATACAGAGAGAATCCTGGTACCCTTTATCGTTTTATGTAATTCTACATTTTCACATCATTTAGGCCTTGTTGTCTTTTTATTTGGGGGGGGGGGGGTCCTCTATCCAATTTACTGATGCAAGCCCTGAAAATAATAAAAGTTATCAAATTGACCTGGCTATGAAGGCACCCGGAGGCAGGGCCAGTATTCTCTCCTGGGACCTTCTGGTCACTCTGGGTTTTTCTCTTTAGCTTGCATTCTTCCTTGCCAGATCCTGGCCACTGCAGAGCCCCTGTTCTGTGAGGCTGATGACTTGAGCTCTTGGGTGCTGTGGCTCATTGGGCAAAGCATGCAATTTGTGTTTAACATAGTAATATTCCAATTTCTATTGATTAGATCAATTCATATTCCAGTGCTGAGGGGAGGCAAATGTTTTCTTTCCTCCAAAAACAATTACTCTGTATTGACTGAGCTCCAGGGGAATTGTATCCTAGGATGTGGCAAGGTTGGTTTCAATACAGTTGGAGTCTCTCATGTGGAAAATTCTCTATTTAGCAATTACATGCAAAGAGAAAACTTGGAATTCATAAGAGGTTCAGTAAATCACAAGCCATGAAGAGTGCAGTAAAAGCCAATGAAAGTCTAGGCATGATTAGTCACATACACCCAACCAATATTTCCCCCCCAATGGCCAATCAACAGAATCATGAGGGAGCTTTTAAAAATACAGATTTATGCACCAAAATGCACCCATCTTCACCCCAAATTGTTCTAGCTCAGTGGTCTGAGGTAGGACCAGGGAAGCAGCATTGCTATAGAGCCTCAAGGAGCTTCCGCTGTTCAGCCACAGTGAACCAGCACCTTGGCCGTCATCTTTTCAAGCAATGCCTGTGCTCAGGTTAGAAGAAAGAAAATACACAACTCCCTTCACCCCCCTTCCAGAACTTCCTGATTTCTGATGTTAAAATTGTTTTCTACAATGATAATGATAAATTCCAGTTTTGGAATTACTACATAGAGATGTCTGTTGGAGGAATCATTAAGCTATTTCATAAACAAATATGACTCTAATTCATCCCAAAATTGGAGTGAAAAAATATGGTAGCCTACTACCAGAATATTACACTTGTAACCAAAAAAAAAAAAAAAAAGTCTTACTGATGTTAACCATCTTCTAGCTTGTCCAGCAGGGTGAAGGTGGTTAACCATACTTGCCTAGGTCCACATCTACATGATGAATCAAGGCTTCTTCTTGGGTGAGTTTTTCTCTGTGCCATCACAAATCCTGCTGCAACTGCTTGTGTAGATCAGAAACTCCCCTCTAAAAATATTACACCTGTGGAGAGTCGAATCTCTGGTACTAGGAGAGTACATTTTTTTAAATTAAGAGCCTTGTCTGAGTATGAGTCTATTACATACTGTAGCAATAAAATCAAACGTTGCCACTGTCTGTTCTTTAATAGCTGACATGCATTTAGATTCACCAATCTAAAATTCCAAGAAATGCCCCCTTTAGTCTTAAGCTGTAAAATAATCTCTGCAAGATTTTTCTCACTTCCTCTTCACTCTGGACTATAGATGACCCCACTTTAAGTGTTAGATTCAAGTGGACATAAATGGCACATAAAATAAAAGAATATAAAATGCAAGTAGAAGGGTTGGCCTATGATCTGCTTTGTTGAATTTTCCCTGCTGTTTTAGAAGGGATGAAGGTCTCCTGGGTAAGAGTGGTCATTCCAGGAAGAAGAATGCCTTTTAAGCACATGGGTCATCAGATACAGCAGAGTAGGCAACTAGAAGATAGAGCCCATCAGCCAGATGCAGGTAACACCCTCATGTACAAAGTGCCCTAGTCTCAAATGACAAGCACTTGGTGGACTCGTAACCTATGAGAACAATAGGCCTCAAAGTGTGGTTCCCAGCCAGGATCAGCAAGTCGGTAGAAATGCAAATCCCGTACCCATTCCAGACCCAATGAATCAGAAACTCTGGGCTATGCCAACTCATGTTTGAACAAAACTTCAGGTGATTCTGATCCACGTTCAAGGCTGAGAACCCACATGTTCTCCCGAGTTGTAAGATTCAGAACCTCCCTTCCCACCCAGCAATCTCTCCACTTGCTTCCTCTGCCCATCTTCTCCCACTCCACTGCTCTGCTCTCTCCCACCTACTCACACACCTGCTCACACTCACTCACTCACAGCCACACACCAGCATGGTGTTCAAAGAACAGAAACCAGCCATGATTTTTTTCCTCTCCTTGGAGTATTTATTTCATAACGTGTGCATAGAGCTGAGGTGAGGGGTAAAATTTAACAATCCCTAATTAAGGAAGATGGCACCATGCATTTATCACATTATACTGTTGTGTATTTACCCCATACCGCTTTTGATGCATTTGCATATAATCTTTCATAATTCAATTCGCTTGTTGAAATCATTCCTTTTATTTTCACTTGTTTATTCAGAAGGGAAAGTTCATTTGGCAGATCACTGGGGCCTCCCAGTGGCCACTGTATGTAATTTCCAACTGGGATTTTATTCTGGGAGCTTTGGGGAAATGGCAACCAAATCCTTGGATTTTCACCTGAGAGAAGCATAAAATAGAATCAAAGCAAGAATTTTACCAAGATAGATCATATCAGCTGAAATTTCCCCAGACGTTGGCTTTGTTGCCTTGCATCTATCAAACTTGTTATGCCGCACTTGCTTAGTAGAGATGACAGCAGCTTCAGGTTTTGCAGGTCAAGGTAAAAACCAACCAGGAACACATACAATAAAAATACTATCAGAGAGCTAGGGTTCCCTCCTGTCATCCTGCCCTTGAAGTGGGGACTGCCCAAGGTAGTCTTCACCCCAGATGTCTTCCTAGTGGCCATCGGGTCTTGCCATCGTTCCCCAGAGGCAGTGGGCACTGTGCTCTGACCCTGGCCCTCACTCTGACCTCATGGAAACAACTGAGCCACCCACAATTGCATCAGCAGACACCCATCACCTGTCAGAGGCTCCAGCCAGCGTGTGAGGCTTACTCTGCAAATCAGCCTCCCAGAACAAGGTGCCTGTCACTGGAGTAGTGCAAGCTGAGGACACCAAGAGCCATTTCGCTTAGACCAGCACATTGCTTGGCAGGTGCCGTGTCCCTCCAGTCTCACTCTGAGTCCCTCAACTTCTGCCTTGGCTTGGGGAGGCTCTGCTACCTGAGTTACCAGCCTTGCCTTGAAGGACAACTGGAAGGTGGTTTCCAGGAACTGCTGTCCTCGCCTCACCCCAGGACTGAAGTCTGCTGGGCGGCACCGCCTGGTGACAGACCCACACACATCAGCATCGTTCACACAGCCTGGTTACAAACAGATCAGATGATGTCTTAAAGTTCAACCCCACCCCCTTGGCCTTCTCCGATGAAAAGTCACCGGAGGGCACCCTATCCTTGGTTCACATCGCTATCCCTGAGCCTTCTGTCAAGAGCAGAATGGCGCTGGCTCCATCCGGACACCTCCACACAAGAGGCCCTTTTCTGTTTACCGCACTGGCTGCTTTGAGATCACCAAATATCCTTAAATGTGTTAGTCTAATCTGTGCCCAGTATTCCTTGCAAAGAAGTATGTAGTACCCTTTCTGGGTATATACACACAATTTATAAAGGCAACTATTAAAGATGTGTTGTGAAAGGGGTTCATCCTTCCAGGCCCCCTTGAGAGTATTCTACTTGAACTAATTCATTCTCAGGAGGCAAACAATGACCACAGTCACTAAATTGTTAGCTCCCAATTAACTGGAATACAATTCAAATTCAGTATTCTCTTGCAGAGCTCAAGTGCAATACCCTGAAAAGAGAACAAGCTTCAGCAGGCCCTGTAGAGGTCAAAGTTCCCATCCTATCTGTCACAGGTGTGTGACCTTGAGAAGGACACTCCCACAAACCCCCATATCCACATAGGTAAATTGCTCTAGGGGTGTTGGGAAATCTCAAAACAGGCTAAAAGCAGGGAGTATCCCATTGATTGTAGTTATTATTCCAGCAAGAGTTAATGGAAGCTGCAATTTTCCCAGCCAGTGGTTCCAACAGGTCACTGTCAGTTGCCTCTAAAGCTTGGTACATGCTGTTTCTTCCACCCAGAACCCACCCCCTTCCTCTTTTGCCAGCTCCAACTGGCTTCTCCTGGCAGCCTGCACAGTTCCCTTGCTCTGGGTTGGGCTCCCCACCATCAGGACACCCCCATACTTCCCCTACCACACTGGCAACTTTACGGCCTCTGCCCTTGGCACTGAATTCAGAGTCTCCAGGAGAACTAGCACTACCCTTTTCCCACCACCCATAGCTCCGGCACCTTGAGGGTTTCAATATATAGTGAATAAACGAATGACAACCACTAGGCAGCTTTCTAAACAATTAAAACTAAAATCCAAAGAAAAAAGTAGCTATGCTGATTATTTAGCATTCTTTTAATTGCCTTTAAGTCTCCTTTTTTTTTTTTCTTTTTTAGTACTGGGGATTGAACCTAGGCATGTTTAACACTGAGCGACATCCTCAGCATATTTTATATTTTCATTTGTTTGAAAAAACAAAAATACTTTTCAATATGGAAAATTGGTATTAATTGGCAGCAGATATTCAGTATTTTTCTTTCTTCCTTTCTTTCTTCTTTCTTTTTTCCTACTAATGTCATTGATCACAAAACTTGACCTGGACATCTGTTTTCATTTTAGTGATCCCTTAGAATTCTTTGATGGCAAGTGTCAGCTCTAAAATTTGATTGGATTTTGGAGAAAGACAATTGCCTTAGAAACAAAGAAATTGGAGAATTGAGAAGCAAGAGTCCTGCCTGTGAGCTTGCCCAATAAAAACACTGTTTGTGATAGAGGCCAAGGGTTAGTTCAATAGAATAAGCAGTCAATAGCATAGGCTCAGCAACCTAAGTACTACAGAGTAACACGCCATCCGTGCAAACACTAATGGAATCCTGAGCAAATGCAGTTAATATAACCTCAGAACTAATTGATGCTAACTAAGGCCACCTAAGACACCCTGTCTAACAAATACTACTATACAATTATTCAGAACACTGTCTTTGATTTCATGTGGAACTTGGAAGCAGAGCAAATATTGACATTGGGCTTGCAGGTAATACACTAGGCTTAATTTCACATCATAGACTCAGATGACAAAAGCTATGTGTGGAACTCATTTAGGAGCCACACCAATCTTTGCAAAGATGCACTCACAAAATGCCTGTACTTTAAAATTTGTTTTGCCTATATTCCCCCAACTTTTGCAAATGCATTTACCTACTCTGTTCACAATTTTGTTTCCAATTATTGCTTTATAATTTGTTTTAAAAATACACATATTTGACAATTTTTATTTTCTCCATGCACAGATTTCCATGAAAACCAAATTAAAATGAAGTAAGAAGAAGCACACTATATTAATTTTCTCATAGTTTTACCTAAGCTTACTTGCCTGATTTGCTTAATATGACCTGACTTTAATTCTTGTTTAGAACCAATTCCTGGTTTGTTTTCATAGTACATACAGATCTCATCTAGTATCAAAATTCAGCCAAGTGGACATATTTCACTTCTAATGGATATTTGTAAATTATTTATCTGTTTATATGCAAATTAATACTTAAAACCAGTTAGACATAGCCTCTAAAGACAGGGCATTCTCAGAGAACGCCAACTTGCAGGAATTTGAGGTCTTAGAGAAAAAAAGGAATATTCCATTCTATTATGTTTACCCATCTTTTTTTTTTCTTTGACAATAATGTGTTTACACTATTGACTGTAAATCTGTTAGAAAGTTAGTTACCCAAAGCTACCCTTTCATTATCCAAAAAAGAAAAAGAAAAAAAGAAAAGACATTTCTTAAAAATTCTGATCGAGCCAGGAACAGTGGCTCCTGTAATCCCAGCAGTTTAGGAGGCTGAGACAGGAGAATTGCAAGTTCAAGGCCAACCTGGGCAACTTATAAGACCCTGTCACAAAATGAAAAATAAAAAGGGGCTGGGAAAGTGGTTCAGTGGTAAAGTACCTCTGGGTACCAAAAATAAATAAATAAATAAAATCTGATCAATAAAAATTGGTTCAAATGAAAGAAGATATATCATTAAATTCTAAGACAGAGATTGTAGTGCAGCACTTAATATCCTAAAGTCAGCTGACACATCTGGGGCACAAAACTCTCCTGGTTACCTGTGTGACATCTTGAGTTGCAGAGAATCACCTGGAGGTTGGTCTGTCTTCTGTGGAGCAATAAGTATTCTGATTTAACCTCTATTACAATTTTGACTATCAGTATGAATATTCTATTGAAAATCCAGAAAGTTACTGCAAGAATTAGACCAAGGTTTTTAATAACATCATCTAACTTCTCAAAAAGCCAGATACAAAGGGGCAAAAGCTCACAATAGAACTCCTTTGGATTGAAGTTAACAAATCAATTGCTATTCGTTAAAAAAAGAAGGAGAAATTGTAAGATAGAAAAGGTCTATTCAAATTTTATCTTCTGAAATTGAATTACTATAAAATTAACTGGAAAAGTATGGAGAAACTGCAGCAAAAAGAAAAGTAGGCAAGTTCTCAGAATGAAGTAAGCAAGGAGGCATGGTATGGGGGTGGGTGTCCAAGTTGGCAGGCGAGAGCTATAAACAGAATGAAACAATGGATGGGAATGTCACATTTGACAGACTGACACACAGAGAAAGAGGAACTCGAAAGGACCATATGGCTGGTTTAGTCCTCATGCTGTCCTTAAGAGGACATTTTATCCATTCTACCTAAAAATACTACTTAGTGATATTCTAACAGCCGTTTTTCTCCTGTATTTACCTACTCCATTCACAATTTTGTTTCTAATTATTGCCTTATAATTTGTTTTAAAAATGCACATATTTGACAATTTTTATTTTGTTCTGGCTGAGGCATCCCCAGTACTCAGGCCCCATGACTCTGAGCGACTCTGAGGAACCCTGGAACTTTCCTGGCCAGTTCTAAAACCAGCGTGGACTCAATCCCTGGTATGTATAAATAAACAAACAAATAAATAAATAAAATGCATATTTTCCAGAGCCCATGGATACTAACACAACTGTGGAGGGGGCAGAATCTCAAAATACAACAGAACAAAAACCCCAAATACCCCTGTCTGATCTCTTCCTGTGTCAAACCTCAGGACTCAGACTTCATTTTATTCTCTCTGGCTCTCTGAAGGAGCTTTACAAACTGCCCCAGCTGCTGCTGCTGCACTTATGTCCAGTGGCTCAGACCAAGCACGGCGGTCAGCCTGTCTCCCTCACGCTCCACACTCTACTTGGCAGAAAGCCCTGCTGGCTCCAGCTTCCAAACGCATCTAGAAATGACTACTTTCCATCCCATGCAGATTCCTTGTTGCCAGCTGCCACTCTCTGGATGACTGCCACAGCCTCCCAGCTGGTCCTTTGTCCCTTCATTCCAGGTTCAAAACATCAGCCAGAGTGGCTGCTATGGTTTGGATCTTCCATGTCCCCCCAAAGCTCCAGTGTTGAAGGCTTGGTCCCCAATGCAGCAGTGCTCAGAAGTGGGGTCTTTGAGAGTTGATTGATCCTGAGGGCTCTGACCTCATTGGTGGGTTAGTCCCTGGGCGGATTCATAACTTAATGGCATATTGGGAGATAAAGAAAACTTTTGGAGATAGGACCCAGTTGGAGGAAGAAGGTCACTGAGGGCATACCCCTGAAGGGAATACTGGGACCTCAGCCTCTTTCTCTCTCTCTCTTTCTACTTCACAGCCACCATGAAGTGAACAGCTCTGTCCCACCATGCATCCTCCACTATGATGTTTGGCCTCAGGCCCAAAGTGATGGAGCCAAGTGACTGTAGCTAAAATCTCTGAAACCATGAGCCAAAATTAATCTTTCCTCCTTTAAGTCCATTGATCTCAGGTATTTTGTCACAGAAAACAGGGAAGCTGACAGTGGTCCTTACACAAAATAACATTATTTACTATTCGACTTAAAACCCTCCAGTAATTTTCCACGTAGCCCGAGAGGAAAGAAGCCAAAGTTCTTTCAGTGACCAGTAACCTGAAAGCTTGTGGTGGACACTGTGACATGCTGCCCAGATCCTCTTCAGAATGACTTATTACCCAGCTGCTGGAAGTGCTGTTGGCAGACAGACAACAGCTGTCACCATCTTCAAGAATGGCCACAGCTGAAGAGGGGCTCACCCAAGGTCATGCAGTCTTCCAAGGACAGCCATATCCATGACTGAGCCATGTGACACTCTCAAGGCCTGGGCACCTTGTCCCATTCGGGACTGTCCCAGAGGCCACTTGAGGTCCAGCACTCATGTCCTACTTCCTTCTGCTCCTTCCCGTAGGCCTTCAGCCCAATGGCATAGCCTAACAGGTGACCTGCAGCCTGCCCTCTCTCTCAGAGCCTCTGTGTGAAGAACACAGCCTGCAGCAAAGGCAGCCCCTGGTCTGGCTCCCCCAGTGCCCCCCCTGACTTCAGGGCTCATCAGTCTCCTGTGCTTGCTCATCAAGTCCAGCCTCTGAGGTGTCCTCCAGGATTGGCACCCTTCTGCCATCAGACCCCGGCATAGCTCTCCCTCTGCCTCCAACACTCGGTCCTCCTTCCTTCCAGTGCTACTCAGATGGCACCTTCTACATAAGCCTACACCGACCCACAGGCTAGGGAGCAGGAGAAGGGTTTCAAGTAGGAACAGTTCTTTTTCTCAAGTATTGGCTTATCCTTCTGGGTACACATTTCCTTTTGAATAAATGACTTTGGTTATATAAGAAAGAGTTTGACAATTGCTGTTTTAAATACATGACGACAGCGCAATGGTTAGGAACACAGGCTTCAGGCTCAAACAGAGCCTGACTTGAATGTCCCAGCACCATACTCCACAGACACCAGCCTGGGCCTCTTGGCCTTCTTTCTTCATCTGTGAAGTAGGGTGAATGATATTACAGACCTCCTCAGAATGGTTCTGAGTTTAAGTGACCTCATGTGAGTAACAGACTGTGAAAACAACAAAGATCCATGTAAATATGAGGAGATATGGAGGTGGTCCTAAGAAACCCCACGCACCAAAAACTCCCCTGGAGCATACCTGCACCCTGGCTTGCAAATCAGGGTCCCAGGAAATCATCTTCTCAGCTCTGTTCAACCCTGAGCTGATAACTTTCATCAGAGTAGAGAGGACTGGTCCCAACGAGCAGTGTCACCCTGATGACACAGCAACAGCCTAAATGCTCAGGTCAGAGCAATGGAGGGAAGAAAACTTTTCAATTCATCACATGGACAGTATCTTGACATCTATGCTTATGCTAACTGGGGACACAGCAGAGTAGTTGCCAACCAAGTCCAGGTGATTACGTGGAACAAAGCCCTAATTTTTTGCTCTTTTGCACTGACTTTAATTACTTTTGAGTTTAATCTTTAAGGCCCAATGTAGAAAAAAAAAACACTCAAGATTTCAAATATCTAAGTCTATATATGTTTGTTCATCAGAAGAGCTTCAAACTTTAAAACCAGCCATATGTCTGGTTGAGATTAGAGGCCTAAACCTTTTCATGTATTTTCAACACGAAGATTTTATATTTGCTTGTTTTAATGAAACAAATTAATTTTACTTGGCTTAAAAATAAAACAATAATTCCTCCAAAACCTCAACTATTCTTTTTGCTTTCATTCATTTTTTTATTTAGTAGCATGAAACATCTTTGCCCACAACCTCAAATCCATAGGCTGATTTCAGAGGTTATGCTGGAAGCCCACCCTGCAAGCAGAGGAGAGAGAATACCTCTAAGCTTGAACTAATGCGAACCACAAAAGTCCATCATTTTCCATAACATTATGAATTTATTTGCAGACCCCACCTTTGTCACTTTCTTTATTTCTACGGAGAGAATCCTTTAGGCCAATGGCTAGAAGGATGAACAACAATGTCCATTTTAGTTATATCATTAAAACTATCATTTTATAATTATACATTAAAATGTTTATAACATTTATTGAAAATGATAAGAATAATAATGCTAGAGGAATGAGGAGAGCTGACAATGAACACACAGAGACTTTGCCATAAGTCCCTGTTACCATGTGATTGTGGCCCTTAGTGCCAGTGGAGATAGACAAGGAGCAGGTTACCTCAACCCTACAGCTGCATCTCTTGTATGCAAAATCCCTGCCTGGGGTAAAGCGAATTTGGTAAGCTATCCCCTATTCTCATAGGAGTGTTTTAAAAATGCACATATTTGAGAGAGAGAGAGAGAGAGAGTATACTGTACATTTCCCTTTGAGAAAATAGTGGTGCAAGAGATCATTCAGGTCTTCTTTAGAGTAATAATCTGCTAGAAATCACCTGAACACTTCCATGTCCTCATTAGAGGATATTATGCATTCCTTCGATTTTTTTTCATAGCTTTATACAACTTAATATTCAGACTAGGGAAGCTGGAAACTTCCTCCAGATCAAACAGCTCCTTAAATCTATCTACAAATTTATTTTCTTTTTCCAACCTGAACTTCATGGCCCAGAGGACGATGGTCGTTTCTTTGCACAGATGGTCAAAGGTAAGGAGGAGGTCTTCTAGGAATGGGTGGGCGTAGACAACATCCGCTGCCAGGACATAGTCAAAACTATTGGAGGCCCTGGGGAAGTTTTTATCTAAAGCTACTCCCCAGGAGAGTTCCTTAACCTGAGGCAAATGCTTGCATTTCATTTTGGTGTTGCAGGAAATATTATACTGCAGGTTTCCAAGTAACTCAGGTAAGTCTGTCGCAGTCACACGAGCACCTGTAAAACAAAAGATTGGTAGAAAAAGTAATTCTACAGAATAGGGTCCCACTATCAGCTGACAAGCTGACACGCACTCTGCTATTCTGCTTAATTGCTAGTCCCAAAGAAAAGTCTGGCCAGCACATATTGAAAGATGATCCCTTTCAGAATGGATGCTAAGGAGGCCTCTGTCCATGATATTCTTGCACACCATGGAACTTTTCTGTTCTCCTAGTTTTTTGTCTCAGTTGTTGTTGTTGTTTTCTATTTATGTACTACAAGTTAGGAGAAAAATAAACTGAAAGAGATATTCAAAATCTTTAGTGTCCTGATTAGAATAATCTAAAGTCATGGGTGAAAGAGAAATAAGTTCTTCCCTAAAAGATCTCTGGGCTCCAGTCATGTGAGTCCAAGTGGGTGCAAGTAACATTTCCTGCAGGTAAACAGGAAATGCTCAGGTCAGAGCAATGGAGGGAAGAAAACTTTTCAATGCATCACATGGACAGTATCTTGACATCTATGCTTATGCTAAGTTTTCAACTTGATTCCATCACAAGTTTAAATCTTCTCACCATGACCTGTCTAAAACCTATCCATAACAATGGTCATAAAGTCAAAGATCATAGATGCAGGAAAAATGTTTAGATTAGAGGGATAGAAAGAATTCCCAAGTTATAAGTATACAGCAGTGATCATTTTCAGGCAGGAATTTGGTAGGAACAAATTTATAGAAATTTCATTCTTAAAGAGAACTTTGAACAGTATCAGACCTGAAAATAATCTAAATAAAATTAGGGATGGCTAAAACCACAGCATCAGACAAGCACAGACCAGAATACGAAATGGGAAAGCAATGCTGGAAGAGAAGTCTAGTGTCGCTCAGAGAAATGAGAATCCATCCCTTAGCCACAATGTCAAGTTTCTCTTAACACTGATCAGGAATGTTTTGTAAAAAGTATAAAAATCAGAGGGAAATATGCACATCATTGGCAAAATCACAGAAATATGAACCTCCACATTCTAGTGTGTGTGAAATCGGTCATTTTCAACAAATATTTTTAAATCTCAAGATCAGGAACGTGCCCTGCCAATACTAAGTATAAACTGTTAATTTTGAGAACTTTGTGTCTAGAGAGATAAGCACCACCGCTCTGAGAATACTGACTAAACAAGACCTCCATCTTTTGATGTTTGTTCCAAGTTGGACAAACTCACTGAAGGAATCAATTCTTCTTAATAAAACAAATGAGTTCCCAAAACACAAATTCTGTCTCTGTACCTGGAGGATTTCAGTATAAATCAAATAGTGTCTCTGACTCTACCCATACCAAATGAAACAGTGACTTTGGAAAGCACTGTGGACAGAGCTATTTCTTTAAAATACCTGGGAGAACTTCAAGGGTCCTACTCCTCTCCAGTGTTTAGAAAGTTGTAAATTACTAAATCTCAAATTCCTCTCAAGATTGTAGAGTGGCAGGTGTGCACTTCTGAAGATCAAGGAAATCAAGACAGATTTGGGTAGTGCATCTCAGAGAAGGCAGCTAAATTAAGGCGATGAAATAGGTAACAACAAAAAAGACTGAACTGAAACAGGTTCTGGCAAACATGGAGACGATCACACATTCTGTGGGAAAGCCGCTGTTGAGAGAAGGAGGGTCATAAAAGAATGGAAATGACCTGAGAAAATAAATCCAAACACCTAAAAATAGAAGCAGATGTGTGACTGTTACATGATTTCCAATATCCCTCTCTATTCTAACAGGCACTTTTCATAAAAGCATAGGACTTCAAAACCCAAAAGGCATCTACAGCTACCTAAGAACATTGAAATAAAGCTAAAATCTAACGAACATCAAAATCAGCATCAATAAACCATGTAAGCCTGTTTCACAGTCTGCTCTAATAATCAGGACGATGAACTGAACCTCTACTTAGGTGTGCTTCAGCTAAGGCTTGTGGGTTAGCGCCCCATGGGAGAATTACCACAAATTCAGGAATGAAATGGTCAAGAGACATAAGGATTGGTACAGTTTATTGATGAAGTCCATTTAAACAATTAAGGTTACAAAGAGACTCAGGTCATATAGAACATTGGAGAGTAAAGACTACTTATTTTGGGTCATTAAATTCTCATTCCCCCATTCAATCAAAAATACCTACTTACCCAGTAAACTTGCCACAATGGAGACCAACCCTGTTCCAGCTCCAATTTCAATCACGTTTTTATCAACCATATTATACTGCTTTGCATTTGTTTCCAGGAAATAGCATAAAACAAGTGCCTACAAAAATTAAATTAAAAAGTTGGTGCTTGGCAAGTAGTAACAAAGAGCAAGATGAAACTCCAGTAGGTAAATGTGTCACTGATGTTACAGGTGAGTATCCTCATGTGAGTAGGAGAGCATCTGTGGCTGTTCATAGGCCTCATTCCAGGAAATCAGCACAGAATTATATCCCCAATATGTTTAACATTTTGTCTAAAAAATAGTCTTTGGGGATTATTGGGAGGAAAGAGAAATAACTAAAAGTACAGAGTTTAGTTGCTTAAGTTGGGTCACGTTTCAAGGAAGCAACTAGTAATAATACCAGTTATTTTTAGTGTGTGGGCCAGGGCAGGCTGCAGTGGAGGGTCTGTGTCCTTCATGCTCAGTCGTTGAAGGAGTGAGTGCCCTTTGAGAATATTCTGCATGTTAGACTCATACAGATGTCACTATAATTGTTTAACCCAAATGGAGCCAGTAAAATGGGAAATAAAAACTTTAACTCTTCTAAACTCTACAGTCATAAAAAACTGAAGGAGTAAACAATGTTTTTATGTGTCTCACAAATTTTGATAAAGTTAGAAATAGAATTAATGAGTGGAAATGACTTCCCAATTGCATGATTTCTAAGTTTTAGTGCTGTGTGAGGTCACATAGTAGCATTATACAACCTGTTTGCTTCTTCCATGTAAAACACATCAGTGAACCAAACTGACTGGAAAACAATTGAATGTAGCAAATTTTGTATGAAATTATACCGAGGGCCAAACAACAGCACCGTAACAGTCCATCGCTTCAGTAATCCGAATCTCATGACCAACAAAATGAAAGGCTTCCCAGGAAATGCTTGTTACCAGAGTTGGGATAAAACATCTCGCCATGATCTCTGAGACCACCTGCTTGTCGTCATGGTCTTCTCTGGCCTCTGCAAGGAAATCAAAGAGGTAGTAGGTATCTTAGAAACCCAAGACAGAAGAGAAGCAGCTAATGGAAATGCAGCATTTCCAGCCTCAGTTACTTTCAAATATTCACTGATCTTAGATGAAACTAAAAAGTAAGGTCTACTGTCAAATACTTCATAATGTAAGCTAACATTCACACATCAGGGTGTCCATGTTTTTCTGTTTTCTAGACGTCACACTATCCATTTGTGCAATGCTAAATGCAACACAGAGTGACTGACATACTACTTAGGCAATATGTTGGTCAAGGAGTACAACTTAGAGGTAGTGTGCTTGCCTAGAATATGCAAGAGGAAGGAAAGAAGGAAGGATGGAAGGAAGGAAGAAAGGGAAAGAGGGAGGGAGGAGGAAGGAAGAAAGGAAGGAAGTTTCCAAGGACCACCAATCAGTTTTTCCTGAACAAGAGAAGACTTTGATGGGATATAAGATCCTACCTTTTTGTAGAGTCTACACAGTGTGATTACAGGTGTTTTAGTGACATATAATAGGCTGTTCTATTTAACTTGCTTTTAACCAGATAAAAGGTATGTTGCAATACCACCCAGCGGTATGCCCTAATATTATTATTTTTTATATATTTATTTTTTGGTTTTCAGTGGACACAACATCTTTATTTTTATTTTTATGTGATGCTGAGGATCTAACCCAGCGCTCCGCGCATGCCAGGCGAGCGCGCTACCAATTGAGCCACATCCCCAGCCCTATTTTTTATTTTTATATTATTATTTTGGGGCACTCATGGAATTCTGGCATCTATAATCTTACTTATGGTTAATAAGTACCATTTAACTACTAATTATTGAGCATATAACTTAACATGCTAGAACCTGCTATATGTTATAATAATATTGCACTTAATTTTGTTGTTGTTCTTGTTCTGGAGATTGAACCCAGGAGCACTCAACCACTGAGTCACATCCCCAACCCGTTTTATTGTTTATTTTGAGGCAGGATCTCACTAAGATTCTTAGGGCCTTGCTGAGACTGGCTTTGAATTTATGATCCTCCTGCCTCAGCCTCCTGAGCCTCTGGGATTACATGTGTGCACCACCACGCCTGGCTGCCCTTAATCTTTGCAATAACTGTATGGTACACACTATTAGTTTCACTTTCACTGATAACAAAGCTAAGACTCAGAGAATCATGTTAACTTGACCAAGCCCACCCAGGGTATAAATGAAAGAGCCAAAATTTGAGCTCCGTTTGTGGTTGCTCCAGAGCCTCCTTTCTACAGTTTTAAAAAGCTGTGATATAATGTGTGTGTGTGTGTGTTTTTTAATCTATTTGTCTCTAAGAGTTTACAAACTTAAGTAAAATGTGAAAGAGAAATCTATATCAAATGACGTTGGGAAACAAACAATATGTATAAAGTGCTTTGCATATTGCCTGCTACATGGTGTCTAAAAATTACTACTACTACTACTATCATTATTATTATTTTGAAAGTATAGCAAAGTGTATTAGAAAAGAAAGAAGAGGGAGCACCCTCAAGGGAGAGAACAGGTCCTGTCACAGAAGAGACATAAAGAATGATCATTATTTTTGTAACTGTTACTATTTTGATCACAAAATTCAGACAGAACAAGATCACCAGTTAATCAAACCCTGGATGGTGTGGCACAAACTTGAAAACTCAACAGTTCAGTAGTGCTGTGGCTGAGGTGCTTGGAGTGGTTTCATGAAAGAAGTTTGTCTTTGGTCAACCTTTGTTCTAACATGACTTCCATTGATAGAGCAGCTGTTTCTCTCTCTCACACCGGCCCTTAAAATCCACTGCTCCTTCCAGTATTTTCTGCTCTCTCAGCTCTTGCCATCCACCTCCCCTTCCCCAGCACTCATGAAGTCAGGCTTAGTTTTCTCCGGAAGAGAAGATGGAAAATAAAGACCAACTGTGAATATAAGGAGGAAACAGCATGAAAAGACAAAGCCAACCGAAAAACAGTTTTAAATTCCTAAGTAGGAAGAGATGAGGCAGCAAAGTCTCACTGTAACCACTTTTGCCAGAGTAATCTTTGTTCCTGGGTTAGCCCATTCACTCACTCTAGAACTCTGTGCTGAAGGCCTGGTGTGCACCTGCCCCCGTCTGAGTGGTGGAAATTTGGTAGCTGGCCAGAAGATGTGGTCACTCCCCTCAGAAACACTGGAAAGACAGACCTAATTCCTCTAAACCTCAACAATGCATGTGATATCTCAGGGCATCAGAGATTGGATTTAATAATGTGAGTTATGATAAAGGTGAACATAAAGCCCATATTCTGGTAGAGTTTAGCAGTACTATTTGGGGTGGAGGCAGATATAATAGAGACGTAGGTTTAACTGGGCCTAAGCTCAACATGAGTCAAAAGTATAAAACCAGTATCAATAAAAACTTGTACACTAAGGTCATGTTAAGAATATAATTTCTAAAATGAGGGCAGTAAAGGCTCTGTTCTATTTCATGCTGGTCAGATCATACTGTTAGTCCCATATGCAGCTGCAGAAGTCTCACTATACTGGAATGCCAAGAAACTGGAGGAACCGGGAGGTGAGACATCTTGAAACTCAGCCACAGGAGGACAATTTGAAGAGATAGACCTGCTCCTCAAAAATAGTAAAGACCTGAGGGAACACAAGAGTTGCTACAACTTTAAAAAAAAACTAGTAAATAGAAGAATGGGGGGGGGGGTGCATGTGTGCATGTGTGCCCCACATAGAATCTAGTCAGAACCATGTGTTCCCCAAAAGAACTCCCGCTTAGCTACAGCCCACAGGAAGGGGCCTGTCCATCCCCTGATTCTCCCACTGACCCTCAGTAGAGATGCAACAAAAATAGCAAGATGAAAAATTGGTATTCTTCAGCAAGAGCCACCTCTTCTAATATATTCCACTGTACTTCTCCTTAAATAACTGCATGCATTCGCATTCAGAAGAGCTCCAAGAACCAAATAATACTGGTAATATGTTTTATTTGAACTTTAACTTTCATTCCACTACATGCACTTGGCTTACTAAGAATGAAGGAGTGGGGGAGGAGGTTTGCTGTGGTGGCTCTTTAGGGAAAAGCAGAGAACATTAATTGCTTCCTTGACCTTTAGCTCAGCGTGTCCTCCTGGGCCTCCTTGCCTGCTCCTTGTAAATGCAGCACTCCTTTGACAAGTCACCTAAGGTACCAGGGATTAATAGATGTTAGAGTACACCAAATCCCAGGAGCATCTCCTAAAGTTCCAGCCTTTGATACAGAAACTTTGTCAGTGAATATTTACTGGTACAATTTGACACCTCTGACTTTGCACGTTCTTTTAAAGGTTAGTTGGCCAGATTAGTGCTGCTGTCTAACAAGTCGGTGATAACAAATGAATTCCTGGCTTTTGACTGTCTTTCTGAATACACTGAGCTAGTCCTTTCTTTTTGATAATGACTACATCTTTGTCCTCATGTGGAAATGAAATTTTTAAAATATATATGAGTATATTGTTATGATTGACAATTACACTCCCAAGACAAAGGACCTTGAAAAATATTTCGTGAAACAACTACAGCCACTATTAATTGCATATACACTAAAAAAGAACAACTTTATCTAACACATATGGCAATTCAAAACTAGTAATAAAACTATGATGATATTGTATCATATAGAAATCATTATCAGTTTGAATAAAATTTAATTGATAATGCTTTATATTAATATTCTGTTTTGCATTTAAATGTTATATGACTACTATAGGCATTCCATAAGAAGTAACCCTCATAAAATTAGCTTAATTTACATCACAAAGCCAAAATATGCTGAACATGGCTGCTTAAAACAATTTGTTAAAAGAGGAACAAAATCTTTGTAAGAACCACACTGATAAAATCATCAAGTTTCTTTTGAAACGACTGATGAAGCTTAAAACAAAATTTCTTTATGACAATAAAAAAATCACAATAATGTCTAGATGTAATATGTGAGATTTTAAAAGGAAACATATACATCTCTCTATGATTATTTCCATTTTAAAACACTGGCTGTTCTGGGGCTGGGGATGTGGCTCAAGCGGCAGCACGCTCGCCTGGCATGCGTGCGGCCCGGGTTTGATCCTCAGCGCCACATACAGACAAAGATGTTGTGTCCGCTGAAAAACTAAAAAATAAATATTAAAATTCTCTCTCTCTCTTTCTCTCTCTTTCTCTCTCTCCCCCTCCCTCTCAAAAACAACAACAACAACAAAAAAAACCCACTGGCTGTTCTTACTCAGCATGAACTTCTACCTAAAGATCTTGAGGTAATAGTTGTAATACAGTAGTAATTTTTTATTTAAATGAAGACACATGTAATATTAAGTTCCAGTAATGACACCACCTACTCCCAGGGTTGATAACAAGAATCTCTCACCTAGAATCTAATGGGAAGAGCAGTATACTACACAGGCATCCTGGAGCAGCCTCCTTTCAATAGAAGGGAGGGATCTATACCCCAAAGGTAATTTACAAAGCACACATTCCTCAAGCTGCATTGTTTACTGAATACGGGATTTAGTGTTTAAAAGATTTATGAATTAGCAGATAGTGTTTGGTTCTTAATTAATATCAGAAGAGCAATTTCCTCAAAAAGTTAATAATATTGTCATATATTGGAATTCTAGAAGCATTTTTGGACAATTTTCCCACATATATTCTCTCCTTATTTTCTAGCACTGGGACAAAAAACTAAAACTGGGTAACCTTACACAAAATAGTAGATCTTGACTTTCCTGGGTGAAAGCCCCCAAACTCCTGATGTCTTCACCTTTAGATGAAAGCTATCTACCTATCTTAGAGTATTATTTTCTTGATGAATTTAATATTGAAACATAACCATCAAAAGATCTTAAATAAAACATAATCAAGACACAGTATTATAATTATGTTGCTACCTTGGGCTTATCTATTTTAATGCTTTTTCATACAAAAAAAATCTAATACCATTTTCCTGTTATTAAATCTTTGCTGATTTAAAATTTACCAGGTGGCTCTTGTTCTCCTGAGAACTAAAGGGATTTCAAGTATGAAGTGAAAATTAGCAATATTCTGCCACACTATGAAGACTATTCTCCTGAGAAAAATTCAGTGGTGAATTGATTTTGGTGCTGGATTACAGCAAGCCTTCCAAAAAAGCAACTCTGTCTACAGTCCTCTCTTTTATATCTTTAAGGTCAGTAAGAACAATAATAAATGAAGGGTCAGAGCACAGAAATACACTAAATAAAAAAGGAGAAAAACAGCAACTTTTTTAATGGCAATGACAAGTGAATTTGAGCTTCCATTTGCAGGCTGTCATGAGAAAGTGTCAGCAAAATATCAAGTCAAGCCACTCTCCTAAATGAAAGCAACTGTCATTCAACCAAATCTTCTCTTCAAAGAGGAATGTCATGTGCTTTTTAGAAATGCCTACGGATTTTTTTAAGATGTTAAAGATATTTTCAGATAAATAAATGGGCACAGGCTAATCTGAAACGTACAATTGTGAATGTCTCAGCAATGCCGATATCTTGAGCCCTTATATTGAAATGGGTTCCTGAGAAGAGTCCACGTTCTATCTGCTGGTGCACTGAGTTTCAAGAATGTAGAGTCTGGAACTCCAGTGGAGTAGACATCTTATGTCTTCACAGAAGAAGAAAATTCCTCTTTTCTTGAGACTGCTCAGGATGCAAGTAGAAAAACAAAGAAGAACCTCAGTTCGTTGTATTCAAATTTCACTCCTTGAATCATGAAAGGGAGAGATTCAGTGTCACTGTCAGTGGAGTTTGGGAAGTCTTGGAAAGCCCTTCTCTAAAGGCTATAGAAGAAGCCAAGTTGGTGGGATCAGGAGAAGCAACCTTGAGGAGGAGATATTTGTGCTCAGGGAGCTATGAAAAGATCAAGGTGCACCTGGGATCACTGTGAGAAATGAGCCTGAAGAAGCTGAGACCAGACTTGTTGCAGTGCTGATCCTTGTTCTATAAGGGAAGGAGGAGCCAGGAACTGATGTGATCAGATGTGCTGCTCAAGAACTACCTCTGTTATGGCTCAGATGTGAGGTGTACCCCAAAAGTTCATGTGTGAGAAAATGCAAGAAAATTTAGAGGTGAAATTATAACCTATTCAGTGCATTAATCTCCGAATAGGGATTAACTGGGTGGTAACGGTAGACAGGCATGGTGTGGCTGGAGGAGGTGGCCATGGGCCATGGGGTGGGGGCTGCCTTTGGGGTTGATATTTTGTGAGCTGAGTTTAATCTCTCTCTGCTTCCTAGTGCTTTTCACCTTCATGCTCCTCTGACATGCCTCACCTCAGGCCAAGAGAAATGGAGTTGGCCATCTATGGACTGAGACCTCTGAAACGATGAGCCCCAAATAAAATTTTCCTCCTCTAAAGTTATTCTTGTCAGGTATTTTCATCACATCAGTGAAAAAGCTGACTGAAACAATCTCTGGAAGCAGTGGCTGTGGGACTGGGGAGGTCAGAAGCTAATGACAAGCCCGTTGCAAAGGTCCAGTTGACGGGAGTCTGATGAAGGCAGCAGACAGAGTCGAGGGCCGAGTCCCACTGGTGTCCTTTGAGCAGCACATGCCTCCTCTTGGGGACAGCAACTGGCACCCAAACCTGACATTCAAACCAGAGTTTTGAAGACATCTGAGGCAGATTGAGGCAGTAAACTTGAGTTATTTTTGTTAAACATGTGAAAAATTGGTTGTTTTTTAGCTAATACTTACTCAGGTTACTTTTTAAATATTTAAAATGTGTTAATGAGTGATGCCCACCTTAGTAATGCTATGGTACCCCAACTATAATATCACATATTTTACCTCACACTAGTTTGGTAGGTTTCATAAACAGAGATAGAATTACTCAGGTAAACTTTTTTCTTTGTGCAGTAAGGCTAATATTATTCATAAAAGCATATTACTCAGTAATCCAACTCCGTAAAGATTTATGAAAGTCCTCAGGAGAGAGTTTCATGTGATACCCTGAGTAGGATGTTATACTAGGCCTGAAGGGAGTCAACTGGCTGGTGACCAGAAATATAAGACCATCTCTAACGAGCAAGCCTAAGTCCAACCAATAGCCTTGGTTATAGTTAATTCATTTATTCACTCATTTATTGAGCACCTGGGCACAGACCAACATGTAAGTGCTCTAACAGAGGCTTAACCAGCTAATTCAAATATTCAAAGTTCCACTTCTCAGGAGCTCAGCAAAGAATTACCTGAACCTTCATGATTATGAGTTTGCCAGGCAAGTAAGATATGTCCTAAGAGGAGATGTGTCTCACATAGGGAACAATATGTGTCAGCCCACTGGCGAAAGATCTCTTGACCAATTTTACAAATTCGAGGAACTCTGAGAATATATGAGGTAAGTGGAGGGGTCGGGAGCACAAGATAAGACGCTTATACCACCATGCTTAGAAGTTTTGATTCTATCCTACAGGAAATAATGAGACACTGAATAATTTTAAACAGAAGCCTAATGTGGCAAGGTTTGGATTTTAAAAGGATCATGCAAGCCACAGTGTGAAAAAGGAACTAGAGAGGGTAAAGAAAGTTCGTCCGGAGTGAGACAGCCAATTAAAGGCAGTTAACAACACTGGACAGAAGAAATGATAAAGATCAGAATCAAAGCAATTGATGCTGGGAATGGAGGAGGAAGAGTAGGAGCACTCATAGAGGAGGGCAGGCGAAACCAACAGACTGTAATGGGGAAGGGCATGAAGGAGAGGGAGAAGGCTCCTGGGTAGCCAGGAAAGTGATTCTGCCATATACCGAGACAGGAAATATACTGAGGGGAAAATCTGAATAGGAAACCCACAGTTAAGGCATAGTCATAAGATGTGCTGGCCATCGAGGGAAGCCACTCAGATGAAGGGAACCTGCTATAAGGAGCTCAGTTGCCAACAGTGCCGCCCTCTGTGTCTTTGGCTCCTTGAGAGCTTCCTCCCCTGGGGCTGCCTACCACAGCCAGCCCATCCCATGTTGGATGCCCCTTCACTGGTCAGATTCAGCTCAGGGACATCCCTTGCCTACCTGAGATGTCTCAGAACTGTTGGAAGCTCTTCCTACCCAATCTATCCATCTCTCCCCTTCTTAGGTGTAGGACCTAAGCCGAGATCTGAGAATTCTGCCTACTTCTGCTCCTTGCTTCTTTATCTCCCACAAACATTTCCCCAAATAAAGTCCTTGCACATTTAATCCCATTTGGGCATTACTTCTGAAAAGACCCAAACTGACTCAAGGCAGTCTAATAAGCAATTGGAGTGATCTGAGTTGCTGTGCACCAGAACCCCTGACTCTGGGGAAGGACAGTCTCCTCCATGGCTGCAGACTCTCAGGAGACCGTTTTAGAAAACTATGCTCCATGTGCTAAAGCTAGAGGAGGCTGCAGGCAAGCATGGGACACGTGGCATTGTTAATGTGGATGAGGTTTTAGACAGATCATAATGTAGCATCAGAAACATGTAGAAAGGAATTGCCAGCACGCGCCCTAGTCGTAGTTTTAATCTGTGTATAAATGAGTGACATTTTATAGTTCTTGAATCTTCATGCTGGTGTTGAAATACAAGCTAGGAGTTTGCTCCATCCTTTCCAAGTAAGAGATACTAAGTATAAAAGAGCTGGGGTAGGATATATCAATACCCCCTGGTGCCCGAGAACGCCATGTTCCCCTCCTGGGTAGAGCCTTTGCCAGCAACACAACGCCTGGCTCTGCTCTAACAGCACACCCTTAATCCCCGAGCTTTGTGCTTTTGAACATATTTTTAAAGCTTTAATTGGCTATACAGATGATTATGGGGTGTGTTTGTTCATGTTGTAAAATATTTTAATACTACTTCTGTCTCAACCTTTCCTTGAACTTCTTCCACTTCCTTTGTAATTTGCCAAATTATCATAAGCACAGTTGAAACCAAGAATTGTTACTAATGGTAATGATAATGACGTAATTTTATTCATAAACCACACAGAAATTGTATCTTCACTCAAATTATCTAAATGGCTGAATTCTCTAAGTGATTACAACTTAAATGTTTAGGTTTGCAAGAATCGCTACAGGAAAACCATTGGTGTTTAAGCCAGGTAGGCTGCCAACCCTGGGCACGCACCCAACTCTCTCAGCCTGAAGACACGCTCACCTAGGTAGAAGCCACCTGGTGTGGCCGAAAAAGGGAAAAGCAGGATGACAATTCTTAGAAAGCGCCACACCATGATAGACCAGGAGGGAGAGAAAGAAAGAAGCAAGATGATTTTATTTGTTTTGAATTGCTCAACAAAAACATGGTAATTGTTCTAGTCTCTGTCAAGAATATCTACAAGTCTATACTTTTAATATAGAGATAATGGGGTACTTATATTGTGAAAACCATGCAGGTTCACACTTCATATGTAAGACTACGTGAAACTTGTAGGACAATTTAAATAATCACACTGATGATAGAACTCAAACTTAAATTCTACATCCAGAAGTCAAATTATATTAACACATACTTCATATTTAAGACCATGTAGTAATGGTAGGCTAATTCCAAATAACTACACTGGTAGTAGAACTCAAATTCTTTTTACATCTAGAGGTCAAATTACATGATGTATTTGCCTCTAATTAATAGTCAGAGGGATGGTCCATAAACACGTGTTACAGATGTTTTTATAGCCTAAATTCATCATTCATCCAAGCATTAGTAAAATCTTCAGTTTTTTACATAAAACTATTTAGATCTCCCTTGCAAGCTTCTTATCTAAAATAACTTAAAAATCACAAACATGCATTTCATGTACGGTATTTGGTAAAAATAAAATTTTCCATCTTTACAGATAAAGAAAAACTCTAAATATATAGTAAGTAAGTTCTAACTACTTAGTAACTCTATATATTTTATTTATTGTCTGCCAAAATTATCTCAAACATATCCCCAGGATCATTGGTATCATAACATTAGGCATAAAAAATTACTGGAGATATCTCAGGTTAGCAAACACAAGCTGAGACATAACATGCAGTAAATCAATGTCCCGGCTGGCTCCCTTCAAGACATGGATGAACACTGCAAAAGAAATATTTTATATTCTACTAATTATTTTCCTTCTTAGAATTGGTCAAATGGTGAAAGAAACAAGATTATTTACCTTCTTGAACTTCTGGCTCCATCAAGTGATCAATCAATGGATGGCTATATATTGATGTTTTCTTGATCATTTCTTGAAAACTAGGCAAGTAATAAAATGTCAAATGGTATTAATGAAGTAAAAATATGTACTGAGCATACTCATGCTTACCTACTAAATTTTAACTTCAAATATAGCTGAGGGAATATTAAAGCACCACATAATAAAAAAGCATGATTTAATCAAGACCAACTCAACACTACCTAGTACAAATCACAACTGGAACAAAGGCTTCAGAATCAGGACTTCTATAAGCTACTAGAGAAAGAACGTGTTCCTCACCAGAGACAAACAGCTGCCACAGAGAGGCACATCATACTGCCTGGTAAGACAGCAATGCCAAAATTTAAGAGATGATTAAAGCATTGGGAAGAAATGGGTTTTGCTTGGTGCATTGAAAACCATAATATTAATCTAAAATAAAGCATCTTAGCAACCAGTGCAGAGATCATTTGTTTCCATCTGTGCGTCATTAGCACTTCCTCAGTGTCAAACAGCACCAGGGCCAGATGATCGTCCTAGTAGCTTCTACCATCTATGCACACCATCCCAGCAGACATATAAGACTGAATAAATCAAAGTATTTCATGCCTCTCAAGTGGAACAGATAATCAGAATTAGCTCAAATGAGCCACTACTCAAACCTCACTAAAGTTTGATTGGTATCATAGAAGCTATCACTGTACTACCATAAATTAGTAAAACACTTTCTTCCAAGGATCCCAAACTACTTATAAGTCACATTTCTTCACAGCATGCCTCAGTAAATTAGAAGCCAAATTATTTTCCCTAGAGTTTACAAACAAGGTCACAGCTCAAATAATAGCAAGACATATGTTTTGTTCCCAATTTAATCTCTTCCATTAAAGAAAGCAGTCTTCATTACACCTGTCCACATGAAAGCCAGTATTTATTAAATGTTAAGCCTAGACACACCTAAATGACTTAGCCAAGTTTACAGAAGGTTAAAAAGTATCATCCACAACTTCTGTTTTGCTGCCGAGTCCTCTGGTAGAGCCTGAAAGGCTTGCACCAAAGCAGAGTTTACTACTGTACACACTGGCAGTGGGGCCGTGCAGAAGGATTAGGATCCCGACAGCTGCAGCAGTGAGGCTGGGACACCCTTCTGAAGGAGCTGAATAGCAGAATGACTGCGGTCCATGAAAGAGCTAAAACCAATAGCTAGATGCAAACCACTCCCATGAGTAAGCAAAGACTGCACAGAGGCAGCAATCCAGTTCTCCCATGTCAATGTCAAGGCTTATTCTAATACTCCACGGCTATCATGTCCTGTGAAATGGAGGCTGCATAATTTTCATATCACCAGTCTTTCTGGGTGTGAGCCGTGTTTTCAGAATCCAACTGCATCAGAATTTACGCAGCACTGCTCTGCGCCCAGGAATCAAAGCACCCCAACTCCTTCCTATTCAGGTGGAATGGCAAGCTAAGGGTGTGTTCATCTCTGTACTTACACAGGAGCACTATGTACCTGTAGGCATGCATAAACATTCCCCTGTCTCTGAAAAGATACCCTTGATACAAGTTACTTGAAGCAACAAAGCCAAGCAATATTGCAAATTTAAACTTAGGAATGCAAGAAACACTCAACATTCCATGACTTACACAGAGCTAACCAAGGTCACTCTGCTGTACTAGGCAGGCCTGCACTTCAGGAGGCTCCATTTAGTTACTCCTATCAATAATTAGCTGGTGATTTTGACCATATACTTAGCATGTTCCCTGGCTTTCTCATCTACTAAATAGGGATATAAAAGGCATATAATATACATATTTGTTGGTTACTATTATAGTTAAAAACATTATAGAAAGTCTAAAATCCTAAACAATACAAACTATTATTCATAGGCAGTTAATTTTTGGCAAATGACACTCTTTTTGTCTATTTTTAAAGCAAGAATAAAGAATTATTTAATGTATAAAATTATGACTTTTTCAAACTGTTTAAAAGATGATGCAATCCTTGGTGCTGGATTTCTTCAGAAGCAGAATCCCTAAATCAATCATCTTAGCCAACTGTTAGACATAATCATTTCAATTATACAGAACTTTTTAAAAAGCAGAGACACAGAGATTTCTGCCTCTGGCTGTATGTACCTAGAGCAGACCTCGGCTTCCTTAGGAACCAGAAAAGCAGGTTTTCAAATACAAACACACACATGCTCACGTGCTCCTGTTAAACAGCATCCCATCGAGCTGTCCAGGCAACAAGAACTCCAGGCACTGATCACCGGTGAAGAGAAAGAGGCTGAGTCGCCCAAGAGGAAACAATGGACCCAGCTCAGCTTCAGGCAACCTCACAGAAGTGGGCAGACAAAAGAACAGCTGGTAAGGCATCCAGGCACTGAGGGCCTGGATCCCAAAGAAGGGACAGGGAAGTAGCCTGACATTCCTCACTGACCTTGCACTCACAGCAATGAGTAATTGTGCTGTTTAGGGCATGAGGCCAATTTCCCAAGCATGACAAGGCAAAAAGCAGAGCAAAGTTCAGAAGAGAAACACCAGGCTTTCAGCTGGTACTCCTGGAGAACCTTTTAGGAATAAGGGCTGAGCAGCAGCTGGAGTTTTGTAAAGACTGAAAACCAGACTTGAGTCCACTTTGTCCTGACATGAAGTCAGCCCTGCTGCCTGGCAGAATACCCCCGGGATCCCTGGTTGTGGGGGAGGGGCGTCAGCACAGCCACAGTTTCTCATTCAGAAATTTTTTCAGTCAAAATTCACCAAGCACATCAACAGACAATAGAAATCAACTCACAGTTGACCCAAATGGAATTATTTGATCTAAGCTTCAAAGCAACTGTTTATGATGATCCAAAAACATATAAGGGAAACTATACCAAAGAATTAGAGTATATTTTAAAAGAGTCTACTAGAAAGAAAGGAAAAATAACAATAAATGAAAAAAATTCAATGTATGGGTTTGACAGCAAATGTAGATAAAGCTGAAGAAAACATTCATAACCTGGAAGATAATTTTATAGAAAAGATGGTATCACCTAGATGTAATAGGTAATCAACTTGCTCTGAATAATGATAAATTGGCTTTGCTGCTGATTATTCTCAACAGGCAACCTATTTTTGTAAGTAAAACAAAACCCTGGAATTTTGAGTTATATTTGAGTTCAGGTAAAAAATCTTACTGACTAGATGGGTGGCTTTCATAGTCAGTTAATGTCTCTAAACTTGTCTATTCCTTTGTAAAAGAATATCCTTCGGTCACACGGTTAAACTGAAAAAAGAGGATATACTATCAAAGGGTTCTATAAATACACTTTTCAGCATGTTTCTCATGGTCCTGAATATCCATTTTCTCCTTCTTCCTAGGCACAGACCAGGTAGAAATCACATTTCTGAGCATGTCTAAGTATGGCCAAATGCTCAGTTCAGGTCAATGAAATGGAAGAAAAGTGATTTTTCTAGTCACCCTTAATGTAAGACATTCTGCTTGTCCTGGATTTGGTTCCTTCCCCTTCCAGGAGGGTGAAAAACTGATGCAGTGGTCACAGTCTGTTCAAGCAAGACACCCCAGAGGATGGTAACCAGGGCTCTGAATAACTCAAAAGACAACAACTTCCTCTGTTGACGCGTCGACAGTAGAGTAAGAGAGAAGGAGGGCTCTAGCTCACCTAGACCATGTATAGGAAGGTCTCTGTTACAGTGACAGACTTTATATCAGCTAACACAATGGAAAATAAATTTGAATTATCTATTAAAGCCAACAAAATTAAAATATTGAGCACTGTTCTACCCACATGTATATGCAAAACCTCCCAATTACCAGTACCTTTGAAAAATACCAATGATATGAAAACATGTTCCTGTCCTCACTGAAGTGTTCTGCTTCAAATACCTCTAGAGCAAAGAGGCATTAAGAAATGACTTGAGTTTATTGTGTAGACGTCATTGTCAATGTGAGAAGGAAGCTGCTAGAGAAGACTGAGAGAAGCAGAAGCCATATTTGAAATTAAGAAGAAACAATGAGCATAGAAAAGTAACAGCTGAAGTCCAAGTATGGAGAAGTTTGGTTGAACAGTAAACAAAGGACAGCCTAAAATCCTGAGGACTCATTGAAAAGTTGTTGAAAAGTATCTGTTTGTAACTTATTTTCTTTGGTGAAGATTTTCAATTTGAAGGCCAAATGGTGGAAACAAGGAAAGATGGAAATATGAAAGATACCAGAAGGATTATGAACTTGGGAAGGCACCCCTGAAGGTACCCTAGACTCAAAGTAGCAGGCAGCACTATCCGTACCTTGTTTAGTACTAACCAATCAGGAATCCAGGAGTAGCTCTTGCTGGAGATCTCCCCATAGTCATCCTAAAGTAACCCAGGCTGACCACTGGACAAAGAGCTGTGCCAACAGTAGTCAGCACCTAAAGTGGACCCACCTACACTGGCTTGATGAACCCCTGAGCCACCAAATTTATTTACAGAGAAGTCAGCTTCTGACCCCTGAAGTAGTGTAAAAGCAAACATCACAGGTGCAGAGGTTCCCATCATTAATGCTCACAGGAAGAAGGAAGCACCTCTGTCAGGTTTCCTAATTAATTGCTAAAGTCACAGCCATCATGTTCTTCAAATATGCTCCAGCAGTGGGGGTCCCTCCTGCTATCCTTTTAAGAAGAGCTTGAGGGAAAACAGCAAGCAGTGGGGAGCAGGAATCTATTTCTTACTGGAGCTGCCACTATTTATTCCCTAACTACACAGGTGTCTTTCTTCTCACCTAGGTGTGAGTCAGAGGGAAGGCATTCTGAGAGGGCGTGGTCATGTGGATTCTTTGTTCTTTTTTTTTTTTTTTTTTTTCCTTATGTGGTCAGAAAGCACCAGACAGGGTAAGATATGGAATCAGGAGGAGATAAAGTCTCTGAGAACAAGAAACACCCGAGGTGGCAGAGGGCACGGGACAAGCGTGACCCGCCGGCACCGTCAGGTTTTAAAAACCACACGCTGGATACAAAGACTGTGCCCACGCTTTTAATTTCATTGTGTCCTCAGCCACAGAGAAGGCGGATTCTGAATCAGGTTTTCCTCGCTCTTCCCCTGCCACGTCTCGGCCTCCCTTTTCTCCTCCCAAACACGGGCCTGGCCGTCACCAGGGCGGCCCTGGCGCTCCCGCCGCGGGCCTCCTCGTCCTCGCTGGAGCTGCTGGTGCTCACCGCGGCCTCCTGCACCGGAGCGCGGGCGCCGGCGCTCCGCTTTGCCCCAGCTCCTCTCCTGCGCACGGTCCTCGGCGGTGAAGCTCCGGCGTCCTCGCCCGAAGAGGCCCCGGGCTCCGAGAGGCAGCTCACCCCCAGAAACCCACCGCATCCGTCGGGGCCTGCAGACTCCGACAGCCTCCTCCTCTTGAGGCGCGAGGCCTCCTGCGGTTCCTCGGGGAGGCTCCTCTTCTGGGCGCTGCCCGCGGCCTCGCCCCGCGTCTCGCTGGCTCTCTCCTGAGCATCGGCCGCTGCTTCCCCCTCGCTGGCTGCCGCCTCCCTTTCCTTCCTCAGCAGACACGTCACGGCCCTGCTGAGTCTCTGGCTCTTGATGCGCTTAGCATCCTGCTTCTCCTGCTGAGCCAGTCTGAGGAAAGAATCAATCCGGAGCTGTGTCTAGAATAAAATAACACACGATCAGACAGATGTCCACACCTATCAACAAGCTCCGCCTCGACTGCTCACACTGGATCACTACTTCAGAGATGCTGGTTTACATCTTCCAAAAGCCAGTTCTCTTCCAATTAACTACAGTGGGTCTCAGTGATTTCTGAATTACACTGGAAGCAATACCTGCACTCACTCTGTCGACTAAGTCCTCTGTCCACATCTCCAACAAGAAATCTCTTCTGAGACACTCAAAAAGCATCATCTTCTCGAGCAATAAAATTTCACTGGGCTTGTTTCTAAGTCCTACGTCTCCTTCTTCTTAAAACATTATATAATCATACAGTACCTCCAGGAGGCAAGCTCAGAGGATATTTTAAGAGCTGTAAAAAGTATTCACACCTTGGGAAGATACTCTTTAAAAATACTTACATGTGAAAAAAGTTTTAGGCTTAATGTCCATCACAACATTATTTACACTTTCCAATTATAGAGAAATACACTTATATTAAGTTCAATAGTGGGAAAGGAGAAAGTTCTACAACAAAATGTATCTCGAGCCGAGGAGTAACCAGTCAGTGAGAAACAGCATTCACTCTCAGCTGGGCGATGCTTTCAGCAGAGAAAGGTCTTCCAACAAACAAGAGGGATTCCCTGGAAATGCTCTTTACATCAGTTTTGCTTTTTTTTTTTTTTTTTCCAAAATTGACCAAACTTAATGGGAATTCACTCAATTATCTTAAAAGATATTTTTTCATTTCTGCTAAACAGTGGATTTGAGAGTGTACATTGTGGATTGCTTCCGTGGTGGGCAAAAACTTGCTTTAAGTGAGCAAGAACACATGGACCGAGCAAGACCCACTCACCTGCCCAGGGGAGAAGGTCCTACAAGGCCTCTCCTCCTCCAGATCCTCTCTTACTGATATGCTATAATGACTGAGCTTCTCTATAAAGATCTATATAAAAATCATAAATTAAGAAGTGCTTATAATTGAGAAACCCTAATGACCAGAACTGTTCTGGATTGGACATTTCCTAAGCTTTTAAAAAATGACAATAACACCAAGAGGGTAATATCTTTAATCAGAAATGCTTAGTGTGAAATTGATTATTGTTTTTTTTTTCAAAATCAGAATGAACATGAAAGGCCATCACAGTCCAGCACTAAGAGAGATATTGTGAAGTGAAGACTAAGTCCAATTATTCTTTTTCTATTTTCCTCTGTTCTTTACCTAAAATGATTGGCAGCTGTTGAAGAACAGCTAGTTAACTCTTTGGGTATGCATCATAAACCCAAAGAGTTAACTAGCTGTTCTTCAACAGCTGCCGATCAAAGCCCTACTAAGTTCACCCTTCAGTGTGAAATCAGGGAAAGAGCCACCTGATTACCTGCTGGACATCCAGTTGCTTTAATACCGGAAATAGAGATTCATCCGTTTTAGTCCTGTTCCATCCAAAATACCGCTGACAAAATATGCAGGCAGTTAAGATTATAAATGCTTTCAAAGGTACTTAACAAGTTATAAATAAAAGATCCAAAGAACTGACCCTTTATTCCCTTCCAAAAGATTTTCATATTTAAAACATTAAAGAGGTAATGATAAAAAGATAACAAATTATTCCAACATGATCATCTTGCAGTATGTTCTTTTCAAATCCTGTAAGGCAGAAGAAACTCCACCCTCATTTTATGACATCAGCCTTTTGACTATGAAAAGTCTGACTTAGAATAAAATATGTTTCAGATAGCTTGTCTATGAAAGAAAAAAAATAAACTGTAGCTAGATTAATTCTACTCGAACATTTTAAACATCAACTGAAATACTTAAATTTAAGTATACAAAATAGAAAACCAGCAATAAAAAGGACAAAATTATGTGGGGCTGGGATGCAGCTTGATGGCAGAGAGATTATCTACCCAATAATCAATCACTTGCCCAGCACTCGTGAGGCCCTGGGTTCAACCCCAGCACCACACACACAAAAAAAAGTCATCATCATCTTTCCTATTTTTTCAAAATAAATAGTACTTAAGTATGTGTTCATGTCTATGAATGCTATCATGGCTTATCTGAAAGAAGATCCTCTTTAATACTGAGAGGGAAAAAGAAGCTAAAAGGAGGGTTTCAAGTGAATGTGATATCAGGGGAAAATGATCCAAGTTCTTGTTCAAAAGTTTAACAAGCCTTACTATGGCTCAATGTCCCTTATGTTTGCAGAGATTCAAGGATACTCTCTAATTTTGTCAAGATCCGGTTTCCCCCACAGAAACGAGCCCTTTGAGTCATCCACCACAGGTCTGAGGTAAGCATCCGCAACTGCTGGGTTAGGGAAACCAGGTGTGAGTTGCAATTTCCATAGTTTTTTCTTCACTTTGGTGTCATAAGGATTGGGTCTTATCTTCTTATTTTTTTGAGCTTCATGCCACCACTCTCTATAAGGTAAAGAAAATATTTATAAAGTAATGAGACAGTGTAGTGCATATACTGGGGGTAAAGAACTGAAGGTAGAGTTCAGAAATGGAAAATTCAAATCCTAATTCCAATGCAAAGTGAATGATGTATAGAACACTAATTGTATTGCTTTCAGTATTATTAACCACGAGAAATAGTGATAGGGAACATTTATTAAATGATGTCTCTGTACTTGGTACTGTTCAATATTTTATCTACCCAATAATCAAGCAGAGTCCTATCATCAGCCTCACCCAGAGAGGAAACTGAACTCAGAAAGAAGAAACTTGCTTAAGATTTGTAGTTGGAAGTGAAAATCCTCTCCCAGAGCCTTCATGCATAATTACACTACCACAACAATTTCTCCAGATCTCCTTCTCAGTAGTAAAATGAAGCAACGTATCTGCATTTTCACCTCAAACAAAATGCATTGAATACAAGAGTATTCAATAAAAGGTAAAAATGCTAAGAACATGGTAAATTTTATAGTTGAAAAAGATAAGTCAACAAAAAGCATCCTATCATTTCTTTTCCCAGAGGGGAACATATAATGGAAAAAGGTCAACAGATATTAAAAATAATAAATAATAATACAAAATATTACTTTCTTGTGTGTTAAGCAATGTTCTAAGCAAAGATATGGCTATTTTTTCTTTATATTTTACCCATTTTTTCAATTTTTTCCATACTAATACTCATCTATTATTTCTTGAACTCATCCATTGTGGTTAAAGAAAGCCACATTTTTTTTTTCTTTCCATAAAAATGTGGGACTGAGGGAGGTTCTGGGGAATTAAATTTATTGAATTATACGCATGTATGAAAATTCTACAATAAAGCCCAATATTCTGTATAATTAATATGTACCTAAGAAAAGAAAGAAAGAAGTGGGGCCAGATGCTCTGGGACTGGCTGGCCAGGGTAACAGGATGTAGCACTGTGCTGGGCTAGGAGGATATCCTTTCCACTTTCCTCTTCCTGCCTCTTGGAACATTTGCTCTTGGAAGCAGCCACCAGGCTTTGAGGAAGCCAGTCTCACCAGCAGTCCAGATGGAGTGGGTGCAAGGCCCCACCCACAGCTCTGTCTGGGCTGCCAGTGATAGTAAGACCACCTGGCCAACGTGTGTGTCAGCTATTTAAACAGATCCTTGAGCCCAGATGAGCTGTTCAAACAACATAGAGCAGAAACAAAACACACCCAGGAAGCTGACTAAACTTTAGATTCATGAGCAAAATCAATGACTTCTGCCATTTGAAGCCCCTGAGATTACAAGGTAGTTTGTACTGCAATAGCAGAACACCAGGAAAAATAAACAGCATAAAGTTAAAAACATAAAAATAACCCTCAGCAATCCATGGACTCAATGGAACACACCTGCCCCCGACCCACAAAAAAGCAAAACCCAAACCAAAAAACCCACTGCTTCTCCCACTTACTGATGTTGGAAACTAATTCATGGAGTGGTATCAGCCTGTGTTCCACCTCATGACACACGAGTGCCATCTATTGTTGAAAAGACTAACTGCAGTCTTCGTTGAATCAAAACACCCACGCACATGCGCGCGCGCGCGCGCGCGCGCACACACACACACACACACACACACACAAACAATAATAATCGTTGTCGTCTATCTTCATCACTTTTATAACACTATTTCCGAGGGTGTCCTGGGCAAATGCCCACAAGCCTGCCACCACTGCTTCACTTTTGACTTTTCATCATGACTGCCAGGTATGAGAATATGCTCAGCACACTGGGCTAATGGAGCCAAAAAGACCACTACTCCTTAAGCAAGAGGGCCAGACACTTAACATCCAGGACGAATTGTGGCATCTGTCAATCAGCGTGGCTGTGGGAGGAGAGCAGGGAGTAGTGACACCTGTGATGAAACTGAAGGACTGGTGTGTAGGAGGGAAGCAGCTGCTGCTCCAGCTCAGCTGCTGTGGGACGATTAGGGAACCTTCTCCCCAAAGAGAAGCTAAATTTTCTTGTGAAATCACCCCAGATTCAAATGTTGGTAGCCAGTTCAAAAATTAAGGCTCTATTAAAGTACACAGAGAGTAGGCCAAACCAGAATCAGTTGACTACACACAGCCTGCTGGCCCAGAATAGCTCCACTTTAAAGAATGATTGACTAGCCAGGGTCTGGTTAGGAGATGATGAGAACAGAAAAGCACGGTTGCACACTCAGCTCCACTGGCCTCCCACCACTCCTCCTCATTAACTCTGTACCATCCTAAACCTCTGAGTCAGGCAGGGACCAGGCTGCTCCCATCTTATCTTTAAGCAGCTATAAGATCAAAGAGAGAAACTGCTAAAGCTGACTCTAAGTATATAACACAGTTTCAACCTGGTTTAAAAAAGTAATTACAATGTGCGTTGAGTATAATGTGCATAGAAAAGTTTAAAATATATAAAGCAAAATATTTAAAGTAGGTCCTTTTTAATCCACACTTTACAAATTATTATGTATCTATTTCATTTATATAATAAAGTTACTTGGCATTTTTTTCCAAGTTATTTACCTATCATGATATATGAGTGACCTAGTAACTTAACCCTGGTACATAAATTTCATCAACAATAAGAAAAATATGGGAATAGAGATAAAGAAAGCATTAATAAGATACACCGGTGTGTGTGGTAAGTCTGAATATAGGCCAGCAGTCAGTACTACAATTTCTTATTTCATCCAGTGACTCTGATCACTGGTTTTCCAGACCAGAACGTCCCACATTTTCCAACCACAGGACAAAGGAGATGTAACTGGAGAGAATACGAAATCAAATTGCTACCAAGGCCAGAAGATGCCATCATGTCTTGTGATTATGCTAAACACCACAGAACTAGTCACTTCAGGGGTGACTTTTATGGTGTGTGCAAACTGTCTCTTCTTTTTTTCTTCTTTTGCAGTGCTGGGGCCCTATGCGTGCTAGTCAAATGCTCTACCGCTGAGCTATAGCCCCAAGAAAGAACTACTTTCACAGATGTGCTGATGACTCCTCCCATCTCAGAGTCACCAGAACTAATAGCTGAACGGCAGGACTCTGGGCTCTAGACCAAATGAGATTCCACAACTGGACATACCATAGAATTCACAAGGTGAGGAACAGGACGGCCACCTGGAGGCCTCAGAACACTGAACACACAATGCAAGCACCTTTGCTCCTCACACCCCAAGGGCACGGGAAGCCCCTCAGGCAGTGACTTGCTCATCCTTCATATCCCCAAGGCCTGCGGCATCTGACTTATAGTCACAATTCAATAAATACTTGAATGGACAAAATGGCTTGTATACTCCTCCCCTGGGACCAGGAGAAGCCTGGTGCCACTCAAGAAGGAAACTGACTCTGATCTCAGGAGGACTCCGGGGGATCAATGAGCACCTCCTGCTAGTCTCTCAGTCCACAGTGATCTGTGACAGCTCATGACTTGAGAAAAAGTTCCATTTGCTAGAATGGGTATTTCTACAAACATCTGAATTAAAGAACTGTAGAAAGAACTTACGAGAATTTTAGGAGAGGTTCCAGGCCACGTCCAGGGAATTCATTGAGAATCTCCATGGCTGTTACACAGCCTACAGTTGGTATTCCTTCAGTGTAATCACTTCCAAGCAAATAGGCCAAGTTTATTAATTTGTTCCGGTCTAATCCTACAAGAGTAGCAATTTTAATTTAAATATTTATTTTATAACATTTATAAACATAATCACATAAATTACATAATTTACATAAATGTTATATAAACGTTACATACACACACACTCAACAGCCAAAGATATCTCCTTTTATTATCTGAAATAGATTTTTAAAAATGGCATTCTGTTCAGATTTTTAAAGTTTCTCTGTTCTCACAGCTTCAAATTCCCTCTACATGCTAACCTTTGAATTTAACTATCTAGCCTGGCTGCCTCTGAACCACAGTTGCATATATTCAACTACAAACTCTGTATCTCCACTTGGGGATCGCATGGGCATATCAAATTTGACACATTCCAGCCTGAACTCTTCCCTCTCCCAGTTCCACTCCTCTTCCTAGTCTCCCTCATCCTGTTGATGGTGGGTCCACACCACAGGCTGCTTGGTACCTTGTTCCTCTCCTCTCCCCTCCCACACCAGCTGGCCCACACTCCCTCCTCCAGTGCACCACAATGGCCTTGACCCAGGTCTCTCCATACTCTCCCACCACATAACTCTTCCCACTCCTGCTAGCCTCCCGGGAGGGGACTTGTGCCTCAGGACCTCTGCACTTGCTAGTCCCTTTGAGCACTTATCACCAAGTGCTTCTCTAAAGCACTTGCAGATCTCCTTCAGGCCCCTAAGGCTACCTATAAATACGGTTTCTCCAGACTGTCAATAACTTATGCATTTGCTCATTATCTGTTTCTCCTACTAGACTGCTTCATTCCATTTCCCTATCAAGAATAACTGGCATTCAGGGATCACTTGATGTGGTATTTGCAGAAAGAGTAACCAATACCAGGAACACCAGCATGAGCCATGGGCAGGAGTCACTCCACCCGATTCCTCCCTCCTACCCTGGTTCACTCTGGAGAGCTAATGACTAGACAACTAACCAGGTCAGATGATTAAGCTTGGAAAAAAACTAAACATACCAGGACTTTGATTGAAGTCCAGTTTTCAAAATCCTATTTCTCCACTTAAGAAAAAGATCTCTTATATGAAAACTTGTATGCACCTAACCTTTCCATTAAGGCATCAAATTAGTTCCCTGGAAAGAAAACAATGCATAAGGCAAATAGCAAAGGTAAATTTCAGAAATCTACTCTGAGGTCTTACCTAATTGGTTGTGAAAGTCCACATATTGGTAATATTCTACATATTTGTTTTTATTGAAAAAGTTCTTATAGACATGCCGTGCTCCAAACAGCCAGATGTCACTATCATCGGTGATGGTTCCAGAAGTCTGGTCGGTGAGGTCCAGGATGGCACACTGCGCCTCCGCCTCCATGGGAGCCTCGATGTAGGGAATGCCAAACAGGCGCAGGAGCTCCTGCAATCAGACACAACAGCCCCAGGGCAATGCACCCAGGCCACAGCCAGAGGGAGCAGCAACCACACGCCATCCAGCCTTCCCTGGGGTCTAAGGAAGGGATGCGGATGCCCCAGCCAAGGAACACACCTGGCTTTCCAGGAACATCTGTCCCGTCACAGTGGCAGCGATCCGCTCTTGCTGCTGCTTCTGAGCTTTGAGTGAATTCTGTTGTGCTAAGAGGTTGCTCTCCAGGGTTTCCAGCTCCTCCTATAGAATAATTTTTCATTTGCAGATAATTATATTAATAATCCAATTAAGTTCATTTGTTAGATAAAGCCTGCATTTAATCTGACTGAAAATATCAACAACCTTCTTCTCCTCATGAAGCATTCCACAGAGATTTCTGAGCAAGACTATAATACCTGAGCTCCCTCACTAAGTCACAAGAAAAGCAGAGTCTATCCCAGACAGTAATCTAGATAGAAAATAAACCATCAACAGGAAGATTCATTGCAATCAGCTAATAAATTTTCATCCAACAACTCTTAAAACTCAAAAGCTACTGAGGTCAGCTTCTTAACAATAAGTTGAAACATGCTGCATTATTACCAAGTTGATATCTTGCCATTCATCCAGGGAGTCTTCTGCTTCCTTTTCAGCTTTTTTGCGTGGGTCAGTATCAGAGTCCTCGCCTTCTGAGTTGTCCTGTAGAAGGCTCTGGGTGCCACCAGGGGCTTCTTCCTCCTCAGTTCCTCTTGGCTCCTCTTCACTTTGTTCAGAGGGAGGTTCGGAAGCTTCAAGTTCGTCATCACTTGTCACATTCTGCACTTCAATGAAGCTTCCTGTACCAAAATAACAGGGTCACTTCATCTGCAACTGGAACATGGAAATTATCCTGAAACCATCAACACCTTTCTGAAGAACCCTGAAAAATGTTGTCTCCAAAGAGAAAATCTGCGTTTAGTAGAATACATGCAATTAATGTTACTGTTAAACAAACTCAATCACAAATGCCTGTAACTTCAAAACAAGCCTTTTCAATTAGATAGACTATCTTTGAAGGTAGGAATCAAACTCTAAGATTTGCACATTAGATTAATCAACTGTTATATGTCCTAAGTTAACTAATATTGTTTTTAAAATTCAAAAGGAGTCTGGGGTTGTGTCAGTGATAGAGCACTTGCCTAGCATGTGTGAGGCACTGGGTTTGATCCCCAGCACCACATAAAAAATAAATAAACAAGATAAAGGTATAAAAAATATTTTTTAAAAAAATTCAAAAAGAAAAATTATCAAGTATAGATTGTTAAATATGACTTTATGCCATTTCACTATGAAAAGAGTAAATAAAGCTGAAAGAATCCTGGGTAATACTCAGAGAAATAGTTCTTTCTCTTCTACATTCCTTTCCTCTTCTCTTGTTATTTTTTCTTAATAAATACATATTGGTTCCATTCCTTGCTTTCAGGGAAGGGGCCTTGCACGTATTTGTGTGAGGAAACAATCGGGACAGAGAGGACCAGATCGAGGAGGAGCCAGAGGTAAGGGGAGATCATTATAGATAAAGAAAGAAATAACAGATAGGTAAATATATTGAAGATAATGGGAGGAAGTTTCTCACTGTTAAGAAAATTATAGGGGCATGAGGCACTGGGTTCGATCCCCAGCACCACATAAAAATAAACAAACAAAAAATTGTGTCCATCTACAACTAAAAATATATTTTAAAAAAAGAAAATTATAAAGACAGGGAGGTTAGAATAAACCCTGGATGTTGGGAATTACAGATATCAGTGTGAACACCTGGATCTTAATACAAAGATAAACCCAGAAATAAATATAGATGTGCGCACACATGCATCTGTGTATGTATACGTAAATGTAGCTCCAGGCTCTGTTGCTGAGGGAAACAGTGAGCACTTAGCACCCAGCCATGCTTTCTAAACATCATGCTCCCTGAAAGAAGAAAGGGTCCTTGGTGAGAAGACCAGGGTCAGGGCATGAGTGCAACACAGGCCTGGAACATCTAGGCCAGAAAGTAAGGAAATGCTCAAAATGTAAGGGGGGATTGTCAAAAGCCGCAGGAGCCAGCTTGAAGAGGCCACACTGGCCAAAGCTGGGACAACTCAAGCAAAAAAATAAACTGTCAGAGTATCAGACTGTAACTCACTGAATAAAGCCAGAATCCAGGAGGCCACACAGAAAAAAATAAAAATAAATGAGGGAGTAGAGACAGATCTTCCTTATAGTAGGGTGCCCACTGATAAATATACAAGGAATGATGCAGTTAGAAAGTCCCATTTGGTAACTATCATAGCTACAATTTACACAGATAAAGTTATCAATGGATACAAAAACAAGTGTCTACACATGTGTTCAGGTGCACTGTACTTATTAATCACAACTGGGAAATCATGAGTTTAGAATGTAGAGGCCCAACAGACACCAGGACACAAGGTGAGAGTGTATGTGCACGAAGATCTTCATCACACAGGGTTTGGTTTATAAAGTTATGTGAACACTAAATTGGCAAAAAGAGGGTCATTGCTCCTGCAGAGAAATATGTGTATCTATATGAATATGTTGCACATATACTTTTGGTCCTACTAAACAACCCACCTTGGCAGATTACATTTTCTCCACTTTACAACAAGGAACGAGGTTCAGAAGTGTTGGGTGGCTTCCCCGAGGTGGCCCTACTCACAAGTTCTGAAGTTGGGTTGCAAACCCCAATGCTGCAGCTGCTTCTACTACACTGCCACTCCACTGTCCCACCCTCTGGCCATCTCTGCAGGAGCACTGAATCAAGGCAGATCTCACTGGGGGACAGTGTGGCGATAGAAATCGCCCTGCAATGTTGGCAAACGACACTAAGTACTGACTCTAGAGTTACAAATAATTTTATACAAATGTAGCATCTACACATAATGAGCACCAGCAGCATATAAGTGCATACAGAAATAGACACATATATCATATCCATGGGGAGAAAGCCTAACAACAGTGGCAGACAAAGTAAGAAATGATAAGACAAATATAAAGTGCTTGTCACTGAGGTACTGGCAAAGGAGCCTGAGAGCTAAAGGAAAACCCCAGCTTTGCCTTCTCCCTCTAGGACACTACCCCCACTTTATAGCCAACAAAGACGGAGCTTTGCAAAGCAGGATAGACGAGGACGCAGTCCCAGCTGTGAGTCCCTGCAAAGTCATTTCACCTCTTTCTGGTTTCTCATCTGTAAAAAGTGGGAATGGGGCTACGCTAAGGGACCTCTCAGCTCCCACCCCACCTCTGCCGCTCGGAAATAGCACAGCACTTACCATCAGATTCACTTTCTTCAGACTCCATCTCCACTGGTTCCAAGGAATTCAGGACTGACACTAGCTCCTGGCCCGCCGGTGTAGTTATTTCGCATTTCTGGATGGTTTGGGGGAAATCCTCGTGCTCTGCAGCATTTAAGGGCATGGCATTTTCTAGGTTACCTACTGCCTCTGAAGGGACACTTACTATGTCCCTCCTTTCTTGTAAAGTGCTGATGCCAGTGACCTCAGCGGGCTTTGCTCTAGCTTCTCTTTCATCATCGCTTGACAAAGCAGAATCATATCCACTCTGGGAAGGGCCAGGACCTGCCCACAGCTTGAGTTCCTCAGCATGTGCTTCGCTCCTGGGTTCAGAAGCTGTGCTTGTGGGAGGTGTCTGTGTCTGTTCCTGTCCCAGGGGGAGCCCGGGCCTGTCACTGTGAGGAAGAGGACCCTTCCTAGCCTTATCTGTGGACTCACTGTTCATCTGAGAGACTCCCTTCTCCGTGTGAGTGAGTGGCATGTGTTCTTCTGGAACGTCAGACTTACTGCCTTGACTAACTACAGTGCTCAACAAATGAGCCGAGTCTATCAGCTCCTCTCCACTGCCAGGGCTGGCCCCGGGCTCCTCCAGGAAGTGCACGTTGGCTGGAGGGGGGCCCATGGTGAGCAGCCCTGCTCCCCCTTCTCTCACTTTAGGCCCTTCAGCATGCTCTTTGCCGGGGCTGTCTCTAAGCAGCGTCCTCACTCCTGGCCCTCCTGCCTGCATGCTGTCCCCGGCACTCACTCCCACATTTTCGTCATCATCAAGAGCTCTCTGAATGGCCAAGAGGGTCCGTGGTGATACAGAGCCTTGGTCTGGTGCAGCACCCCTCTTGCTGTGCTGCTTTGGGGCTCCACTCTCAGGCTCCTCTTCAGAGCTACTGCCCAGCATGGCGGCCTGCAGAGCTAGCAGCGTTCTTGGAGAAGGAGGGGCAGCATCAGGTTCTTTCTCTGGCTTTGGGTTTTCACAGGGAGATGACTTCATGTCAAAAGAAATGTTATGCATTTTGCTGGAAGAAGGAAGAGACTCCAAACCCACTTCTTCCACTTTCTTAGCTTGAAAACCTTAAGAAAAAGTAAAACACTTTTCACCACATAGTTCACAGTGTGACCATATACGTCTAGTAAGATGAACGAGATGTCATTGGTTCCCATAAATGGAGTTACAATTTTTGCTAAGCAGCAATTAATTTTTAGCTAATAGATTAGTTAATCAGCAAATTAGTTAATTTTAAACTGGGTTGGCGCTGGGCTCATCCATTTATAGCTGCATAAGCAGGACCTCACTATCATTATCCAGGACCGGTAGTTTACTGAACTCAGAACCACTACATACCTTTTATCAAGATGTAATGTGAAGTGTCCTCAGAGACCACTCTCCTCGATTCCACCTCCTTCAGAAAACCCCCTTCTTCTTCATACTGCCTCTGGATCTGTCCTGAGTGCTGTTGATTCATTTCTTTTTGGACATTTTCTATGTGCTGGTTTAGATAGTTTTTTTTAAGTAAGCCTTTGAGTTGGTACTGTGAAAAGTCATTGGACTCCTAGAGGCAAAATTAACAAATAAAATTACTGTTTTACATTTAATACAGACACTATTCCACCTTTTCCCCCAAAAGGGGACAAAGAATAATTGCCCGTTTTAATTAGTGGTAGTTTCATATTATACAAATACATTGGTTTATTTTACAATATTGTAACATAAAAATAAAAACTGAACACTAGGACAGACTATAACTGCCTTTAAAAAATAATCCTTAAAACAAAAGAATTAAGCAAAAAGTATAGAAATTATGGATACTGTCACAATTTAATCAAAAATATTTATTGAGTATACACAAAACAATCTTGGTCATGGCTTAACACATAATCTAGAATGCAAGTGCCCAACACTGTCCTTGGCCCATAGAAGACACACACCGTAAGTCACAGCAATCGCAGTTATTAAGAGTAATAGTAAAATTTACAAAGCTTTCCTGTAAAGGGCATTCTTCTATACACTTTGATATAAACCATCTCAACTTATTCTCACAACCACCCTGTGAGACATTATCTCCCTTCTGCAAATGAGGTTAAGTAACTTGCCCAGAGGCACATGGCTAACAAGTGGTAAATATGGGATCCAAAGCAGACATATTTACCAAAATTGAGCTACTACTATTACTATTAGTACTACTGCTCACCCTCACAACTAGCATCAACATCACCTTTACACAACATACAGATGATACAAAACCCGGAAGACTCAGAACAACTCTGTTCCATCAAAATGAGAGATGCAACAAGCTGCTACTCCACACCACCTTTCAGTACTGCACCTGAAATGCTGCCCTGAAGGAGGAGATGAGGAGCAGGTAAGGAAGAACTGCGTCCCATTTCCTCAAGTACTACGGAGATCCTGTGTGAAATAAAATGCCTGATACATGCAAGGGCCCAAATATTTTTCCCTGAAATAAAAATAAATTATCTTCTGTACACCCAAAGACCCAAGCATCTCATTTCTTTGCACCTCAGTACTTTCCCATCTTCACATCCCACATGGGAAAACAGAAGAAAGTGAAAGGAAAAGAAACATATCCTGCCCTTTTCCTACTTCTCATGTCAATTGAAGAAGTACTCAAAATCTTCAGAAAACTTTTTTTTAAAAAATTACTATGTCCCTCAGTAGGGATAATGTCACAAGATTTGCTTCTGTCCTGCAGTGGGCTAAAGAAGAACTATGGAATTGTAACTAATGCCCATTTCACCTCTGCATTGCTTCAAATAATGTTGTTCTTTGCTTGGCAAATTCATTTTTTTCCCTCAGGGATAATGTTTAATCTCACCAATTTTGCATTCTATGCCAGATAGATATTCAGGTTACATACTTAGACAATGAACTTCCCATTAAGAGTATAAAACAAGATTATTGGTTGCAATTTACAAAGAGAAGGTAACTTCGAGAATTTATTAATCTTTCCTTCATCATTAAATATACATGTTCTTAAACAATAAAAATACTTCTGTTTTATGCTAAAACTATGGATTGAGTCACAACTGTTCATACAGTTATAATGGATTGTAACATTTACTTTAAGATGGAAAATTTATAACACAGATGTTACTATCAGACTCCAAACCAGCATTAGAATGGACTTCTAAACTTAATGTAATTATTTCCCCTTAATATGTTCATTACAGAATATTTGAAGAAGCTCAAATGACAAAGGAAAAAAAAATTGTTCATTGCCCAGGGACAACGTCACGACAGCTTGTTGCATTTCCTTCCTGTCATTTTCAACTCTATTACCAGAAATTAACATATAATTTCAGTACTGCTTATCATATTTCTCTTCTTTCTAATAAGAAGTTCTGCTGATGTTTTTCATTCTAAGTATTAACATAATACTGTATACTAATGTCTCTGTCACCTCTGGCATTGCTTCAAACAATGTTCTTCTCCGCTTGGTAAATTCTTTCATATCTGTCAAGATTTCATGCTTTACTTCCGGGGGTAGGCTGGTGAAGTCCTCAGACTCAATATCTATTGAGTGAGGATTATGGAAGAACTCTTCCTGTAAAGAGTAAAATATAACACAATGAAATTTACATTTCATACACTTAGTTCAATTCACTATTATACTCAAATGAATTTGGTTATCAAAGAATGTTATCTGCTTTACTAGGAAACTTGAGAATATGTTCAATTTAAAAACTTTTATATACAGTATGACTTGAATTTATAAAAACATTATTCATTAAAATATGTGCAGTGAGAATGTTAAAACACATCCAGATTCATTGACATTCTTGTCTAATTCTGTTTTTAAATAGGCACTGGTCCTAGGAACTGACTTCTAACTAATAGAAAGTGGTAGAAAGATACTATATAACTTCCAAAGCTTGGTTAGAAAGACAGCAAAGTTTCTGCCTGGAACTTTTTTTGTTTGTTTGTTTGGAATGCTTGCCCTTGGAACACAGCTGCCATGCTGGGAAAAAGCCCAGGCCATGTGGAGGCCACACACAGGTATTCTGGTGGCCAGCCTCAGTGAGGTCTATCTGACAGCCAGCGTCAACAACTGGACATACAAGTTCAGCCCTGGCTGTAGATTGACCTTTACCTACATGGTGGGCTCCAAGAGAGCAGTACCTAAATGAGCAGATCAACACCCAGACCAAGACAGAAGGTGAAAATGCTCACTTCTATACCAAATTACATGATAACAGATAACTAGAAAGTAGGCAGACATGCACACAAACAAGTGCATATACACACGTACATTTGGTGTATACTCGCACACCCAAATACAAACACAGGTATTCAACCAGATGGGGTGGGGAACGCGATCTACAATATACCAAAATGTTACTCCAAGTTAGTCCAGATGGTATGCTTTCTATATTCTACACAGGCACGTATTACTATTTATTGATTGGTCATTTGATTGGCTATAAAAAAAATGACTATTTTGGACAAACATATATAATGGTAATTTCATACATGTGTATATGGGTGAGTTTTTATTTATACACACACATAAATGCACAGATATGTACATTATGCATATAAATACACACAATAAAAAGGGAATCTGTATTTACTTACTTTTTATCAGGGACTTTGATTAATATACAATAACTAATCAATAGTATTTTCACGTTAATCATTTCAAATAACAAAACACATTCTGAATTTCAGAATTATTTAAATACCTGTAATGCTTGTTTCTGATCCATTCTTTCTTGCCACTCTTTTTCATCTTCTTCTTCTGAACTGAAAGTCAAACACATATTTACAAAACCTAAGATCATTTTGAAGCCTAAAGATTTACTGAGTGCAAGATGCTGCTAGTGTTGGGGTAACAACAGCAAATAAGCCAGAAAGACCTGGGCGCCAGGGGCCGCACTGTCTGGTGGGGAGCACAGGTAAGTTGGCAACCACAACATGACCTCAAAGCCTGCACCGTGAGGGAAGGGCAGGCTGCTGAAGGTGCATCCAGGAGAGTCATCTTAGTCCCATTTGGAGAGCCAAGAAAACTGTCCACGTCTCCTAAATTACACTGGCTGGATTCAGCCACTAGTAAATGTGGTGTCCAGTTGTGGGGTACAGAGAGATTCATGGAGGGAAGTTTTCCAGACGGAAGAACTAAGTTTTAGAACTATCTAAAAACAAGGGAAAGAAAGCCTGCCTGTGGCCAGTGTGGCAACCAGAAGATGAAGCTGGAGCAGTGTGATTAAGGGTTGACATTTATCCTCAAGAAATAGACAGAAGTGCTTTAAATAAGGAAATGACCTGGGCTCAGCCCCTGCTGCCTTGTCTCTTGGGAATGGGGGCTAAGGACGAAAATAAGCCACAAGACCACTAGTCCTCCATCTACACACCAAACACAGAAGCTGCAGGCTACCAGAAGAAGAGGGGCTCACGGAGAGTACTGAAAGGCACAGTCCCAGAACACAGGCCAGCAGGACAAGTGATCTGACCTCATGGCTGAGAAGCAAGCACACCAAAGTGCACGGTGCCCCCTGGACTGAGCAGCAAGGGTGTGACATGTGGTGTCTCAGCACATGGTGAGAGACGAAGCAGGTGGCGAGAGCGCGTCAAGCAAAATGTAAGACAACCAAAATGCTTGTCTTCCAACTTATAAATCCAGTGCTAGCAAAGGCTCTTCAGTATGCAAAAGAGCAACAGATCTCCAAAGCACAAAGACAAGTCAGAAAATGACAAACCTGGATTTTGGAACACATTCTGAAGGGTATAGAGAAGGTTCACTAATAAATCCCCACATGCCTTATCACGTAGGTAAAACATAAAGTTTAACTATCTCAATACCATAATGACTAAAGTAATATTCTTAAATAATTAAATACTTACCTATGTTTTTCTTCCTCTTGCAAAGGTGGCAAAACATAGATGTCATCCTCTCTTCGAACTTGTGTAAGACTGGGTAGTGCTTCATTTCTGAAAAGCAAACAAAACTCTGTAAACAGAGAACATATAAAAACGTATTTTGAGTTGGTCATCTTCCCACACTGCCTACCAAGCCTGCTCAAAGGCAGTGGCTCTCCCTCTCCTGGCGGGCTCTCCAGCACGGTGGGAGCTAAAAACAGCCCAGAGGAAAGAAGGAGACTCACAGGGGCTCCTGGCCTTGGCCACAGCCCACCCACAGTAAGAAGATGGAGCTTTATAAAGAACCAAGTCTAAATGTAAGCACTGCGGCCCTCCCAGCCTTTTCTCATTAGCAATGCTGATTCTCCTGGAAGGGGAAGGTTCACCAATTCAAACTACCAGAACCAAGGACATTCTACTTATCCCTCTCATTTCACTCTCTATTTTCTGTTGAGAATTAAAGTTAGAGAATGAGAACCCTAGAAATGCAATACAAAAGTGAAACATTTTTAATTAATCTCCCAAGTCACTGTAATTCCCCTCTTGCCTTTTGCTGCTGAAGGCGGTTTTGATAGCCTGTCTTTTCAAAAATGTTTTCAGAAGCTTCTCTGTGGTTTTTCTGGAGTCACTGGAGGCCAAATCCTTCCTCTGCCTTCTTTTTGCCTATGAAAAGCAAGGACATAAGATGTGACACAGAGTTATCAGTCTATTAAGAACGTTTCTGTGATTTTTTTTTTCCCATAAAATTTGGCTTGTCTGAGTGTTGAGCTGACAGCTGTTCCAGTGTCTCCCCAGTGAGCACCCTCAGGTTTCCGCTACGTGAAGGGCACCCAGAGCTTCCACCTATTACTTATATAGTATATTGGGGGAATCATTTGTTACTTTCAGGCTCTTTTAAATGTCTTTTAATATGGTTTTCATATGGCCCAAGAAGCCTAAAACTTGATATGTAATCAAATAAATGTTTCCCAAAATGAATGACAACATTAATTCTTTAAAATGCTGTTATGCCAGAAACAATTTTCAATATTACTTTTTTTATAAAAATGCATTACTTGTATGTAACTCTGCCCCTCAACATCCAAGATTCTGTCAGATGAAATCCTAAAATGTACAGAAACATCTTAAAAGGAAAATCTAACTAGGGATAAATGAAACAATCTCTGTGCTTATGGTTGAGATAGGCAGGAAGAACAAAGATATCCTGTTTTCCTTTCTAATCTTTACAAAAAAGGACTTGACACAGAGTCTGGCAAACTAAAACATTCAGGTCTAGACATGTATACAGAGTTAACAAATGTGCTCAAGCATTATGAATTTATGAATCCTCACTTCTACCCTATATCCTCACTTGGATAATAATTTGACATGATTATAAACTGATGAACTGGTGAGCTGGCATTTTCTACATATAAAAGTCATATAAATTATTATTATTATTTGGATTGCTTGAAATTTTTAAAAACTACTTTCAGAATAAGAAAAATCATCATCAATTTTTTATATCAGGCCCAAATTCCTCCCTGGATAATCCACTTCATCACCACCTTCAACCACACCACAAGAAGGCGTGGTACCAATCTCACTTTCAAAGAAATCTTAAATAGGTTTTCCTTAAGGTTCTGAGCAATGGTAGCACAGTGGGAATAAATGTGGAATACCTAAACAGATACTCTAAAGTGAAAACTCTCAAGTTCAAGAATTCTAGTAGTTCTAATTAAATTTTTATCATCCTAACATGATGTACTATAATAAACCTTCTTTTAAAAAGAAAAACTTGCTTGTTTGTTAAAGATGAATTTTAAAATGTAGTTGAAATTAAATTGGTTATATGTCAAAATAAGTCTTGGTATCTAAAATTCTAAAAAGAAAATAAAATTAGAAGATACTTACCAAAGTCTGCTTCTTCAACAATGGAGCATCCCCATCGAACACAAAAATAGGGCGAATTCGAAAAAATAAGAGTTTGCAGAGCCGATGAAACAAAGTGAGAAGATGGGCATTCTCTATGGCGTTCCCATGGCGATCCCGGGCTCCTTTAAGTGCCTGGTTGAGCCAAATGCTGATATCTGAGAGGACTGTTAAAGGAAAGCGTTCTGGAATGTCCTCCTCATCCTCACAAATTCAGCCTCCTATACCTGGTAATACCAAGCACTGAACACAGAGATCACCACTCATCTGAGATTTTAAAACGTCTGGCCCTGATGGGATCTCACAAGAACACTTAACTTTTACTTCGACCTGTTACTACTATTCACATACTTAATTTTTATACCATACAAAGACAGACATGTCCTTAAAAAAGAGAAATTGTATCCTATCTGATTCAATTGTATATGTCAAGATCATTGTACTATTATGTGTAACTAAGTAAAACAAATTAAAAAAAAAAAAAAAGAATTCCATTTCCAGGCACTCATCCTCAAGAAGCATCATGGCTTAACAAGATTCATTTACAAGAATGCTTGCATATAGCAAGGAAAATGCGAAGAGCAATTCAAAAGCTTTCCTATAGTTTTTTTAAAAAAGAGTTCTTTTTAAAATCGTGACATATGGATCTGCTAAAATACCAAGGAGCTCTTAAAAATGGAAACTGAAGAAGCATGTTTAGTGACAAGGAAGACAGTCACAAATACTACTACAGGAAATGTACAGGTAACAAAAATATATGCACTACGATTCCATTCACAATACCTATAATGTTAAACGTAAAAATCTAGAAAGTCATTCACCAAAATATTAAATAGCAGCTATTGTGGCTAAAACCAAAGGTAATTTATGTTTTCTTCTTGGAGATTTCATTTAAATTTTCCAACAAATGTGTCTTTTAAAAAAAATTTTTTTTTAAGTTGTAGATGGACACAATACTTTATTTTATTTATTTATATGTGATGCTAAGGATCAAACCCAGGGCTTCACACATGTTAGGCGAGCACTCTACCACTGAGCCACAACCCCAGCCCTAACAAATGCACCTTTGAAAATGCACTTCGTACTTGTCCATAGAAAGGCCCAGCACCCTGCTGCACTTCCTCCTCTCATTCTCTTCGCCAGCTCGTCCACCTCACCATGGAGGAGCTTTCTTTGACCTTTCCTAGGCCTTCTTCCCTCTTGTCTGCACCACTCCACGGGCCACCTCGGCCCCACATCACACCCTACCCACGTGCATCTGGCTTTCCTAACCACACACCAGACACCTAGTTGGCACCCCTACCTGATGCCCTCACAGACATTTCAAGCTGAATTCCATGTGTCCACCAGGCCACTGAGGCTCCTACCTTGGTGACTGCCACTCCTATTCACCAGAGAGAACTCCAGGTGTCCTCCCACGTACTCCTCTCCTCCAACCATTGACAGATTCTAACAATTCCACCTTCTAGTGCACCTTCAAAGTGCATTTGGATCTCAGCAACAACAATTAAAGCCCCCTGAGGCTCCCCATTGCCTTTAGGATCCAAAGTTCTCCCCATGACCTACAAAAGGCCTGAATCTGGCCTCTGCTCATTTCTCCCATCACATTTTAAGCCACTAAGCTCCTTCCTACCTCAAGGGCCTTCTCACATACTCTTTCCTCTTCCTCTGAGTTTCCCCCTCTCTGTTTTGTTACCATCTACTGAGGTCTCAGTCTATGAGTTCCCTCCCCAGCCTAGATTAAGACCTCTTGTTACACATCTCTATTTAAAAATGCATTATTATGTGGCAGAAATTCTTCTATGCAGCACTGGACAGTTTCTGCTCTTTTGAAGTTCACAATGTAGTGGAGGAAAGCAGAGCCTATGAGCGCCACACTCATCTAAAGCACACTTCTGTGCACTATTCTCCCTTCCACACAGCCTATCAGAGTGCAAATAAGTATCTACTATTAAATGAGCTGAGCAGTTTAGTATTTAAGTGAATGTACAGGGCCTAACTTTTACAATCATTAAAAAAAAAAAAAACAACAACTTAGGCTCATCAACAATTACCTAACTAAATGCTATGCAACAAAACAGCTAGTGCCCAGCACACCATGGTTTTATTTATTCCTGTAACATCAGTGCTGCCATGGGCTGGGCATACACAAGGCTCTAGGGAGATGCATCAAGTGACACAGTTGTGAAGAAAAAAGATGTGGTCCCTATCTCTGAGAAACTTAAATCCAAACAAGGGACACAGACAAATAAATAAATAATGGACATATAACAATTTGGGTTGTTGGTGAGCACCAAGGAAGAAACAGAGAACAACAAATGGACACAAGTGACCAGGGCTGAGGGTTAGGATTAGAGAGGGCTTCTGAAGAAGACACAGAGACCTGAATGGAGGAGAGAACAGGCCAAACACAATGCCCTAGGACCAAAGCCACTTAAATACTCAAGGCCCACACGGCAGAAGGGATGGTGGGACTGATGTGCAAGCATCACAAACAGGCACTGGATGAATTTCAGAACCCCGAGGATCTCGCTGGGGAACATGAGAAGAATGAACTACACGGAAACCAGTTAAATTAGCTCTAACAGCTCACCTGGACAGCAGGCAGCTGTGGCAGAGACCATGGGAAGTGGTCAGGCCTAGACCCATCTTGGAGGCAGGACTCAGTGATGTCTTAGAGCCACACTGTACTGAATAACTATGTCTGCTTGCTACACTGTTGTTCGGAATTACCTGTCTGCATAGTAAGTTTATTCTCAACTTTATGATCAGACAAAATCTAATTTCAGATTATTAACTCTCATTCATGCTCTTAAAACTGGACATGAAGCTTTTGAAATATAGACTACTAAACTCCATATGCCTAAAATACTGAATCATAGAGACTAGATGGGTTTTTTTTCATACTTTTAAATTTATCAAGGATAGTGTCAATCCTCAGCTAGTGTTAAGAGCTTCAGCTGGAAATTCTTAGAGAAGAAATACGTAGAATCAGACAAGCTGAAAATATTTGCATAACTTGACTTGTCTAATTTCAGAATGCTATGTCAAGCAAAATTAAACTTCTCCAAGGGGTAGAAAAGTTAAAATTTATAGCAAATCTAAAAATCATTTCATGTTAAAAACCCAAAGAACCAATAACATTTAAAAAGAACAAAAATTTTAAAAATGTCCTTAGTTATAGAGTTAGGTGAGTTACTTTTGAAGTAATCCCTGTATGTATAGCATAGAGTGTAGTAACTTCACAATACACTTACATGCACTTTACAAATGTTAAGGTCCATAATAAAAAAATAATTAATAAACTGCTGATTGTATATTACTTAACAGCCATTTAAATCACATAAATAAACCAGACATTCAACTATTCAGATGGTTCAAAACCACTTTATTTAGAGACCCAAGAACAAACTATGAACCTGGTTCATATGAATAAGTTCTTTATTAACAAAAATTAAATAAAATATATACTTCAGATGTCTGAATTATTCTGAAGATAAAGAAAAATTAATTATACAAGCTATCAAGTACTGTATATGAGGTTATCATTGTAACTAGGCTGACCTCCTCTTTAGCTAAATGCTTTATTCTTCAAAAGACCCTAAAATAAAAATGACTTCATATTCCAAATGGGCCTCTTTGAGCCATCTGCAAACATATAATCTAAATTACATGGTTCACCTTTCCTTCCTTTGACGTCCTACAAAATTAGAAATGTGACCTTGGTGTTTCATATCAGTAGTTCTAGAAAATCTTAATCTTTTAAAAGGATTTAAACCATAAAATGACCTAAATCTTTGCTGACGTTTTAAGGGTTCCTGACAGTGAAAACCACCTTTTCATCCACTGATAGGCCATCTTCAGGATGCAATTATACCGAGAAACCACTGGGGGGCAACAGAGCGCGGGTGCTTTAAAACAAAAAACAAAAAAACTTCCTTTTCCCCAACTCAAGGTACCCTGAACAAAAGTTTTTAAGCTGAGCATTCAATGCGGATGTATTTGAATATTATCCACTAGGAATAACGTGGTAATTATCTCATTATGTTCTTAAAATCATCAGTGTTCCTCTTCATACAATGGCTTCTCCCGGTCCTCCATGAGGACACTGGTGTGAGGTCTCCGCGGCTTCGGGGAGGGGACAGGTACCGGATCAAGGCAACACTACTTAGCGAATACAAGGGTCCAAATCTTAAAACCAGCATCACGTTTTCATAATGAAAAAAAAATCAAAAATTCCAAAGACACGAAATCAGCCAAATGTGCACAGAAGCCACTATCCTCAACAAGTCAGTCACAGGGAGTGGGAGGAAAAGTTTTCACTGCGTACTTTCGGAAACTTTCCCAATGTTGTAACAGGAATTCCTGCTTCCAAAAACCATGACTTAAGGAGTTGCCGATTCAAAAGAAAAGGGTCAGACAACCTGGTCGCACAAGCCTCCTCCTTAAGCAACACTAACGGAACTAGACTCAGAAGAGAAGACACGAAGGGGTGGGATGCATGCCGACCTCCCACCCACGACACCACTTTAGATCTGCGGAAACTTCGCCAAGTTCACCTGCACTTGGCAGAAGAGCCACCGAGAGCGAAGGATACCCACAGCGAGGACCTTCCCCTCCAGGGCCTCGGGGCTGACCTGCCGCCCCGAGCACTCCAGCAGCTTCCAGAGCCCCTGGACTCCCATGGGGCAGGCGCGTCCGGCGTCGGCCTTTTACTCCAGCTCTTCTACAAAGTCAGGTGACGCCACCTCCCGGAACCCAGGGAGCCAGCTGCCACTCAGGAGCGGAAAACAATACGAAAGACCACGTTTCCCGGGGAACTGGCCTGAGAGCGCACCAGGAAAGGGAACCCACGCCAGAACACTTCCCGGCGGCTGACACCTCCTCCCGGAAGAGAGCGGACGGGGAGCGGCTCGGTTGGCGTAGAGCAGGGCCTCGACTTCTCAGGGCTTTATCCCAAATGTTTGCATTCCGATGGAAGACCGGGGTAGGCGATGAGAGAGGACGTGACAAACGACAGAAGGCATAACTCGGATTCTGCCAGTTTTCCTTGGGTGGGTCTGTAATTTCACAAGAAATGGTGCCTTCTCAGCTTCCTTCTCACAGAATGCGTGGGGCGGAAGTCCCGCCCTCGCTCATGACGTCAATTCACTGCGTCCCCTGCACTCAGGAAGCGAGGGAGCGTTTCCGCCCCAGTGTTTGGGTCCAGGTTCTGTCTTTGGTGCCACGGTTATCAAATGTGGCCACAAGGCTGTTTTTGCGGGTGGCGACTTTATGTGATTTTTCAGCACCCGTTTCTCCCCCAGTGAGCCTCCAGTTGTGCAGAATCCATGTGGTTGTGGTGTTTTTAGGCAGGATTTGTACAATAGCGTGTAGTAACTAGAGAGAAGTAGTAGAGTTCAAAGCTTCACCCAGCGTCTCAAACTTAGAATTCCACTGTTTGTGGCCAGAAATGGCAAGAAAGGAATTGGCCGAGTAGCTCCAGGAAAGTCTGGCGCTCCAACCCTCAGGCCAACATTCAAATCACGACTGTACATTAATAAGTTGCTGAGATCGTATTTGTTAAGAATTTTTATCTTCAGATGTACACAAAGCATAGAAGTGAAGCTAGATTTACAGATAGGTAGTTAGTGTAGTTAGGTCTAATATGGAGAATGAAGGCCATATTGAGAATAGAGTCCAGGAAAAGGGGTTTGAGAATGTCCCCAAGGCCCAGAGCCCATCCCAAGGAAATGTTAATGAAGCAGCTGCCAGCAAAAGCGCAGATGCTAATCCAAAAGTCCTTCCTGCCCATATTACTCCTTCAGCACTCCTGTCTCCCGCCTGGGAAAGCTGAAAGAAAACCTTAGCTATAAAAAGAGGAAGACATCACCCTTCCACAGATTCCACTTCCTGGGTTCCCTTCTTCCTGCGGGAAGAAGTCTTTTCTGCTGTCCTTTAATAAAGCTTTTATGGGGCTGGGGATGTGGTTCAAGTGGTGGTGCATTCGCCTAGCATGCATGAGGCACTGGGTTCCATTCTCGGCACCACATAAAAATAAAATAAAGATATTGTATCCACCTAAAACTAAAAAATATATATATAAAAATAAAGCTTTTACTTTATACTCTAAACTTGCCTTGGCGTGTTTCTCTGGTGTTATACTTCAGCACTGGGGAAGCAAGAATTCATCACCGGTAAACAGGGTAACAGAAACAGCTTTGCAGACTTGGCAAGGATAAAAGGTGATGTATGCAATGCTTTTAGCACTAGCTATCAAGTGAGAGTATTAGCATACGCATTTCTTCAAATTTAAGTGATGTATTGAGAAGAGATTCCAATCCTGTGAAAAAAGTTGGTTTAAAAGAGCAGGTAATTTCTTAGAAATATCAGAAACCAGTTTTTAGCAAAACCATTTGTGTTCAAACTTAGTTCATAGTACCCATGTTAAGTTGACTTACAATTTTCCATCAGGAATAAGCCTTACAAAGTGCTTTTCACATTTCCCCCGTGGGTAAAGAAGTACCCAGAAATTGTTCAGAGTTGTATTTTACTGAGGGTAGTATAATTACATATTTAATTACATATTTAATTTTTGCCCCCAAACCACAGAAGACTATAAACTTAATGAAACCAAGAACTATCATGTTGACTTTCACCCCCCACTTCTACTCTTAGTAGGCATTCATAAATGCTGCCTAAATGACCTCTTAAGTCCCTGGTCTAAAACTCTCCATCCTTGCACCCTGTAGAAAAATATTTCCTAGAGGTCAGGCAAATGTTAGTTCAGATCTCATGTAAGCCATGTAAAAACTGTGATATGGGCTGAATTGTCCTACAAAATACATATGTTGAAGCCCTAACCTCCAGTACATCAGAATGTGGCTCTATTTCAAGATCAGATCTTTAAAGGGCAATAGTTAAAATGAGGGTATTAGGAACTTGGTGGATCACTCAGTGGGAGAGCACTTGCTTAGCAAGTACAAGGCCCTAAGTTTGATCACCAGCATCACTGAAAAATAAGAGGTGAATGAAGCCTTTATATTAACCCCTTATCAAATTTGATGTTATCTTTATACGAAGAAATTTGGACCCACAGACTCTAGAGGGATGCCCTACACACACACACACACACACACACACACACACACACACACACAGGAAAAGCCAATGAACACAGTAAGAAGGTGGTGGTCTACAAGTTGAAGAAAGGCTTGAGAAGACACCAAACCTGCCAAGAACTTGTCTTGGACTTCTAGACTCCACAACTGTGAGAAAACAAGTTTCTATTTTTTAAACCACACAATCTGAGGTATTTTTCTATGGTAGCTGTAGCATACCAAGACATCTGTTGTGCTAGAAAGGTTTCTTCACTCATGACAGCCTCAGTTCCTGCCAGCAAAATGGGAGTGCTATAACTTTTTTAGGATAGTTTTGAGATCACAGTTCTAAAGTGAAACACCTAGGAGGTAATGGCACTCAAACTAGTTTTTGAGCGAATGACTGGCAGGGTGAAAATGCTGCATGTGAAGTTAAATTAAAGAATGTGACAGATCCTGGAGCACCTGATTGAGCTCCTGCAGCGTCTGAGAGAAGGCAAGTTGGGAAGAATTGTAGGTGCTGCATCAGCTTGGCCTAATGATAGGGTGTAGCTCTGTAACAACAGCAGTCTGAAAAGGAATAGTTCAAGGATTTGATCTAAATCAGCTTTGTTTCTGGCTAAGAGCTAAATAAAAACAATTAGCCAGTGTGGCCATTTGAGTGCTCTAAGTGCTTTTAACATCAAAGCAATGCTCTTGAGTATGAAATGCCTTTGAAGGAATAGCAACTAAGGGGTATATATTGGATTTACAAAGAATTAGTTCTTTCAGATGCTGTTGAAAAGGCTCTCTATAAAGAATCTAAACAGTAAAACAGACATATTTTAGAATAATAGTAAGCACTTAAATAGTATTTCCTATCCATAAGGCACTGTTTTAAACATGACACGTATCAGGTTATTCATTCTTCCAAACCATTATTCCATTTAACAATGAAGAAATAAGCACAAAAAAATTAATCTTAATGTGCCCCAAGGCAATATATCTGGTAAGTGCAAAACCAGTATTTAAACCTTCATTGCATCTATGGAGACTCATATGAGTTGACCAAGAAATAAAATAGAGTAGGAATGTTACTAGTTTTCAAAGAGAAGTGTACAATAGATCTCCCATTGCCAACAATCTTTGGTAAAACTGTGCCACAATACCTAAGCCTCACTGTGCTCCAAATAACTGCCAGACTTGTAAACCAAGTTATTAAGTGATCACATGTATCAAGACTATTATAAAAATTATTGATTAGTATGCAGACTGCATAAACTCTAATTTCCTAGGCATCACCTTGTTCTTTAATGTCTTCTTTTACTTTCCATTTTTCTCCTTTCTTCTCTTTGCTCTTTCAACCTACCTCTTCTCTAAAATATTCGGTTGAACTATATGAAAGAGCCTATATTCAACCATGTTTGAAAAATTATACTTTCATTTGGTTCAAGTAATATAAGAATCACATTTTCCACTTTTCTATTATAAAGTCGTATAGACATCTAAAATTACAGTCATCATAATGCATATTATTTCATTGATTACAAAAGTAATAAGATTCAGGATGGTTTCCTATAACACACTAGTTAGGCAAAACAGACAAATTATCATAAAGTTATAAGGGTATTCTTTTATCTAAAACAAAAGTTTGATAACACATGATTAAAAGTAGAAAACAAAATTTTATTTGATGAAAACCTTTTAAAAGTTCCAGTATGAAGTAACAAAATCAACAACCTACAAATCTTTCAGTCCTTTGCATCTCAAGCAAAATATTCTCTTCAGAAAAATGACCATTTCATAATATATATCCCTTTCTGTAGGCTAGACATGTATATGTGGACAAATGGATATAAAATTCAAGAGAAAAAAAATGAAACTATTTTAAAAATAAAAGTCTGAACCCTCTCCTTGAGGTGTATTGCAATGTGGTTACCAACATATCCAGCACCTTGTAATCACCAAGCTACTGTTGTAAGTCCTGGAACAAACCCCTAAAATGAAAGAACACGAGATCCTAGTTGTTTGTGAGTCACAGGTTGGCAGCAGCAGAAGAACTGACAGCAGCTAGAGAGGAGCGCAAATACGTGAAATCCATACTTCCAAAATTTAACTCACTTCAAAAAGATAATTGGATCAAAAAAAGAAACAGCTTAGAGTTTAAAATGTGGAGAGTGCCCTCTGAGTGACCTGGGCATTCTTGATGCATCTTCAAAGCCATTATTAACATACGATGCCATTCCAGGGACCAGTCAAGTATCAGAAAATCTCCCTGCAAGGTACCTTGGGTACAGAAACTTTAGATGCCCCTGTTCTTCTATTCTATCACTAAGCCAGGTTTATTCTAGACTTATAGAAGTCTTCAAAACCTAAGGTTCTTGTCAATATTTGATACTAACACTCAGGAAGGTCAAGAAGGAATCAATGCACTAAGTCACCCTTTACACCAATAGAAAAGACCAGGTTTTTTTGAGTCTTTCCTCTTTTGCCTCTTTATTGAGAATCCTGAGACAGTTAATCAGGAGACAAATGAGGCAAGCAAAATACTGCTATTAGTGAAAGAAGTACTAGACTCAAAATAATTTTAAATGAGCTTTAACCATGAGCAAAGCCTAGAAATTGGCAGCCCCCATTTTTTAAGGGTAGACAAATGCTTTACATCTTCATCTTAGGAATAAAACTGTCTGTAACAAATTATCTAGGGATCAAGTCATAAATCACTTCATGCTTAAGTATTTCAAATCTTGATGCTGTTAAGTGAATTTGTGTTTCTGTTTAGAAATAGTTATAAATTTGGGGATTTTTATGAAACTTTTTGTCCAGATTGTTTACATACTCTAAATTTTAAAAGGGCAATAATCTGTGCTTATCTGCTTATACATCTGAAATCGCCCATGATAATCATATATAAGCTTGTTTACTAAGAACTACAAGGTCATGCTTTGTACCACAAGATCTGTTCTATTAATGCAGACGTTGCAATCTTCCACTATCGTATTGCAGTCCTGTAGGTAAGCTGTGTGGATGACACCATGCAGAGAGCCTAGCAGGGTCACTCATCCCCATCGTAGTCGCTGTAGCCCTGGTAGCCACTGTTCCTTCTCTCATGGATGCTGGACATCTTTTTCCATGATGAGTCCTGATGGAAACTAGCACTGAAGGACCGGCCCAGACGCCCATGCTGCTTCTTGGAGATATTGTCTTCACTCTCAGATTTGGCGATGCCCTGGGCATGTGCTGGAGGTTGTGAGTCTTGTCTGATGGTGCCAAATGGAAAGTTCCAAAGCCCAAATCTTTGCCAATGAAGTCTCTGGAATGCTATGAGGCAGTGCAAATTCCCCCCAACCTGAAAAGAGAAAAAAAGGCAGGTCAAGAAAATATAGAAAAGTAAATTATATAAATTTGTGGGTCCCGATGGACCCCCTTTTTTGTTTGTTGTTGTTGTTTTGCCTTTACACATTCCTAAAAACAGTACTTCTCTGGTCAGACATCAGAGCACACTATCCTATGCATCATTCCTGACACTGTCTTTACAAAACAAAGCCCACAGGAGCCAAAATACCTCTCCCACCCCAGGTGCACACACACTATCGCTGCCTCTTCTGCCTAATTCAAACACCAAGATCATCCCTCTTCCTCTCCCACTCTTCATGTGCTCTTACATTATAGGATTATATCAGGGATGTTTACACAATCCACACTGCAATCTACTTTTCTCTGAGAGCTTCCCTCTCAGCCTTGATGAACACATGGCTCTGACCCATGGTCATAATTAATTGGTCCTAGTTCAGCCAAGATGATGGAACTAGACCAAGACAGGTCAGTCTCAGTCTAGACTGGTCATCTGAAAGGGAGACATAAATGATGATGACATAAAAGATGATGATCTTCAAGAAATAATCAGAGGAAAAGAGAGCTAAGAAAACTACGACCTCCATAAGAGTGACTACTAGCTGCGTGGGTCCTGCTATCATTCCTATACTGAGTGCCATTCCCTGGTGACTCCAGGCTCTTCTCCTTGTCCTTGAATTGTAAACACAGCCCTAGGTCTTTAAGATAATTTTCTGTCCAATATGGTCTGAACTGACCTTCTATTATTTACCACCTAAAGAATGCTGAGTTAAAACACTGCATTTTGGTTATTTGGAAAAATGCCTTCAAATGCAACAGTGTTTTTCTTACCTTCTTTGTTTTTCGAAACTGCAGCCCTCTCTCTAAATGCCGAATATCTAGGTATTCTGGATTTTGAGTGTTTAGATCAGTAACAATATCTGCCCATCTATAGTTAAAAAGAAAGAATACAACACAGCTTTCTTTAGGTCCATAATATTCTTTCACAAGAGCAAGTAACTACAATATTAACAAAACAATAATTGGCAATAATTCTTGTCAGCATTGTTTCATTACTAAGCTTTAAAAACTTCCTGTTTTATGACAATTGTGTTTATCCAACTATTTATTGTCAAGGTTCATAGTTTACAACAAGTTACTTTTCCTACAAAATAAATATATGTCCGCATATTAGATAACAACCTTCAGGCAAAGTCAGGAACATGTCTTATTTCTTTGGAATTATAATCAACTTTTTTTGAAATGGAGTCTTGCCATGTTGCCAGTCTGGCCTCAAGGCACAGGCCATATGCCTGGCTAAATTTTTAAAAGAATTAAAAGATAACATTTCTCCATTAATAAACAACACGATTGTGCAGCAAATCCAAGAGCCTTACAGAACAATTCCTAAAGTTAATAAGTGAACTTGTTAAATATATAAGATTCAAGGTCTAAATAGGAAAATCAGTTATTTATTTGTATAGGACCAGCAAATAATGACAAAATTAATTTTTAAAAAGTTAATTTACAATAGCATCAGAAAATATAGAATGGGGCTGGGGATGTGGCTCAAGCGGTAGCGCGCTCGCCTGGCATGCATGCAGCCCGGGTTGGATCCTCAGCACCACATACAAACAAAGATGTTATGTCCGCCGAAAACTAAAAAATAAAAATACTAAAACTCATTCTTTAAAAAAAAAAAATATAGAACACTTGGGAAGCAATTTAACAAATGATACATATGACTATTAAAAAATACACAACACTGCTGAGACAAATTAAAGTTTAATTAAGTAGAGATATTCCACGTTCACAGATTGGAAGATTTCATATTGTTAAGATGTCAGTTCTCCTCAAACTAAACTATGAATTCTATGGATTTTATCCTAATCAAAATCTCAACAAGTTTTTTTAAGTAGGAATCAACAAATTCTGAAATTTTTATAGAATAATATAGGTTCTAGATATGTTTCATAAATGAAGAAGCAGACAAAGAAGAATTTTGTATCATTTCATTTATATGAAATTCAAGAAGAGGCCAAGAAAAAATATGATGAAGAGATCTCAACTCAGGCTGCCTGTGGGAACAGACAAGAATAAAAAATGAGGGTACTTTCTATAACAATGAAAATGGACCACGTCTCCATGGGGTGATAAACTTATCAGAACTCATCTAATTTATACAATTGAGGTCCATGCTTTTTATGACATCTAAATCTTATCTCCATTAAAGAAGAAAAAAACAGGAAAGTCAACATACTTTTTACAGTGGATGGCAGGATGTTTCCTACTTGATTCTCCAATTAAGATCCAATATTCTACTTCCTGTGGTGAGAGAGGACCCCTGCTAAATATAAAATACATTTGTGGTAAGCGTAATAAATGTCATTCACCCTCTCAAGTACACTGCCTCAACTATATATCAAAGGGTCTGCTAAAATGCATTCAAAGATGGCGTTCATTAATCTAGAATGGATATTAGGTTTTAAGCTTGGGCAAACTTCTGAAGGCCATTAAAGACAACCTACAAATTAAATGTAAGCCTTAATTCCCTACTCAAAATCTAGGGCTCAAAGATTTTATATATCACCTTCAAATCCTAGAAGGAAAAAAAAATCCTAGCCTGCTACAAGCATTCTTCAATCTCTCTTCTCCTCTCACAATGCAACCAAGAAATTTCAACAGGTGCGATAAAATTACAAGCCTAAAACAAAGATACACTAATGCAACTTTTAACTACACTGATTTCCTAGACGTATCCCTGGAAATTCTAACTCAAACAGGTCTGGAATGGTCTTTCTTTAATAAAAGAAAGAAGCAAATATAACCATTAAGGTAATATAGTTCCTAACATTAGAAATAACAATGGGCTCTGAGTTTCCCTGCAACCAAGACAAAGGGAGAACCCTGATACACTACATGTTTTTCAGGTGAAGAAGGGAAGATAAAATCCCATGGTTTTCACTCAAAGATGGATGATGCTTTTCACTTTACTGAGCTGTAGCAATCCTCTTAATACATTGTTCATGTGGGACACTGGATGAGGAAACAGAGATACAGTATGGAAAGTCCTTTGGAACTATTTTAAAAGAGACATAAGAGTGAGTCTTCAAATGACTTTCTCTTATAATGGCTATACAACAGTAAAATGGATATGTGTTAAACTAAGATTAAACACAATTCTGCAAAAAAGCCATATATAATCTTTAAAGAACAGTCTAAGTTTTCAATTTCTAGGATACTTACAATATTTTTTAATTTTCCTTAAAACACTTTCTACAACACAATTTTCCTGTCAAAGTACCCAGATAAAATACACAAACACTTACCTGAAGGCCTTATTCGCTTTAACGGGAGTTGCTTCAAAGCCAATTGGACAAAAATAATGATTTTGGCAATGATAGATATAAGCCAGTGACTCGTCTTTCAATCCACGTGTTAACTTCAACAAGGCTCCTGAAGCTACCAAAACAGGACCAAACACACTGAGGGCCCATAAAGCAGTGGTCATGCTTTATACAACAGACTAGTTAGGACCAAAAGACAGAAAAGACATTGCTTGGAACACACGGACATTGCTGGGGGGAATGAGAAGATATTGAAAGGTACAAAAAGATTAATGAATTTATTTTCAGTTTCACTTTTTAAGATTGAAATTCAGACACACTGAATAGAAGAATATGTCCTTGCTTACCCAAACCTAATAATACACAAAGTTGTCTATGAGATTTAATTCCTATATAAAACCCAGTAACTTGTGCCTACAGCAATGATCTCAACTTTTCTGGTTGTGCACATCTATCACTCAAAATTCTGAATTACCATGCCCAGTTTAATCACATTTGTTCATCCACTGCATACATACACTTTTATACTAATGAGACAAAAAGTTAAATCTTTAATGTAGATTAAAATTAAGATATATATTCTAATATGGCTGTAGTATGTTCATCCCAGTTTAAAGACCACAGATATATACATAGATAAAGATAGATTCCAGGTAATAAGTAGGCTCCAAAAATGCCTACTTCCCCCAATAACACACTTTCTTTCTCCACATCTTCCTTCAAAAGTTACAAAGTTGTTCTTGTAAGAACCTCAGTCAGGCTGGAGCATGACAACAACCTCTTCTAACCATTCTTCCTCCTCTATTTCCCATAACTATAAGAGTTGTCAAGCAATTTTAAAAGCATTACCATAAGAAACAAGTTTTTACCAGCACTCAGTACCCAAAGCCATTAACTGAGGCTTCATTAACTTGCATTCCTGGAAGAAATTAAATTATTCATTAACAAATAGCCCATTAAAACTGGAAATCCTAAAAATAGTAGATAAAAGCTTGCAAATTACAGTTACAATGATCAATTTTCTGGGTCCTGAAGTAGCTGAAGACCACTAAAGACAGCAGGCCAATGACTAGAGAAAGGAGCAAGAGGTCCACTTCCCACATCTCCCACATGTCTCCTCTGCCCATGAAGACAATAACGTTTCTGGCTTAAATTCTTTCTCCAAAGTTGTTTCTTCTCAAAGTTGTTTCTTCTTCTTCCTCTTTTTTTTTTTTTTTTTTGGAGGGGGGGTAGTTCTAGGGATTAAACCCAGAGTCCCCCATGCTCTACAAGTGCCCTACTACCGAACCACATCCCCAGTCCCCAAAGCTTCATCTGGACCTTCTGTATAGATTTCTACCACCAGGGCATCCCTGAACAGCTAAGGGATCTTTTCTACCACAATCACTATTTCATAATGACAAATGATAGTCAGTTTTTTGTGGGTTTTGCTTGTATATCCCTGATGATCTAAAGACTGTTACCCGTGGACAGCTCTAAATGAAGAATTTTAAGAACTGAAGTTCAAAAAAAGAGTTAACATTTCATTTCCAAAACTGAACTTGACTGTAGATAGGTTCCAGGATAGTATATAAATCTAAATGTGTAGATTTAGCCATCTTATAATCTCAATAATTATAGAAGACATTTATACACACAACTGACTTAGAAAAACTCCTAAAATCATTTTAAGTCTTTTTAAGGTTGCAAAACTGATAAAAAGTTTTCCAAAATAATTTAAATGTTTTTCAAAAGAACTTTCAATATAATTTTTTTCCAGTGGAAATATTTATGTATTTCATACTTTCCTTCTTTCTTAATTCAAATGTAATACAAAAGTTTAGTGATTGTGAATAGTGATACTTTAATGTCCTAAAATGTATTCAAGATGTCATGAGCAAAAAAAAAAATGTCATGAGCAAATGAGGTAGGTAAGAAAGTCTGCTACCCTTAATACTCACATCATTTTGTCTGCTGATGTGACCTACTTTTCTGGAAAACGGGAGGTGGTTTTTCTCCTCTGCAGTGATATTTATGGGCTTATTATTATATATGATATGTTGAATATCTACCTACATGATGTAATATGTTAGAATGTTGATGAATTTATGACACTCAGGGATGTTTTTCTTCTTACTTCAAGGTACGTGACATCATTCTGTGTGGCTTAAGTTAGAGATCAGCAAACCTTTCCTTCTAGGGCCACCTAGTAAACACCTTAGGCTTACAGGTCACAGGCACTACTCACACAACTCAGCTCTGCCACTGTGGCCTGAGAGCAGCCTGGGCATGTGTGAGCCAATGGATGAAGCTGCGTTCCAATAAAACTTTATTGACACATCAGGCCCTGTGAGCAGGGGCAGTAGTTTGCCAACCTCATGCCAACAAATTTGGATCAGCAATTTTCAAACTTTTCTTAAGATGCAGCCCCTTCTTCAAAGAAACTTTGCATGGCAGACTAGTCCATTAAAGGAATAAAAGCAGAGCTGCTAAGGAAAAAAAAAAAATGGGAGGCCTGCAGGTGCCACCCTCTCCCCTACCAGTTCAGAATCCCCAGGACGCAACTAAACACAGTTTGAAATGATGGTATTTCCTACAAATGGAAAGCCATGTTCTTGATAAAGAGGCTGGATACCAACTCTTAGGAAGGCTACATCAGTGGTTCTCAAAGCTGAGAATGAAGGGCTTGTCAAAGGACACACTGCTGGCGCCACCCTTGGAGCAGCTGAGCCAGCAGGTCCGTGGTGGAGACCAAGAAATCTGCATTTCTAACAAGTTAGCAGGTGATACCGATGGTGGTCCAGAAATCATAGTTTGAGAGTCACTGGTCTAAAGTTAAGAGGAAATTTTAATTTAACTCAATTCATGAGCACCTTATAATGCAAGGAAACGATAGGGAAGATGATACAAGTAACTTTAATATAAGGGGGAATACGACAGGACTACAAAACAGATATAGAATTCAAAGGAGAAAGTGCACATTGGGTTTGAGGAATCAAGAAGATGTGGCATTCAAGATGGAACTTAATGAGGTGGCGGGATTTCAACAACCCACATAGAGGAAAGGGTGGGAGGAGAAAACAAAACCACAGGAGTGGGAGGGATGTGTCAGGGAACAGCAAGTCTCTTGGTTTAGAACAGAAGGTACAATAGTAGAAAGAAGCCTACCGTAGGACACCCCCACAATTTCAGGACAAAGCCAGAAAAAGATCACCCTCTGAAACAAAGACAGTAAATACAGTATTTAATACATTACAGTCTTTATCCAAGAGAGTGCTTCTGTGAATGAGAAGGCATGAATGTGTTAGTGACAGGAGCCAAACCCAGAACAAAGTGCAGTCTAGAACTGTATTTTATCTAAAAAATCTGGAACTTAAGTGACAGCGCAACCACCACTAAACAGAGTCATGAACTTACAGAGGAGAGAGAAGAGATTAAAACTATGGGAATTAGCAGGTTTGCTGTACCATCGAGAGAAGCCAGGGTTGAGCTGCCAGCAAGAGAATTCAGGTCCATGAGGTAGAATGAGTCTTACCTTAGTACATTAACATCTGACATTTTTAAGATTTGTTTAATATGAGCTTGTCATAATAGAGACTGATCAGCTATACAAAACCCAGCAAACTCTAAAAGAATTTATTAGAATGTATTTTTACAACTTAAAAGGTAAGAGATTCTGGAACTGTGATCAGTTATTCAGCAGCATCCCATCATCCTGCAAGGGCCTCACCCTCTTGACAGCTCTAAATACCACAGGTACACATGGGACAGCAGTGGAAGGACAATCTGCATCAATTTGGAAAGATACCAGGGGTTTGTGCCACAGGCAGGCACCCAAGAGCTGCTAGGGAGGAAAGGGAAGTTAGCACTGCGCGGTGAGGAGATTTATCTGGAATTGTGTTTATTATGAATTGGAGAAAAACAGTGGACAAGGAAAATGGATATTAATGCACTTTCCCCTTGGGGTATGCAGGGATGCTCAGCGAACTGGAGTTCCAGCCGTGGGTAGGATATGTGTGGGTCATGTCATGATGAGGAAGAGGTTGGTATTCTCTGTTAGGCAAAGTCATGACCTGCAATACCCACTGGAAAAACAAAAAGTAGACATCTGAACAAAAGTCAAATTTCCAAGCCAACTGACTAAAAAAAAAATGAATCTGGACTTCCCTGGTATAAATTATTGTGGTTAAGCCAAGCTATCTGAATGGATGGCTAAATACTGAGACTAATTACACCTCTGAAAAAAATACTTCAACTCACATTAACAGTTAAATTTTATCAAAATCTCTACACTTTTATTCCATGAGTAAGTTCAGTTTACTGAGGGCCCACTGGAAATGAATGTGTGCTCAAACACAAGGGAATTATTGTCAAAGAAGCAGAGTCCCAGGAAAACTCAAGCCCAGGGTGAAAAACATCCATAAAAAATAATTTAAACATAAAAAGAAGAAACATTTCAGGGTATATTTTAAAAGCAAGCAGCACCAACTGACAAAGGTTTTCACTACTGAATATTTAAGACACAATCAAGAAAAGCCTATCTCTGTAATTCTTTATTCTACAGTGAGAGAAATCAGAAAAAATGCTCATACTACGGAGCCTCATTCCTCCCTGAATACAATCAGAAGCTGTAGGGAACATGCTCAAGGTCATGAGCATCACACATGGAATCAGAGGGCTATACAGGACCATCCCTACGGACAAGGAGCCAGACCCTCACATTGACAAGATTAACTATAAGGTAGCATATACCAAATGCCAGATGACAGATGCAGATACTTAGCACTGTAAGAGTTAAGAGGAATCCAGGCTAAAGTGGCCAGACGGTTCAGGGCTTCTGCGGGACCAGTGACAGTGTGAAACTCTCTCAGGAAGACCAGAGAGTTTCAGGGCAGTAAGCAGATTAATTAACCTTCAGGAAAAGCACATAGAAAAGGTAACAGGAACAATTCAAGTGTTCTAAAATGAAAAGGAAAATAGGAATAAAGGTGGGAAAATATTTTACTAAAACTTAAATTTGCACAAACCACCACTGATCCTTCACCTCCCTGCCAAAAAAAGAAATTGGGTAGTTTATCCCATTTCTCAAATGAAAAGAGACTAGAAGTATGTTGGAGGAAGTTTAAACATACAAGTTAAAAAAATCAGTGCAACCCAGTACCACACATCCTGCACATTCGAGATTGTTAAGATAACTGGACAGCATGTCCATCAAATCATTACACTTAAATTTGTCATGAAGAACTTGGGAGGTACCAGACTACTGGAAAATTTCTAAAAGTATACAACTTCAAAATACTTATAAGTGAGAATTTTTAATAAAATATGGTATAAAATCTTAAAGTTGTCCAGAACATTTGGTCAAAACTCTTATACCAGAATAGCAGTTCCTTAAGGAATCAACTTTATCCAGGGCCCTTTTAGTATGTTATTAATTAAGGTTTATATTCTCTTCCTTTGAGAATTTGATTAAATTTAATATGACTCATGTTTCCTCCATACCCAGAGTTTCTTTGCTATCCTATGTTCTTTCATATTCTAGTTTCTCTGAGTGTTCATGATTCCCTTGATTCTCTTAATTTCACTGGCCCATCTTTTCATTCATTCTCCCACTCCATCTTGATGCTGCCAAAAGCTGTGAAAAGCTCTGATGAAATCCTCTTATGATCAGCAGCCCAAAAGGCAAGCACATGAAAGGACTAAGGGTTCTTATCCAGTGTCTCCCAGGATCCTGCTCAGACCACAGCCTTGGGACCCAGCCCAGGAAGTGTACAGCATGGCTTTCCTTGTATCCTACACATATGTGTGACATGCCCCTCACTGATTATTTCTACTCCTACCTTTTGGTCCATGCTCCATTAAGAAAGATACATAGAGTCCCATGAAACAGTTTAGAAGTGATTCTGAGAGGTTTTAACCTTTTTCTGAACACTTACTACACAGAAGGCAAGGTCCAGGGCACTGCTAAATGTAAATTTCAGGCTTTAGGAAAAGATAACAACTAGCAGTCTGAAAAAGTTCCAAGGAAGGAAGGATACCAGATGGGCAGGGCTAGCACTTGAGTGCAGATGCTGAGGTGTTTGGGAGGGAGGGGAGGGAGAGCAGGCTAGAGCCAGAAGAAGGGTTGCTGAAGAAAGAGGAAGCTAAGTATCTCCTTCCTATGTCAGGCAAGCGCGCTACCGCCTGAGCCACATCCCTAGCCCTGGAAAAAACTATTTTTTAAGAACAACCTAGGCATGGAGCAAAAGTTCTATCAGAGGCACACACAAAATGTGATATTCTGGGGGATGGAGGGATTTGATCTTGTGTGGCAAGCAGAAGAAACAGTCCTTCTCGAACTTGAGTCCAGGATGAGCAGCTAAATAGCAATCTGTCAAAGTAAGAAAACACTGCATTCCATGTGTTCCACAACGGGACTTTTCATAAGCAGGTGCAAAGAGCTAACCACGATCTGTACTTTGTGAAGAACAGGGTAAGAAAGGGAAGCCCAACAAAGCCCCGCAAAGAGACTGGCAAGAGAGCTGCCAGTCCCACAAGTGTCAGGTGGCAGTATATAGGCATCATCAGCTAAGGTCAGGATTGGCAAGCTCCCACCCACAGGCCAAACCAAGACTGCAGCCTGCAGCCTATTTTGAATAGCCAGGAAGCTCAATGAATCAGGGGCTTTCGAATGAAAACTATGATAAAAAAAAAAATTAAAACATTCAAACTCAATGGACAGTATCAAAAGCAAACCAGACAAATGAACAACCTGGAAAATATATCCTTTTAAACTTTTTAATTGCCTGATTCATTACTGAGAAGGATGTGTTAACAGTCTGCCTAGAAATAAAAAAAAAAAAAAAAAAATTGACACAACATTTCAATCTGTCTTTTCCACAGGGACAGACAAGCCCCAGGTGAATGCACAGAACTCAGTCATAAAAGAAGCTAGTGCTTGTGGAGTCCTCACTCCACACAATACAAGGTGCTCAGTGAGTCACAAATAGGTCCCCTTTTGTCTTCACCATGCCCAATACAGTGAGTACAAATACCAAAAGACAAAGGGTTTACACAAGGACACAGTAAGTTACTTTTTTCAAGGTCACAAACGAGCATGCATAGAAACCAACACATACTCTCCAAGTTGCCCACTTCATAACCAACTTGATAAACCCCACAGAGGTGAACAGAAATGCACCTTACTCAGTGTTCAGTCCCTGACCTTGGTAAACCATACACCTCTATTGATAACAGCTCTCTCCTAGACCAATCCTTGAGCCCTCTTCTCAACCAGTCTCAACCTTGGGGTTTGTGTCCAGTTTTTGCAAGAATCTTGTTAAGGCAGCTTAAATAGAATCTTCCACTCTTGGTAGTTGATCAAGTTCCTTATCACCCCATCCTTGATGTCTAAGCCCTTGGTCTGCATTAAGCAGGGAGACTGATATGCTGTTTTGATAAGAATCCTCCTAACCTTGAAGTCTCTTCTTAGTAACTGACCCTTGACTCTGCTCCTTGACTGTGAGTTCCCAGCTGTCTTTGTTGTCTTTGGAGTTGAGTCCAATCTCTCTTCCCTAGTGTAATAGCCTACTGTGACAATCGTGAGTTGTTCCATTTCACAACCGTCAGAGTCATTTTTCTTTAACATGAAATTACATTTATCAGATTTGTAAAGTCAAAAGATTAATGTATAGTTTTCAAATGCACATTGTTCAATAATACAAATAACTTAATTAGTGGCTAACTGATCTTTAAAATCAAGTCCACATTTTTCTTTGTTGTAACGAAGACAGTTTTATAATAGAGCTTTGTCACTTTCATAGTCTGTTGTCCTGTTGTTATCATGCAGGTCTGGCATCAGATATTCTTAAATCCTTTCATTCCCTTATAAGAAAAGGAACTGCAATTCTATGCTTATTCCCAAAGATATTTCACTAGCACACACATGCCTGAACCCAGACAATACAAACAGTGTGTCACAGTCATGTTTATGGTAGATCTTAAAGTTCTAAAAGTTCTACATGCAAATATCAGAAAAGGTAAACATTCAACTGAATATTGAAGAGTCCCCTACAGATTACTATCATGATTTTCCATTTGGATAAACAGATATGAAAGTGACAGGTTGTGTTGAGGATTTACATAATGTCTCATGAATTAAATAGCCAATCTCTGAATCGGATGCTTAAGCAGGTGTGTGTGTGTACACACACAAATGGGCATAAATCTTGTATATGTTCACCTACCCGTTTCTCCAGCTGTTTTGTTCTTCCCATGAGGCTTATATAGAACATAAGAGCATCCTTTTACATGGAAGTGGTCATTAATTTGTCTAAACCATCTGAAAATAACAAGAAAATTTGCTTATAGCACCAATTCTTTAACAAGGAAGGCCATTGTTTGAATTCTAGAGAAATTCAAGCCAAACCCAAGCTCAACATATCAATGACTGGTCAGAGACTAGCATGGTTTAACACACACCTACAGTATCAGTACATTGCAGAACTAGAAACAACGGACTGCTTCGAAGTAGTGCTTTGTACCTCATGAGTGTTGTGTTTCCGGTGAAAGGGCCAAACCTGATATCTTCAAATGGGGGTTGAAAGCCCAAAATATGTAAAGCCTCTTCTTGGGTAATAGGTGGAAGACTATAAGAGAAACACCGTCTTTCATTTTACAGTTCCAATCACACACAAAAATCTGTCTCAATGTCAATACATATGTCTGGCTTGCACATAGTTTAGCACTATTCTTTGTTTTTATTTTATTGAAGACATGCATATGTTTTAAGTTAAAAGATTAATAATATGATTCAGCAGTTTTTTCTTAATTTATGAAAAACCTATCCTGCCTTCTATTGGAGAAACAACACCAAACCACTTTCAAATTTGGAACTGGAGAAACCAATAAAGTGGCATACTTACCTTCCAGCTCCCATTGTGCTATATAAGAAATTCCAACAAGAAATTAATGAGGAGATGCCACATGAAGTCTTATATTGTGGTCGGCTTATGCAGTACCTGAAAAAATAAAAGATCACTTTCTTCATTTGAATAAATATGAAAAAAATAACAGAAATATTCATCTAATGATGATTTAAAGTGTTAATATAAAGAAAGTTTTGATCACTGAAAGCAATATAAAACCTTTATTCATTTAAAATATTTTTGTACTTATTGAACATTATAAATTCATAATAATAATAAGTCATCTATTTTAATAAGGATAGCTAATATGACTATTAAAATGAATAGTATCCAAACTAATGGAAAAATGGATGATATATGAATTTAGATATCAGCTACTCAATTTCAGCTTGAATGCCTAGCTGAGCAGCAAATGCAATTATTTGCAATCTCTGAAATACTGGAGAAACAGGGCAAAGCATTGTCCCCCACATTTCAAGTTTACAGGGAGATTCTTCAATTTGAACTAAAAGACATCCATTTATCACCCACTGTGTCCTGGACAAGAATCCATTGAGCAGAACTGTCACAGAGGATTTTAAAAATGAAACACAAAACCCTTACATGGCACAATTCAGTTGTGTAACCCAGACAGTTTTCCAAGCAGTCAAGTTTCAAGGGAAATGACAAAGACTCACATGGACATAAGGAAAAAAAACAGACTACAGGATTCAGTTTTAAAGACGAAATAAGGTTAGCTTTCAAATGATGTTTTCCTAACTAATGAAGGTACTAAGGAGTGGCCAAAGTAAAAGAGAAAAACAAGCCTTATCGTTGTAATTACAGTTTTAGTCTTACCTGGAAATTTATTTACAAAAGAGAAAAATTTTATACATATGTGTATTTGTATGTATATGTTTGTATATGAATTTATAATGCAGATATGTACACAAATCAGCAATGACCCTCAAATATATAGATCGAATTGTGAAACTTAATACCCTGAGACACAAAAACTAATCACAGTCATTTGATATAATATGCTAAGTTTTATGGGTTTAACAGTGTCCCCTAAACAGATAAGCCTAACTCCTGATATCTATGAATGCGACCTTATTTGGAAATAGGGTCTTTGCAGATATATTCAAGTTAATGATGTGAGGACATATTGAAGAAAGGTACATCCTTAATTCAATGACTGGTGTCCTTCTAAGAAGGAAAAAAAAAACAGATAGGTATGAAGAAACAGATGCATGGGGGAAGAGGTTGAAGTTCCACACGAATTTTAAGATTTCTTTTTTCCATTTCTACCAAAATTGCCTTTGATATTTTCATAGGGATTGCACTAAACATGTAGCTCCCTCCAGGAATTACAGCCATTTTAATGATAATTGAGTCTTCCAATCCATGAACATGAGATTGCTTTCCATTTACTTGTACTTTAGTTTATTTCAGTAATGTTTTTTTTATTATTATTTTTTATTGGTTATTTCAGTAATGTTTTGTTAATTTCAGTGAAGAAGTCTTTTACATCCTTGGTTGAGTTTAGGCTTCATTATTTAATTACTTTTGATACTATTGTAAAACGGATTATTTTTTTAATTTCCCATATGTGTTGTTCACTAGTGTATAGAAATATAACTGATTTTTATGTGTTGATTTTGTAGTATATAACTTTGATGAACTTGTTTATTACTTATAACAGTAATATTTTATGGAATCTTGAGTTGTCTACTTATAAAATTATGTCATCTGCTTGATAATTTTACTTTTTCTGTTCTGTTATACTTTTCCTTTTCTTGCTTAATTTTTCTGGCTAGGACTTCCAGTACTATTTTGAATCTAACTAGTGATATTGGGCATCCTTGTCTTCTTCCTAATCATAGGGGAAATTTTTGTTTGTTTGTTTTTTATCTTGAGTACAGTACCTGTAGGCTTTTTGAATATGGCCATCATTATGTCGAGGTAGTTTCCTTCTAGCATGTTAAGTTGTTTTTATAATGAAAATAATTTGAATGTTATTAAATGCCTTTTCTGTGTGAGTCATAAGAGCTTTGTCTGTACTTCTATTAATAAAGGGTATTACATTGATTTTTTTAAAGAAAAATGCAAAGATGAATTATTACTTACTGTAAAGGAGGGTTATGCTAGTCAGACAGTCTCTCCAAGAACAGCCAACTTATACACTGATTGATTTTTATACGTTGAACCCTCCTTGTATTCCAAGAGTAAGTCTCACCTGGTCATGGAGTATGATTGTTTTTTAATGTGCTGTTGAATTTGGATTTCTAATTTTTTGGTAAGGATTTTTGAATCAATATTCTTCAAGAATATTCATCTGTATATTTCTTTTCTTATAGTATCTTTGACTGATCTTGGTATCAGACTAATTGGCCTCATAAAATGAATTTATAAGTATTCTTTCCTCTTTAAATTGTTGGAAGAGTTTAAGAAGGATTGATGTTCATTTGAGTGTTTCCCCAGTTTCTAATGATCAAGAGGGTCATGGTATTCTTACATCTAAAAATACAGGTGGCCTGTGTTCCACTCTTGAAATCACTATCTTCTCCACAATTAACTAGGATCTTCAACGGGAAGTTAGGCAGCAAGATGATAAAGTGGTGGTTGTCAGTGTCTTCCTCTGCATTTCTGCCATGTTAAACTGAATATCCACAAAAAAAAAAAAAAAAAAAAAACCAAAACTCTGCAGATTCTCCCCAACATTACTGCTTTCATCCCTTGACCAAAGGCTCACTGGATGGTTTAGAGGGACCATCACATAAACATTTAAGGAGACCTGCATTGCTTGAGGTCTGCAGCAGTCTGCGCTGCTCTGAGTCCTCTCTCTGTTGATCCAGTATGCACAGGACATGGTAAGTACATTTTAGCTGCTATGGTTCAGGGATATTGCTAATCCTTTGTTCTAAAGAAGACGGAGCTTTCCCCATGGTTTTCATTTTGCTGCTGCTGCTGTTATTCATGGGTTTTCAGAAAGGAATAGAGTTTTTATTAAAGCCTATACTTACTCTGTCATATTGAAATCCGCCCCCCTCCTTCCATCTTCAACACTTCACAAATCTTGGGCATCCTAAGGCATCTCATCAAGCTAGTTTTCCTCCTCAGACATTTGATCCTCCCGAGGTTCAAAGGGACCACTAATCCACTGGAATACCATTGATTTTTTTTAGTGAAAACAAGAAGGCCACCAGAAAGCATATCCACAGTTTGCTGTTGTCCTTATTCAAAGTAATCAATGTGAGTATGAATTTCAATGTAAGAAATTTTTGTGGACAAGTGATTAATTTGTGGTCCACCCTGAGGAAGCACTAGCAACTAATTCATTTATTGACTTTTTCTTTTTTCTATTGTGAACAATTCTGCTTCAACCTTTGGGATTATTTTCCATTCCAATATTATATGGTGTTTTATATGTCACAGAATTTATCTTTACAAATATTTGGAAGTATTATATGCCTACAAATTCTTTCTTGTAATACCAAGTATAGCCTAAAACATAAAAATTTTAATATTTTTTTTTAAAAGACAGAGGGCAAGGAAAGTTTCCCTTAAAATTTTTCATACTTCTTCATCAACCCAAACTTGTTAACTGGTCTTATTCTCCACCAGGTTAAAATTTTTACCAACACTTTACTATCTTTTATAGGCTTTCCTATTCCAACCCTAATCTTGCAATACTTTTAGTGGGAAATAGCCCTAGAATTATTCCCCTCAAGACACTTCTCCCATCTGTCCTTCCTAGTCTGTCTTTGTGGCCTCACATGTTATAACATTAACATTTAATTACACATACTTGTTATTAAAACAAATCATAAGTCTAAAAGGCTGGAAGCAAAAATGTACAAAGCCATTCTTCAAAGAAGCCTGAATTAATGTTTTTATTTTTGTGTTTCTTCTCCAATACATACTACATACTAACTACTCTCAGATTATCTCTGTAAAATGTGCTTTCATTAAGAAATCTTCAATGGTTTATCTCTACCTCAGGAAAAAAATCTATGGGCTAGGTGTGAAGACATTTTCAGACAATCTTGGAACTGAATTCAGCCTAGGATTTATATTGCTAATTTTATTAGATCTGAGAGTAGTACCTGGTTACATAAAAGCCATTTTTTAGAGATGATACTTAGGCATTTTATGTAAAATATGATTAATTTCAGTCATTTACTTGAAAATTCTTCAGCAAAGAAAAACTAGGCATATAACTATATCAAAATATGACCATTTAGATAACCATAATGTGGAATTACACAGATGATTCTTTTTTAGTTATACATGACAGTAGAATCCATTTTGACATAATTATAAAAGCATGGAATAAATCTTATTCTAATTCAGGGCCCAGTACCTCTTCTTTCACACAGATTATTCCAATACCAGGAGAGTCTGGGAAACACGGGCATGGCTCATAATTAATCTACTCCAAAAATTTATAGTACATTTGAATATTTATAAATCCTGGATATAATCTGAGAACTAGAAATATTTATCACATATGATTTATTAACTTATAATAACAAAGTTATTGCCAAAATATGTATTTTAAAAATTGAAAAGTAAAAATTGTAATGACAGCAGTACCATCGTCTGAGGTCTAATACTTTCCGCTGTTTAATGTCCTCAAGAGGAGAATGCTGAGGACATTCTCTCTGATGCCTTCCTTTTTTCTCAGAAGTTTTTTTCTTGGAAACTTGTTTCTTTGCATTGCCTAGAATACAAAGAATAAAATAAACAAACTGCTTGGAATGAAGTAAGCTGCCATGGTAAAAATTACATATCAAAATTTAAAAGTGGGCTGGGGATATAGCTCAGTTGGTAGAGTTCTTGCCTTGCATGCACAAGGCCCTTGGTTCAATCCCCAGCACCACAAAAAAAAAAAAAAAAAGCAACTACCATTAGCTCTAAAAATGACATTTGCAAACACAACGAAGTAATACATGTATTTTCAAGAATAGTTCTCATGAAGAGAAAGCAAGACAGAAAAAAAAAATTATTTGATCAACCAGGGTTGCTGTCTCTTATCAAGTTCTTACATTGCAAATCCAGAGCTAGTCACTTAGCTGGTGAAGAATCAATCACAAAATCTTTAGCTACATCTAGAAAATCAAGTTATCAACAGTAAACTATTGAACTAGACCATTTCCAGAAAATAATTTCCTTCCATAAAACAGTAAAACCACATTAATGAAAATTTGTTAAAAAGCAAAAGTACTGTATGCAGTAATGTGATTAGGGATGCTTAAAAATCCCTCGAGGCCTTCAGAGATACAAATGAATGGCAAATGACGCACATGTGCATTATTAGAATTTAACATTAGCACCAGGAACCAAAATGGTAGAAAAAGTCTCCTTTCCCTGTGCATGCACGTACATATGTATGCATGTATACACACAAACACATGCACGCCTGCACATACACCTCCCCAGAGACAGACAACCAGCAGTGGTTTCCTACAAGGGAAGGGAGAATTATCAGCTGGAAAAAAGGGAGGCAAATGTGAAAATTTACCTGTTTAATTTTTATTCTTTTTAATCTCTGAACCATGCTAATGGATTTTTCGGTCACAAAATTATATAAATTAAAATATCAGCAATGTCCAAACTCATTTTGTTAAAATGCTATTAACATTTCAGGCAACTACACTCAGATACTTTAAATACTTTCATAAAATCTAACTGAAGGTCAGTTAAGGTTGGGAATATAGTTCAGTAGGTAGGGTACTTGCCTTGCATGCACAAGGCCCGGGGTTCAATCCCCAGCACCACAAAAAACAAAAACAAAACCTTAACTGAAGGTTATAAAACAGATTATATAGATACATTCCTAGTAAACAAACATGGCCAGGGAATTGCATTATTCACTCAAAATGCCTACCACAGCCAGGTGTGGTGGCACACACCTATAATTCCAGCAATTCAGGAGGATCACAAGTTCAAGGCCAACGTGGGCAACTTAGTGAGACCCTATCTCAAAATAAAAAATAAAAAGGTCTAGGGATGTTGCTCAGTGATAAAACACCCCTGAGTCCAATCCCCAGTACTGAAAAAAAGAAACTATTCACACACACACACACACACACACACACACACACAACTTTTCTCAAAGTTCCTACAATGCAACCCTGTGACACCCAAAACAAGCTGGAACTCAGAAACTATTATAACATATGTAATATCTGTAAAGTGTCAGAATAAGGAAGACTGTACAATCAAGAAGCAATTCCCCCCTTTGTTTAAATTATTCTTAGTCTTCACAGAGAACATCATATTTTTCACAGAACTGAGCAACCACCTGCAAACATGAGCTAAAACTCATTGTGCCAACTTTCCCTCACTGATCAAATGGACAGTAAAGAGTCAGAAGACAGAAAAATGGCTTTCTACCATTTCCTGAAATATTTTCACTGCCTAATAATGACTTAATTCCCTTGACAGTTTTCCTAGCCACTTAGTTTCACAGCTAACAAAACATGGAAATCTGTGACCACAGCAGGCCACGGAAGGGTCTGTTCTCCCACTTTCCTCCAAGGGCTGCAGGAACCTGTCCTCTGTGCACTTTTGGTTTAATCCTGAGTCAGGGAAACTACCCCTGCCCCCAATAAAAAAACAGAATCCTCTTAAAATTAAGGGAGTAATTCATTTGGGGGGAAATGAGATAGCCAAGCAGGCTCTCAGCCTTATGCAGTTAACAGTTGCACCAAAAAATTAGGAGTTAAAAATTGGACCAATCTTTGAGGCCATAAAATTAAGATAACTCACCAGGAGAAGGGAGGTTGGGAAGACAGCTCAGCCTTCTGAGCCCATGCTTTCAACAGTAATACCAAGAAGCCACAGCCAGACAATGTCACTAAAATCAAACCCACTGAGACCAGACAATAGTCTTCCCTGTCCTGAAAAAAATATTAGGGACTTTCCCAGATGACAAGGAGCAACATCAGGGGGTCAGGGGCAAATGCACGCACAGAACAGTCACTGAGGTTACCCACAGCCACCTTTACTTCTTTGGCATGGCACACCCCAATGTGAGACTGAAGATGGTAATGAGACATGTGCTGCATGAAAAGGCAGGTTGAAGAAGAGACAGGCCCAGTTAAAACCCTCTGGAGGTGATGGCATCAAGGGACTGGGACCCTGCTTACACTGCAGACGCCATAAAAATTCTACAACTCGGGCTGGGATTGTGGCTCAGCAGTAGAGTGTTTGCCTAGCAAGTGCAAGGTCCTGGGTTCGATCCTCAGCACCATATAAAAATAAATAAAATAAAGGTATTGTGTCCAACTACAACTAAAAAATAAATATTTTTTTAAAAATTCTACAGCTTCTGAATTTTGCTTTAGCCATCCTGACTCTCTCATCAGCACTGTCTCCTTTCTGGGTCAAGAAGAAGCCTCCACTGAAGAGCCTCATTCCTTTTACACATGTGCATGGCCTGATTCTTCTGGTAGAGAGCATAAGAAACCACTGAGCCCGTGGGTCCTGTACACAAAAGGAATCCACATCAAAGTGGAAGGTGGGATGGGAACAGAAAAGAGCAACCTCTAAACACTTCTGTCTCCCCATCATATCAATTCAGTCACCTTTGCCCACTGCCCCTTGTCATTCCCATACCCTTTCTTCCATTGTTCATCCTACCCGCAACACACCATGTAGCCCCATCACCAATGTATACACACACACACACACACACACAGAGACACACTCACTGGCTTTTAGAAAAAGATGTAAATCTAGCATATGAAAAAGAAAACGCATCATCATTTTTACTTGAAGGAGCCTAAGAGAGTTCTGGGCAATTACCATCAATGGAAAGTGGGAAGGGGCAGGAAAAAAGGGGAGCTGCAAAGAAAGGGAGGCCCAGATTGTGTGTATAAATTGGGGCCAAATCTTGGGCTGACCCCTGAAGCATGCATGCATAGAGCAAGCCCCAAGCAAAACAGCTGAGGCTAAAAGGACTGAACTGAGAACGAAGCTGTCCCCAAAAGACAGAATTTACAGTTTTGGTTCAAACAAATTTATTGCTTCCATAACAAAAAACTCAGCAGGTATTAGAATTACACACTGAGATCTATGAAATGTTCTGGTAATAAATAAAAAGATGGCAAACCTTTCCAGGTAAAAAAGAAAAGCTAAAAAGAAGTATAAATTCTAAAACTAAAATAAAAAAATGGAAAAAGACATCTACGTAAACACTAATCAAAAGAAAGCTGCAACATTTATATCGGTATCAAACACACTGGCTTTCAGAACAACAAACACTGCCAGGGATGATGAGACATTTCATAATGATAAAAGGGGCCAGTTCATGAAGAAGGGATAAAACTCATAAAGTTATGTGTATGCACCTAATATAAGCTTCAAATCACAGTTTTTTAAAAATCTACAGAATGAACAGGACAGTGGAGAGCAGCAGGAATCTATCTCCCCATGTGGACAATTATACCCACAAATCTGTTGTGATTATCTGGATACTCTGGAGTCTACAAAAAGAATGGTGACTTCCAGGGAAAGGCTTGCAGAGTAAATTGCTGATGGTTCTAGTCAATTTCAGCTCACAGCAAGGTACTGTCTACCCAGCCCCAGCTCAGGGACAGGCAAGAATGCAAGCGGTCCTGAGCATCTTCCAGGCAGCTTGAGAAGCCAGGCTGGGTGCCACAGGGACTGTGTCCTACAAAATTTGGTGATATGTGTTTTAATTGCTGGTTGCTGCTTCTGGTCTTAGAAGCACAGATGCATGGAGGGAGCAGCTATTCCTTTACCCCACTCCCACTACAGCTGTCCCCCTCCAGAGGATGAAAAGTCCCAATGTCTTTTTATGTTATTTGTTTTTCCTTTTTAAATTTCTCTTTCACTTTTCTTTTTTATCCTTTTTGGCAACCAAACCTTTAAATTCTAGGATATTCAAAAGCAACAACATACATAGGGTAATTTAGAAAGTCACTATGCATACCCAGGGAAAGACGTGGGTTTTAAAAAAGATCTCAGAATTCCTTAAGTTTAGACCTCAGTCTGACAAGCAGCATGGATACAAACTATAGCAATCAAAAAACAAAAACAAGTCAACAAGCCCTAGCAGGAGAGAATAATCTGATTTCCAGATTATTAGATTACATTTGTTAAGTCCAGTTTCCAACAGAAATATCAAAATCACAAGACACACAAAGAAACAGGGAAATATGGCTCATTCAAAGGAATATATATATATATATATATATATATATATATATATATACATATATATATATATATACACATACATACATATATATGTATATCACACACACACACACACACACACACACACACACACCATCTCTGCGAAAGGCCAGAAGGCAGACTGGCTACACAAAGACTTTAAAACCACTGTCTTAAAGACGCTTGAAGAACTAAAAAGAGACATTTTATATATATATATATATATATATATATATATATATATATACACACACACAAATGGAAATAACAATAAAGAGACAGTAAACCCAAAAAGAAGCCAAAAAGAAATTCTTCAGCTGAATAATAACAATAACGAATGAAGAATTCACTAGAGGGATTCAATAGCAGATTTGAGCAGGCAGAAGAAACAATTAGTGGACTTGAACACACAGAACAACTGAAAATATTGAGTCAGAGGAACAGAAAAAGAAAGATTAAAGAAAAGTGGACAAAGCTGAGGACACCATCATGTGGACCAACCTATTCATTATGGTAGTTCCAAAGGAGAGGAGAGAAAGAAAGGGGAAAAGAGATTATCCAAAATAAATAACGGCTGAAAATTTCCCAAACTTGATGAAAGATATGAATATAAACATCCCAGAATCTAAGCAACTCCAAGAGGAATGAACCCAAAGAGACCCCACTCCAAAACACAGTATAATCAAACTGTTGAAAGATAGACAAAGAATCTTGAAAACAGCAGGAGGGAAGCAACTTATCACCAACAAGGCATCCCCAAGAGGAATACCAGCAGATTTCTCATGAGAAACTTTGAAGGCCAAAAGGCAGCAGACTGATGTATTCAAAGTGCTAAAAGAAGGAAGGATATCAACCAAGACTCTAAGACTAGCAATACTGTTCTTCAAATGTGAAGGAACAATTAAGACATTCCCTAACAAAAACTGGGGGAGTTCATTACCAGTAGATCTGCCCTGCAAGGAATGCTAAAGGGAGTCCTGTAGGTTGAAATGAAAGGACACTAGAGAGAAACTCAAAGCAATGGGAAGAAATAAAGATCTCAGTGAATGTACTTACATGAACATCTATAAAATTATTAGTTTATCCTTGGTTTGCAACTCCACTTCCTATGCTCCGCATGATGTAAAAGACTAATACATTTTTTAAAAACTATTATTCATTTAAAAGCTAGTCTTTTGGGGCTGGGACTGTGTGATTCAGTGATAGAGTGTCTAGCATGTGCAAGGCCCTGGGTTCTATCCTCAGCACCACATAAAAATAAATAAATAAATAACGATATTGTGTCCAGTTACAACTAAAAAATAAATATTTAAAAAAAACTAGTATTATTAATTTGATTTGTAACTTCACATTTTTTTCTACATTATTTAAGAGGTTAATGCATCAAAATATTAGTTTACGTTCTGGAAAATACTACATATAAAGATGCAATGCTGTACCATCAATAACTCCAAGAGTGTGAGGGTAAAGCTTATAGGAACAGAATTTTTTAATGTTACTGAATTTAAGATGGTAAAAGTTCTAACTGGATTGTTACAATATTAGGATGTTCAATGTAATCCCCATAGACACCATAAAGAAAGTGCCTATAGAATACACATATATAAATAAAGGAAGTAAAAAAGAATTAAAACATTTCACTGCAAAAAAACAACAAAAAGCAAGATAGTAATGCAGAAAATGGGGGAAATAAAGCTGTAAGGCATGTAGAAAACAAATAGCACAAAGAAGTGAAGTCCTTCCTTATCATTGTTTACCTTATATGCAAATGAACCAACTGCTCTGATCAAAAGACAGAGAGTGGTTGGTCTGGGGATGTGGCTCAAGTGGTAACGCGCTCGCCTGGGGGTGCTGGGTTCGATCCTCAGCACCACATAAAAATAAAATAAAGATGTTGTGTCCACCAAAAACTAAAAATTAATTCTCTCTCTCTCTCCCCCCGCCTCTTATTCTCTCTTTAAAAAAAAAAAGACAGAGAGTGGAAGAATGGATTTAAGAAAGCAGATCTAACTGTATGTTCTCCATTCACTTCAGGTTAGAGACACAAACTGGCTGAAAGGGAAAGAAGGAAAAGGTATTCCAAGTAAATATTAAGCAGAAGAGAGCAGGGTGGCCACAAATAAGAGTCCCCAAAGACAAACACTGTGCCACTCCACTTACACGCTGTTCCCAGAGTCATCAGATTCAGAGACAGAGTGGAATGGTGGTTGCCAGGTGTTGAGGAAAGAGGGAAAGGGGAGACATTTTTAGTGAGTACTGAGTTTCAGGTTGACAAGATGAAAAGAGACCTGGGATGGAGAGAGGGAATCACTGACAATAATAAACATACTTAGTGCCATGGAATTGTACACATAAAAAATGGCTAAGATGGTAAATTTAATGTCATTTGCTGTTTACCGCCGCTTTAAAGAGTATTATTTTTAAAAGAAATTCAATGGTGAAAAGATGACTCCCCAACCATTGTTAGAGATTATCAACAACCCCCTTTCAGCAATGGACAGAATAAGACAAGAATTAGAGACAAAAGATGCAAACACATCCAAATACTGACCTAATTAATATTGATAGATACACCCAATAATTTCTAAGTGCATTTTTTCTCAAGAGCACATGGTATATTCACCAAGATAGGTCATATGTTGGCATTGTAATGGTTAATTTGAATTGTCAACTTGATTGGATTAAGAGATGTCCACGATTAAGAGAATTACTGGCATGTCAATGAGGGTGTGTCTAAGAGTCATTGGCATGTGAGATAGCCAACTGAAACGGAGACCCTCCTTAAGTGAGGGCAGCACCATCCAATAGGATGATGGCTTGGATGGAATAAAAGTTGGAAGAACAAGGAAACAGTAGCACAGCAAATTCTTCTTGAAGGGGTTCTTGATTGCTACTGCAATCACCTGAGGGTATCAGATTCTGCTTCCAAAGGGGACTCTGCCACTGATTCTCCAGAAACCTTCAGTCTCATACTAGGGTAGCACTGTTGAACCCTCCTGTTCTGGGGCTTCCGCCTCTTGGACTGCACAGCTACTGGTTCTTCCAGCTCTCCAGCCTGCAGACAGCCATTGTGGACTATCCAGCTTCTAGTCACATAAGCCAACCTAATAAATCCCCTTTTATAATTATCCTTCCTGTTGATTCTGTTCCTCTAGAGAACCCTGATTAATACAGTCACAAAACCATATTGTCTTCTGTCCACCATGGTATTACATTAGAAATCACTATTTAGGGGAAAAAAAAAAAAAAACAAATATCTGGAAGTGAAACAGTACATGTCTAAGTAATGCATGTATCAAAAAAAGAATTGCAAAGTAAATTAGAAAATACTTTAAATTAAATAATAATAATAATAATTATTATTATTATTATAAAGGGTATCAAAGTTTGTGGACTGCAGCTAAAGCAGCACTTGAGAACAACCCCAAACATTACAATGCATAGGGCAGAAAGTCTCCCATCCGTGATCTAAGCTTCCATCTTAAGTCAGAAAATGAAGAGCAAAGTAAGGAGAAGAAAGGAGACAACACAGCAGAAATTGATGAAATAAAATATATAACCGAGAAAATTAACAAACTAAAAACTGGCTGTCCAAAAAGATGAAAAACTGGCGAATTCCTAGTTAGACTTAACAGGCAAAAAGAAAAATGTCCATCATCAAGAGTAAAGAGCAGTTGTCACTGAAGACCGTGCCCTTAACAGAGATGAGGAGACGGTGGTATTAGATAGGGTGGCCAGCCTAATATGCTTCATAAACAGGAATTCAGAAGAGCCTGGAAGCCAAATACAAATCCAAGTTCTACCTCCTGATAATGTGCAACTTTTAGCAACAGACTTGTTCCTGCTAAGCCTAATTCTTCATCTATAAAATAAGGATAACAGTATCTATCTCACAAAATTCATATATTACCATGAGTTCAGAATTGAAAAGCGTTAGTACCCACTACAGGACCACTCAGCTGTGCTTGTGAAAAGATGTGCACTGCACTATAAGTGAACGGCATCCTCCTAAGTTGTATAGTACACAGCCTATTCAGTGGTGCCTGGAGACCTCACTAGGGACTCAAAACATTTGAACAACAAAAGATATAAGGTTATTATTTAATGAAAAGAAAACCAAATGTTTTCTAGTTTAGGAACTACGACTTCATGTCTGTGTGAAACTACAAAATAATAGCATCATTCTAGTCACATCATTAACCATGTCTAAGTTACTGTGTACTTATCTGTAATACCTGTTTTTAAAATATTCTTTGATATTCAAAGCAAAATGCATTTCCATTGGCAACGCATGAATGAACTAACTGATCTATGTCCAAGGTTACTTTATTTTAACCACAATGACAGACAAGATGATAGCAATGTTTCTTGGTCAGTGTTATAAAAGGAAAACATGCCAGGCACAGGCACACACTTATAATCCCAGCAACTCAGGAGGCTGAGTCAGGAAGATCGAGAGTTCAAAGCTAGCCTCAGCAAAAGCGAGGTGCTTAGCAACTGAGACCTAAAATACAAAATAGGGCTGGGGATGTGACTCAGTGGCCAAGTGTCCCTGAGTTCCCAAGTACCAAAAAAACAAATAAAAAATTTTTAAAAAGGAAAGCATGTTTAATGACAAGATTAAACAAAACACAGTGTTTGTTTTCTCATTGTTTGCACATATGAACTTCAGGATTCCTTCTTACCTGATTTGTGTTTCAAATTTGTAGTCACCCCGTCAAATTCTGATTTATCGATTTCCCATGCGAGAGGTAGCTTGCCCAGACTGTTGGATAAGTTTTCCAAACTATTGTCTTCATTATAGATTATCTCTGATGTACTCGTCGGGATACCGATGTACCTTGATGAATTATTTCCAGAAGATAACGAGGTACTATCAGGGAGGCAAGAAGAGCGGGCTGGATTGGGGGTTTTATAGATTGAGGTTGCCTGGTTGAGAAAGGCATAGTCTGAACAGATGGCATAAATTTTCTCCCGAGTATGAGTCACAGGACAACTCCATGGATAATGCCCATCTCCTCTGGGACCCAAGGGTGCTCCCGAGGCACTTGTGCAGAAAGATTTGACAGCACCTTGTAGATTTTCTTCTGGAGACTTCCTCTCAGATTTGTGTCCACCATTTCCAGAATCATTGGACCTTTCGGTTTCCGCAACGTTAGGCATTGAATGCAACTGTGAAAGTTTCTATTACTAGAAGAAGTTGCAACCCTTTCTGTTTCTTGAAAAACAACTTTGACAATTACTTACAGCATTCTGTAAAATCTTGAGAGCTGTGGAATGGGATCCTAAGGAAAGAGGGAGGAGAAAGAGTGATCAACAACCCACATGACACTAAAAATTCTTTTAGGTATTATTCGTATGCCTTCGTTCAATCCATTTGGATTTTCCAATGGCTATATGCCTAGAGTTATGACCAGTAGCCATCCATATTATTTTTTAAATTAGCCTAAAATAAAAGATTAGAAAAATACAAATACCCTAGATAAAAAAAATGGGCTGAGTATCTGAATAGTCACTTCTCCAAAGAGGAATGTCCAAGGAGCACATGAAAAGATGTGCAGCATCTCTAGCCACCACAGAAATACAAATCAAAAGTGTAAGGAGGTACTAACTTAAGAGTCAGCTGCCTATAACCAAATGACAGGTGAAAACCAGCACTGACAAGGATGTGAAGAAACTGGAGCCCTCACACACTGACAGAAATGTAGATGGTCCAGTCGATTTGGGAAAAAGATCTTTAGGCATTTAAATGGAGTTACCATGTGGTATCAGGTTCATTCCTAGGTACACACCCAAGAAAGGTGAAAACACATCCACATGTTAATAGCAGCGTTACTCACAATAGCCAAAAAGAGGAAATTACCCAGATGCCCATCAAGTGACTTATGGTCAGTGGTATATCCAGCAATAAAAGCAATAAAAGAAGTACTGATCCATGATGCAACATGAATGAAATTTAAAAGCATTATACCAAGTGAAAGAAGACAACCACAAAGAAAAAGACACTGCATGACTCCTTTTATATAGTTTTAGCACAGACAGGTCTACAGGGACAGAATGCGCTTAGTGGCTGCCTACAGCTGAAGGGTTGGGTGATGGGGTTTTTTGAATAATGAAAATATTTAATAAATGATTGGCGGTAAATATACAACTTTGTGAATATATTAAAATATACTAAAAGCCATTGAAGTTTACCCCTTAATGTGTGAATTGGATGTTGTGCGAATTATATCTCAACAAAGCTATCTAAAAAATAGTGCTTTGGGCAAGATTGTTGAAAAGTATACAGGCAACAAAAATATATGATGGTAATAGTCATGGATCTAAATCCACAAATAATATAGAATTTTAACTTTTAAGATTCTTCACCTGACCAAAAACAACAGTTCCAATCCAGGTGTCACAACCTTCTGAATCATCTCAAAAAGGCTAAAATTTCATGACCAACCTGATTCTTTTGAGGAAGAAAACAGAAAAGTTTAAATAATACCCGAGGGCACTCAAAGCAGCTAAAGATTCATATAAAAGGAAGTCTTTAATGACTCAAACCTTCCCAGGTAATGTGGGAGACACCCTGAAGCTGGCAGGTGCTGGGCAGAGAGTGCAGATTTCTCTGGGTTCTAGGGATGGAGCAGCACATAAGAGACTCAATCCACTGCAGGGGACCAGTTGGACTCTCTACAGTTAATCTCTCTCCCCTTTGCTTACACTAAAAATTAGAAACAAAAATAATTTTCATAAGTTACAGAAAAATTATTATATAAAAAGTCATACAAACACTGAATGACATAAGTCTATACCGAAGCCTGCAATGATGGAGACAATTCATACAGAGCCCCTAGCTTCTCCTGATCCCTGAGCAGAAACTGGAGAGAAATAGCAATTTCTTCATGGAGTTTAGGGAAACAGACTCCATGTGAGGAGAACTCCATATGTGCCAGATGGGATGCAGTTTCTTTTACTTCTAAGGAATGCTTTCTTTCTGCCCATACCTTCAGGGAGGGCTTTTCAGTAGTCTGCAGTTTATATTTGTGTGCAGGATTGGTTTGAGAGGTGCTGCACCCCAAAACATGGAACCTACATAGTTTCATTTTGAAAACATCCTTTTTTTAATAAAGAAATTTTAAGAGCAGGTGTATGGTATCTCCAGACAGAAGCATTTAAGTTTTCTGCTTCTTCCTCTTTTTGTGGTGTTGGAAGATGCAAAGGAAAGCTGTACCTGAGGTTTACCGACCCAATTCTGGTCTCAGAGATGTCCTAGAGTAATATATTCTACTTCTTATCTGTCATCCTCATGCCCTTTTCAAAAAGCTAGTGTGGGGTTGTGTGGCTAGGCTGGATTAGGTGAGGAAGAGACCAAGTGTCACATGTAGAGCAAAGGACAGAGGCCACTGATGCTGGTTGGGTGGGAGGAGATGGAGATGTCTCATGCACTGCCCTTTCTATGTCACCATCTCAAGCTTAGCTGTACTTTGTCATAGCTTCTTCCTCACTTAAATGAAATTTTGCTGGTGGGTCTAGTTCTCTGTATGGCAGTTTGGTAATTTTATGAAGTAGGCTCACTTGGAACATATATAGTAGATATTTGGATCAAAAACACAGGCAAAAGGAAATTAAAAGTCGGGGTTGAGCTCCCAGAAAGCTACAGCCAGAAAAGAATAAAACACTTCATTAATAAAAACACAACAGTCTGCTTCATATGTGTTTGGGGTTTATTTGCTCTTAAATAATGGTCACTGAACAAGAATGTGCTCTTTGGATGCAATTTTACAAAAAGAAAAAAGAAAGAAAAAGAGGAGGAGGAGGAAAAGGTGGTCATCAACATGAAGATGTATTTTACATTGTCACTAAAAACCAAGGGTATCAAAACCTTCTCACTTGAATCACTGTTTATATGTAAATTTATCTGTGAAAATTTTGTGTACTATTTATAGGTTTTACTATTGGAGTAAAATATATTGCAGAAAAAAAACACAAAGTACCAAAAGATATCACACAGAAAATGAAACTTATCTAAAACGCATGACCCAAACCCACACTAGTGTTTATTTTCTTTCCACATTGTACTGATCCATGTCTACTCTCCACTGCAAGCCAGAGGGGCTTGACCATTGTGTCCTGAGAACTTTGCTCAGATCTTGGCTTTCTTACAGTGAACTAAGCACAATTTTTTGCTGATAACAGAATCATTACAGACATCTATTGTTGTATTATGCTGTAATTACAGCCTTGGGAAATACTGGACATACTTCAGTATCTAGAGGGGCAGACTGTCCCTCCACTTAGCCTGCAGCTGTCATGGTTCTCACATGTTGGATCTCCCTTTGTCTCCATATTTATAAACCATCCCCAATTCCATGCTCACTCCTACCTCCCCAGCTCACATCCTTTCTAATCTGACCTGTACCCACACATTAGAAAACAAACTTTGCTACACATTATGATCATAGAACTTCCTTGCCTAAAACCCTCTGCTCTAGGAACAAAAGGCCAACTCCCCAACTGGCCACAGATCTATTACTTTAGCTCTTCCTCACAACCCCCACCACCACCCACCTCCATACTTCTTTTTGGTTTCCCCTCCCACATACCCTCCTTTATTAATTCCCATTCATCTTTCAAATGTCCATACATTTGAATGTCACTTTCTGGGGAAGCTTTCTTTGCTCCTCAAATTAGGCCAGATCACCCAGTACATATTGGGGTAGTAGGTTTCCTGCACAGGTCTTCCCAGGGTGTAACTGTACATTAGTGCGAGAGTACATGCTTGTGTGTGTGTGTGTGTGTGTGTGTGTGTATGTGTGTGTGTAAGTATGTTTTCATATGATAAAGGTCTGCCTAATGCAAGCCTGGTTCCTGACTGTTGTATCCCCAGAACCTAATAGCTGTAGAAGTCTGGTTCAACATATATGTTTGGAGTGCCTACATCCACCAGGCATTACTGTAAGCCTTCATTTTGATGGAGGTGCCCTCATCCAAATATGTGAGGCATAGATGTATTAAGACTTACTAATAAGAATGACTGCAGGGTCTAATGATTTATTCATAATATCATGTCACAAGCAACAGAAATGTTTAATTGTATGCCAAGCAAAATTCAATGAAATGGCAAGCTTTGAATGCATCCGAAGGATAATGATTTGTAAAAGCCATGGGAACACTGTTCTTAAAATAAACATACCGTTTGTAAAGCCAATATTCATTGATCAGGTTATATTCCTTTCAAGTTATATTTTAAATCCGTGTTCTTCAGTATCAAGTTTACTCAAGAACTAAACATCCCTAAAATCTCCTCCGTAAAGCCTTCCACGTACGTCGACTATGATCTATACCCTGTATGGAAACTGAGACGCAGGGGCAGTTAAGGGACTTACTGAGGGTCGAACGTGCCCAAGGGCCAGACCAGAAGGGCCGAGACCCAGCCTTGTCTCTCCTTCCCACCTGGTGCCTTCCCCACCGCTGCAGCCCCGCGATCACACCCCGCCTCCCCACGCAGAGGCCGGCGGCCTACGAAAGGATACCGGGACTCCATGCGCCCGCGACAGAGCCAGGCTCCCGGAGAGACCGCGCGTGTTCCGCCGCCTCCTCTGCAACGCTCGCGGCGCGGCCGGGCTGGGAGGACGCTGGGACCACGGCGACGGTCGCGCAGGCCGGTGCTCGCCGCGCAGAGCCGGTGTGTGCAGAGGCGGCGCGGGCCGGACGAGGCAACGCGGTGCGCCCGTGCCACCGCCCTCCTGCGGCGGCCACCGCCCGCGCGCCCCGCGCAACTACCCAGGCCCGGCGGCCCGGGTCTCCGCACTCGCGGAGGACGGCACAGGCCTCCTCGCCTCCAGGCTCCTTCCTCCCTGGCTCCGGCGCCGGAAGACGTGGTTTGCCGCAAGGGGGAGCGCGCGGAGGCCGAAGTGACCGTCACGAACCTGTCCGGGGACCCTGGGACTTTGGGGGCTAAAGATTCCGGGCCTTTGGGAAGCGGACAATTACTGCCCCGGGGCGAACAGCAGAGCCCGAGGGTTCCGGATGTGAAGGGGAGTTTATGTTCCTAAGGACAATGGCGAAAAACAGAAGAACCCCCTGCCTTGGTCCCCAGCCAGACCCGCCTGGGCGCATCGAGCCATCCGGCCCATTTGGGTTTTCGGGTAGCTCAGAAGGGTCCAGGGAGGGAAACAGGCAGAGGGGGCGGCGCCCGGTTTCCAGCTGATCCTGAGGCCTCCCTGGTCGCGCACCTGCCATCACTTTGGCCGCCCAGGCCGGGTGCGGGCGCGCAGCGGGAGGGGACCGCCACCGCGAGCTGGGTGCCCTGGGTCCTGCCGAGCGTGGCGTGGAGACCAGAGCTGAATAGGGGTCACCGGTGTCTATTGGGCACTTCCAAATTGAGCTTTGTTCCCGAGAGGACTCGTCCTTTCTACCCCTGGTGCTTCTCTCTTCCTCTGCGACAGGAAGGACAGGCACCAATGCAATCCATTCGGACGCGACAGGACTCCGGAGAGGCTAGACCTCTCTCAGCCAGGGAGGCGATGAAGGCTCCTAGAGAGTTTGGGCGGCAGCAGGCCCCGCCGTTGTACCCCGAGTCCCCCCCCCCGGAGTGCCAGGTGTGCGGGGGAGCGGGGGGCGCACTGCTGGAGGTCACCTCGGCTCCTGCCCACTCCCCCGTGTACCTCTGGTCAGTGCAGCCGGGTTGGGTCGCTGCGGCACTGGTGGAGCCCCGCGCCGGACCTGGATCACAGCTGCCAGCGCGCCGCCAGCTATGCGCCTCTGGTTACCCTGGGGCTGGTGTCTCTGGTCCCATCGGAGCGCGCCAGGACAGCACTTTGGACTGCGATGGCCGGCCACAGGTCGTCAGACATCAGTGACAACACCTTCCTTTCACCCCTCCTTTTATATCTAACCTTTGCACGTGCTGAAGATGTGGTGACCAAAGAAATGAAAAATCTTAGCTGTGACTCCAGACCCTTGTGCGCCTCTATTGGACATCTGTAGTGTTTATCTGTTCCCTGAAAGCCACGACCAAAAAGTAAAATATGGATGAGAGTTGGTTTAAAAAAAAAAAAAAAAGCGGGGGAGGAGGGAGGAAGGGGGAGCAAAAGGAAGAAAGAAAGAAGCTGGCAGGATTTCCGCTAGTCCTGCCGCGAACTACATATCCCAGGGAGCCTGGGGGGCCGGGCCGCGTGTCCACTCTGCCATCCACTTGGAGAAGCCCTTACTCAGCCTGGCCCCGCGCGCAGGCCAATCTTCTCGCCTTGTACCTTAGCTGGAACCTGGAACGGATTCGCCCCCCAAATGATGCTCCAACAGCAAAAATAGCACAAGTTTATAGTTGTCCCAAGAGAGAGAAGCAGCGCGGTTCTCGCCGGTCTTAGCAGAACGCCTGGCATCCTTTACCTGCACATGCCAGCGCTCCGGTTGTGACTTTGTGGGGACGTGGAGAGTCGAGCCAGCGCCTGCCGTGCACATTAAAGGACACTTTCTGGAGCCGAGTTAGCCGCCGCGACCCACCAACGTGCCGCTGCCCAGGTCTCCGCTGGTGTCGTCCCCTTACACGTCTGCATTTATCCGTGGATCATCTCGAGAGTCCGACTTGTAAATGTTCAGCATTTTGCTGCTTTACTGCTTTTTTCTGGGGACGGTTCCAGCACTTGCCGAGACCGGCGGAGAGAGGCGACTGAGCCCAGAGAAGAGCGAAATATGGGGACCCGGACTAAAAGCAGATGTCGTCCTTCCCGCCCGCTATTTCTATATTCAGGCGGTGGATACATCAGGGGATAAGTAAGTCACAAAACCACTCTTCAACTATTCGGGATTGCGTTAAGACTTTTTGTTTCTTCCTTTGTTTCTCATCCACCCCAAAACTCGCTTCTCCGCAGCAGTTTTACTCCAGGATATTTGGATGCTATGCACATCTGGATTCCCCTTCCCAGTCAACTTTTCTCTGTAGCTTTAGAAATAATTAGGAATTGCAATATGTAATATAATAATAGCTCTTCTCTTAACTGTTTTGATAAGTATTCCCGCATTATCAGGGCAAAACAAAGCTCCTACTCTGCTGGAAATGCTATTTCTAACTACTTTTTGCATAAACTGTTGTAAGGAATTAAGCTCGGTTGTTAGAAACTTGATTGGCTTCAGCTTTCTGTGGTGCTGCCCTAGAGTTTCAGGTAGACATGGGCAGGTAACCATGTTTTAAAACCCAAGAAGAAAAACTAACTACTATCTAACATTTTAGAATTTAGAGGAAAAGTTTGGCAGTACAAAACTCCTGTATGAGTGTAACAGAAATCTGTTTCATTCCTATGAACTCTATACTTTAAACTTACATTTATGTATATTTTATAAAAAATATATTAGGAATAAAATATTTTCCAGGGGTTAGGAGTGTAGCTCAATGGTAGAGCACTCATGTATCATGTGTGAGGCTCAGGGTTCAAACCCCAGAACTGGGGGTGTGTGTGGATTTTTCCAAGGAAAAAGAAGGCTGTAAATTTTGTCATTCGGCTATAAATAGTACAGTTGGAGAAACAAATACCACCTCAACTCCAAGAGCACTCACTCCACAAACACTTTTATTTACAAAGATGGTATACTACCTACCTTGCTTTTGCCCACATCTGGGCATGATTTATAATTCTGATATTTTTTAAGAATCACTGAGAGTTAGTTTTCAAAATAAAGTCATCTTTGCAAGGCACACCATTTGATCACAGATTTTCGGATGTGACAGACATGATATAAATAGCAGACTGATACTGTTATCTATAGAATTATAAATATTTGCATGCTTACACACATCAGTAATCTTAACATATGCCTTTGTCAATGTCTAATGAAACTTTTAAAAATTATTTTTAGTTGTAGATGGACACAATACCTTTATTTTGTTTAGTTTTTACTTTTAATGTGGTGCTAGGGATTGAACCCTGTGCCTCACATGTGCTAGGCAAGCACTCTACCACTGAGCCACAACCCCAGCCCTAATGAAACTTTTATGTTATTTTCATCATTGTCTTCCTCTTTATTTTTTAAATTGTTGATCCATCATATTCATTCTGGCACTGAAAGCATAAAAGAGAAGAAGCAAGCATGTTAGAGGAAGAATGTGGAGAACAGAAAAAGTTTACTGACTGAAGAGCATAATCATTTGTTGCTTATTCCTTAAAATAATCTCTGTATCTCATTGTTCTTCACATCACAGATTCACATCTTCTCCAGGTGAAAAGGTGTTCCAGGTTAAAATCTCAGCACCAGATGAGCAATTCACAAGAGTTGGAGTCCAGGTTTTAGACCGGAAGGATGGATCCTTCATAGTGAGATACAGAATGTATGCAAGCTACAAAAATCTGAAGGTAGAAGTTAAATTCCAAGGTCAACATGTAGCCAAATCTCCATATATTTTAAAAGGTAATTTGGAACAGAGTTTTATAACAATAGTACTGAACACAATAATACATGTCATTCTATCTACAAAACAACTTGGTGTATTTTTTTTTTTTTAACTGAAAGACAAAAGATGTGTCCTATCTGAAAGATAAGGTCGGAGTCTTGGTAAAAGAGAAATTCAAGATATGAGTAGAAACTGTAGTTTGCTAAAGAGCAAGGAACATAATTAGAGAATTTGCTGTCTGAAAACATAATATTAGCAAGAATAATCAAGCTGTATATATATATGATCCTATATGGTATTTTGTTAATTGGAGATGGAAGATGTTATATAACTGATAAGAGTTATCGAAACTTGGTAGACCACTTTAGGAAGGAAGATGGCTTAACGCAGAGAGGGGGAGTTGACCATTGTTTTTTGTCATTGTTCCAATGCCATTTTTCCAGGGAAATTTTCTGGTGGTTTGTAATATAGGATGAGACTTGTTACCCAGGCCATTCCCTCTCAGAGGAGGCAGGACCCCAAAACACTGGGGAAGCGTTGTACATAACAAAAACATCCCAAGAAAGGTAACGTTTCTTTAAACGTCTAGGTTCCTTTCCTGCCTCCCATCAGGACCATGTGGTACCGAATAACCTGCTAAACCTAAAAAAAAAAAAGTATTGTGGGCTGGGTTGTGGCTCAACAGAAGAACGCTTGCCTAGCAAGTGTGAGGCACTGGGTTCAATCCCTGACACCACATAAAAATAAAATAAAGGTACTGTGCCCATCTACAACCAAAAAAAAAAATATTTAAAAAAAAATACTGCATTCTCAGTCCTCCCCGAATCAGGTGGGAGTCCGAGGATTACAGAAAGTAATGACAGTAAAAATCCATTCAGATTCTGCTACATGATGTTAGTATTATTTCTATAAATGTGTAATTAACTCATCATAATATTAATGAAATAGACTGCTTTGGGGATTACCTTTGCAACTTTGTATTTCTTTTTCTTTTTTTTTCTTTTTTTTAAAGAATAGCAGAGGTTCTTTGTTTACTCTTGTTGTTTTTGATGATGTTCTGCCCATTGATAAAAGTACTTTAGAAACTTTAGGAACTCATTTGTATAACAGACCATTGAAATATTCATTCTTATGATTTTTGTCCCTCACTAAAGCAGGTGTATTCCTCTAGTATTCTTTTATTAATGTTTGGAGATTCTTCGGTACCCCAAACATAAAGAGCAACCAACGGTAATATCCACTGTAGAGGACACATTAGAAGCCATCAGCTGTCTTTCGAACTTGTATAAAGTAGACTTGAACATGAGGATGTCATGGGAGTTCATGTTGAAGAGCTGTCAGGAAGAATGCCGACTTATTCAGAATGCCCCAATGTAATAAAAGTGTATTTCTTTTAAAAATATGTCTTCAATCCATATGCCTTCCTACTTCACTAGTCAAAATTCAAGAAGCCTGCATTTTGGGTATTCGTAACATGTGTCAAATACTGAGTAAAACATTCCCTCTTGTGCTTTGTTTTCTGTGTGTGAATAGGGCCGGTTTACCACGAGAACTGTGACTGTCCTTTGGAGGACAGTGCAGCCTGGTTACAGAAAATGAACTGCCCAGGAACCATTGCGCAGATTCAGAAAGATCTGGCACATTTCCCCACTGTTGACCCAGACAAGATTGCAGTAGAAATCCCAAAAAGATTTGGACAGAGGCAGAGCTTGTGTCACTACACCTTAAAGAATAACAAGGTACAACACATGATTGAGGTTTGCTTGATTTCCTGATTCTGTTTTGTTTTGACCATTTGGGCTACAATTTGCTAAACAGTCCTATCAAACATCATCCTCGTAGCAATCATTGTGACAAGCTTTTCCTCAGTCAAGTCTGACAGTACTTTTAGACTAATGTAAGAAATGTTCAATTCTCTTTTAGGTTTACATCAAGACTCATGGTGAGCATGTAGGTTTTAGAATTTTCATGGATGCCATACTACTTTCTTTGACAAGAAAGGTAACTATATCTTTTCTCTGAGCCATCATAAGCAATTGTAATCCAGCTTTCATAAAATAATTTTTTTCAAAACAAAACTAATAACGGGGCTGGGGTTGTGGCTCAGTGGCAGAGCCCTTGCCTCACAAGCACCACATCAGAATAAATAAATAAAATAAAAGGTATTGTGTCCATCTACAACTAAAAAAATATTTTAAAAAAGAAAAAAAACACTAATAACAATACCAGGATGTTCTATTCTAGAGTCTTAGGAGAATGATATTCTGAAATCTTTTATAGGCTGCCTGTGTTAGTTTTCAAGACTGCTCTAGCAAAGTGCGGGAGGCTGAGTGCCTTAAACAACACTTTATTCTCTCGTGGTTCTGGAGCTCAGAAGTCCAAAATCAGAATGCTGCCAGGGCCACGTTCCCTCTGAGACTGTGAGGACATTCTGCCCTGCCTCTGGCTGGCCTCTGGTGGCCTCAGTCCTTGGTGTTCCCTCTGGTGTGCATCACTGTGCTCTCTCCTCTCTGCACGTGCCCCTTGCCTTCCTGTGTCTGTCTCTCTTGTCTCCTTTGGCAGGAGCATCGGTCATTTTAGATTGATGGACCACCCTCCTCCAGTGTGACCTCATCTTAACTCATTACATCTGCAACGACCCACTTTCCAAATAAGGTCATTCTGATATTCTGAGATTTAGAACTTAAGGATATTTTTTAGGGGAATCAGACTCGTATCAATGCCTTACAGAGGAAAGAAAATGCCTGTGGTAAAATGATTTTGATTCTAAACCCACTTTAAGTCCAAAGAAGATCACCCCTTCTCTGAATCCTGTTCCTTGGCATAATGTGCTTTAATAGGAGCTAGTGGAGTATTTCAACAATACTGTTAAAATGGCTGATATGAAAAATTATACCAACTTTTTTTTACCAATTGTGTATTTACGTAAAAATCTATTACAACGTTTACTTATTGAATCATTTGTGCATATCTTGATTGAATTACTCATGGAAAACCATACTTTTCTTCTCAAGATTGCAAAGCCTATGCAGTCAGTGAATCCTAAATATAGTAGTACTTAGCACCAGTATTATGCCTCCTTTAGGCTAAGACATTTAGATTACTGGCAAATATTTCTTGCTTACCTGTGTCCATGAGAAAAATAAGAATTTTCTTCAGGACTCCAAGTTCTCAAGATGCTTCTCAGACAGGACCAACACAATTCCTACCTAAACAAATAAATAGGTGTACCTATTCAAGAGAAGCAGCTTGAGAAATTGGAGTCCTGAAGAAAATTCTTATTTTCTAGTTTTGCAAATACCCCCAAGCATTTTCCATGGCTAATAAAGCAGGTTCTTTCAACACGTTCACAACATTTGTTAGTTAGGGATGCATAGCTTGGAAGCTCCTGTATTGGCCTTTGGTTGGACTTCCTGAATTCAAGTCCTGTCCCTACCACCCACCTAGTCTAAAACAGAAGCATCTGGCTCATTCGCATGAAACTAAGGCTAGAGTCCCAAGTGCTCAAAAAAGAATTCTTAGAATTGTTTTCTAATAATTCTCTTGTCTTAGCATCTCTTGGCAGCTTTAGAACAAAGATTACCTTTGCCACCTTGTCCTCTTTAGTGAGTCTGTTGGCCAATTTAGACGTCACAGAAAGGAAACTTAGAATGCTTATACATGTGACCATATTTGGAAAAGTTACCCACTATTCAAGCTAAAGTCATGATGGCCCAAAACTTATAAGGTTGGCCTTTCATTTGGTGCAATTGCTAATTTTAATTGATAAATATGAGGTAGTATGCAATGCAAGAACGGCCAATAAGCACTTTGTTTTCTTTTTCCTAGGTGAAGATGCCAGATGTAGAGTTTTTTGTAAATCTGGGAGATTGGCCTTTGGAAAAAAAGAAGTCCAGCTCAAACATCCATCCCATCTTTTCCTGGTGCGGCTCCACAGATTCCAAGGATATCGTGATGCCCACCTACGACCTGACGGACTCTGTTCTAGAAACCATGGGCCGGTGAGAATCGGGTCGGGTTGACCCAACCTGGGCATGCTCTCTTGGGTGAGTTCTTTCCTCCTGTCTTTGTGGTGTGATGGTTTCGGAGGGAGCCACGCTGCCCTTTCTGTGTTCCAGAGTCAGTCTGGATATGTTGTCTGTGCAAGCCAACACGGGGCCTCCCTGGGAAAGGAAGAACTCCACCGCCCTCTGGAGAGGGAGAGACAGCCGCCAGGAGAGACTGGAGCTGGTGAAGCTCAGTAGGAAACACCCAGAACTCATCGACGCCGCCTTCACCAACTTTTTCTTCTTTAAACACGACGAGAGCCTGTACGGTCCCATTGTGAAACACATCTCTTTTTTTGATTTCTTCAAGGTATGATATCTGTAGTGACCAATCCTTTCTGCATTCCCAGTTTTTGTGTAAATAGCACTTTGGGAAAGGGGAATCGAAGCCTGTAAATCACAGGGGAGGAGAGAAATGGGTTTCAACAGCCTGCCTCTGTTCTCAGCACCCAGCCCTGACATGGAATTATGCATGAGGGTGCTTGGAGCCTGAGTAGAGCTCTAAGTTTTTCCCCAGCTAGCCCTTAAGATAAGCCCATGTCAGCTCAAATCCTTTTTTTATTATTAAGTTCATGTCAGTCATTTTACAAGGACTTCTCACCAGAACCAGAGCACGGCAGCACTATTAAAGAAGATAAAAACCAGGTGTTCTTATCAGGCCTTCTGGTGAGGAGTGACTTGAAATGCTGATGTTCTGCCTGGGAATTCTGGAATGGCTTTTCTCATCCAGAATGTGGATTACTCATGTTTCCCAGGAAGTCATGCTTTCTCTAACAGCTCCTTTCCTCAGTGCACAGCGCCCTGCTCCCTGGATCACTGAGGGGAAGAGGAGTATCTGTAGTCCCCTGGGGTAGAGAGAGAGATGGCAAAAGGTAGTCAACCATCCTCCTGTAGGGAAGGACAAGTGATGAATGAACTATCTGCTCCATAGACAGCCAGATTTTCCTTTGATGGATTACGTGGAGGTAGGTAGACCCAGATAATGCTGTGTGTTGAATTGTCATTGTTTTTTCAAGGCGTAATCTCAAAGAAAGGAATGATCACAACTAGAGAGCAAGATGAGCCACCCCTCCTTAGACAGCTGTCACATCATGCCTTGGCTTTTTCCTGCCTGTGGAATTTTCTATAACTTAAGGCTATTGATGACCACAGCTCTGTGGATATTTTTACTCATAGATGTTCTTGCCCTGGAGCTTGTTAATTTCCTTGAGACATTTGGGTGGCCCATCTGCTGCTTCAAAAGTATGGTTAACATGGCACAGAACGTGCCATCGTTAGGTACTTATGCCATCCATAAAGAAGTAGAGGAAAAACAAAGTTTCAAGTCTATTTTTTTTTATGTTGTAGTCTTTTATTTCATTGGCTTCTTCAATATTAGATTTGTTTCTCTCTTTGTGAAATTCAGGACCATATCAAAATAAACATTTGTCTATAGGTGAGCATGTTATATAATAATAATTACCAAATGGCAAAGGCATAGGGCAAAATCTGGCCCCTGCTTTTGCAGTTGTATCTGTAGATGGCAGATTGATGTGTGGAATGCGGAGAGGAAAAAAAAAGAATGGAAAATGGGAATTCAGTGGAGGTTCTTGTACTCTACTGCTGTTTTGCAGCATAAGTATCAAATAAATATCGATGGCACTGTGGCGGCATATCGCCTGCCCTACCTGCTGGTGGGCGACAGTGTCGTACTGAAGCAGGACTCGATCTACTATGAACACTTCTACAATGAGCTGCAGCCCTGGAAACACTACATTCCAGTTAAAAGCAACCTCAGTGATCTGCTGGAAAAACTTAAATGGGCTAAAGACCATGATGAAGAGGTAAGGTCGGTCTCCTGGAAGGTTTACCTCCACTGTGCCAGATGTCACTGGTAGGTTTGCAACGTCTTGGGCCTGGAGAGTGCTCCATGTATGCTCAGATACAAAAACGGGAAGCTGCCTGCCCAGGAGTGGTACAGTAGCTCCCTGGAGCAAACACAGCCCTTGATCTTAGATAACTGTCCACTCTGCATGTGAAATGAAAGCTAAGCCTCAACCAGATTATGTTTTCTCTTTTGGTAAGCATTGTCTCTGGAGATACCAGTTTTGCCCTCACAAGTAATGTCAAAATTAAGATGGCCAGTCTGCCAAGAGATGTCACTAACCTTTGTGGAATAAAATGAGGAATTACAGGAATTAGCTTCAAGCTAATGGCTGAAAACTGTGAAGGTAGTACATTAATATAGCTGCACCTTGCATTCTCTTTAGGAACTCACTGTTCCTTTGCTTGCTGTATATCTTCTCTCTCCAAGAGAGGTTTAACTCTAGGAAGCACAAAATGACTTCTCAGACTTTCAAGTCTTGAAAACCTCCCTTTGGTTTTGAACAGATAAAGTCTGTTAAACATTCCTTTGTCACATGAGAACCCCCAGGGCTATGCTTCCTGCTGTGGTCTCACTATATGTGCTCTGTAGTTTTGGTTGCATATGTCTACATAGGAAAAAAATACTTCATGAAAGTTTTGTTTTGTTTTGTTTTGTTTTTTTAATTTCCAAGGCAAAGAAAATAGCAAAAGCTGGACAAGAATTTGCAAGAAATAACCTCATGGGTGATGACATATTCTGTTATTATTTTAAACTTTTCCAGGTTAGTATTTTCCAAGAAAATAGTCATATAACTTAACAACTGGACATGTAGAGAGGCAAATAATATTTCACTCACTTAATTTCTAAAACTATATTAATATAATGTACCTTTTAACAATTTCTAAAAGTATATTAATATAAGGAGATTCATGTACTTCTTTGGGTGAAAATCGGGACAAATACTAAGTAGTAATAATACGTAGTTGAAAAAAATGAAGCTTAGCTGATGGAAAATATTACAACATCAAGTGAAAGAACAAACATTAGAACTATGTGGCATATGATTAGGAAACTGGCAGAGTTACCATACATGGTTTGTATTTTCTCTTTGTATTATGTTGCTGCTGCCTTGTCACTTCTTTGTGTAAACAGCTCAAAGTATGTGTTTGGGCCTCTTGTCATGACCCCCCGTTGGGCCAGGAATTCTCTTGGAAATTATTTCCACAGACTTAAGCATTTAGGGATTATAGTCAAAGCATATCTGACAATTTCAAAGGCTCATTAGAAAAATAATACAGCAGTAAAGATGTCATTTGCTAATAATAGCATTAGATCTAGATTAAGCTTTCTATCTGAGACTTGTACATATTGAGCCCCATACTGTAGGCTCTGCTGCAAAGCAAAGTTGATCTGTATCTGATCTGAACTGGCCCCTCCTGTTCTGAAGTCTTCCCTACGAGATGATGAAGCAATATAGAAGAAAAACTGTTTAAAATGAATGAACTGGGGGGATTCAATCTGAATATCCAAAGATCCACTGGGTGGTGTTAACGTCAGTGTTTCGCATGGTGCCTGCCCCAGGGTGAGAATTAATGAAGAGGATACTGATTGAGGCTGGGGCAAGCCATGGAGGGGCAGGTAGAAATCTGTCCTCAGATTCTTATTCTAGGGCAGATCATGTGCAAAATTGTTTTCACTTTAAGGCAGAAGGTGGTTTGAAGAAAAAAAAAAAGTCATATAAATTAGGAATAGAATAATGGCCATTTAGGAACAGACAGCCAGAGTTTAAAGAACTTCAGGACTCACACTCTGTTGTTGGGCATTTTGGGGATTACAGGGGACTCTGCACATCAAATTTTTACATACACATGTGAGTGAAGTGAATCTTGGTCTGCAAATTCCACTGTGTCTTATTTGGTGAATGCACTTAAAGTGTTGCATAAAGGATGTTTTTCTATTGTCACTCATCAGGAATATGCCAACTTACAAGTGAGCGAGCCCCAGATCCGAGAGGGCATGGAGAGGGTAGAACCACAGACCGACGATGACCTCTTTCCTTGTACATGCCATAGGAAAAAGGTAACAGAACAGACCCTGTGGCCAGCAGCAATGTAAGAGTTAGGGTTGATCCAAGTTTACACCCATCCCTCTAGTCATTCAATCAGGCAACAAACAGTTTAATTCCTCCTGAAGCCTCCAAGCAACTTAGTCTACTAGGAAGATGGTTGTAGTAGATAATAACATTGTACAAGAAAATGTGCAGTTAAGTGAGGAGCCAGAATAGCTCTGGCAAAGCTGAGCGAAGCCTTTTTCAACGTGAGAATTCAGATCACATAGCATTTGAACAGATGTTTGCAGTTTGAAAAGTATTTTCACATGGATCGTCTGATGCCCTCATCTCCCCATGTGATGGGTTTGGCAGAGGTCATCATTCCATTGCAGAGATGAAAAAAAATATTCAACCATAAGTATTCATGCTACAGTATTTAAAAACAATATCTGTTGATGCCACTACATGATGACCTCATTTGCAAAGTTCAGATTCACATATGGACTTGTAAGGCTTGAAAAGATAGAAGTCATACAGTGATTGTCTTTGTTTTGGTTAACAAAACTGAGCCCATAGAGGAATTTAGCTCAAAATTATCTAGCAGAAGTATAGCAAAACAAAACTATCTCATGATCAAATAATGCATTTTTTTACATGGAGGCATAGTGTTGTTTTGATTATAGTTGAATTTTTGTTGGGAGGAATATAAATTTCAGTTTTCTGCATTGCTTATATGTTTGTGTGTGTGTAAATATGCTGGCTAGACATTATTTTAAGCAAAATCATTTTGTTTCTGAATGCACAAAGTCAAAGTTGTGGTATTATAACCCAAAATGGGAAGGGAGACTTGGCATCGGTTATGTCAGCCTCTCAAAGATGTTTAAAAGCAATAAGGTGACCACTGGCCCCAGTGATGTGACAGAACCAGCTCATGTGAGCTCACCACCTATTGGTATTCAGGAATTTCACACACTAGTTAAATTTTTGCTACCTTGGAATCATTATTTGGGGAAGTGTTTGTACCATAACAGTCAGCATACCTTTTGGTTTTGTTTTTGGAGAATTGATTTACCACTAGCTCACTGACCCTCAAGTGGTACAGAATCAGTGGTGACCTCTGTCAAGGCCAGGAAATCAGTTCAAGTCAATGTGGCACAGGAATTGCAAATCAAAAGGTTCCCCTTACCAAGTTTGTGATTTAGGGTTATGACATTTCCCACTTTGGGACTGTAATGTTCAATTTTTTTCTTTATCTGTGAGGGAGAGGAGGTACCAATCAGTATCTTACACTGATTAGTGGAAATTAGTGACAGGATAATAGCTTTGTTCATATTTTGTTCTTTGTCTACACCAGCCCTTCACTGATTCTGTTCCTCACACAAGACCTTTACAGTAGCACAGACCCGTGGAAGTTTGGATTCCCCACCAGGAGCCCTGTGAAACACAGTGTGATTTGCACTGGGGATGATTCTGATCCTCTGGAAATAGTTCTGGGTCCTAAAATTGTGGAACAGAAACTTGGTTTTTTTCTTCCTCTCCCCTTTAGGGGAGAATAAATAATTGATTCATAAAAACTTCTTGATGGCTCTTAATATGTGGCTTCTTCATTGCAGACCAAAGATGAACTCTGATGTGCAAAAATACCTTTCCTTCAAATAATGGTGCTCAGAAGACTCTTCTCAGCAGAAAAGAAGAATATTTTTTTAAGTATTAATTCCCCAATATAAAATCTGCTGTGAGATTATGTGCATTATGAAGATTTTTCTATATACATCATTCCCATGACTGTCCTTTAAAGCACATTTTTAGAATTTTATAATAAATGCATCTTTATTTTAAAGGCCCTTGCTGTGCTATCATTAGCTGTATCAGGACCAAGAGCAGAAAGAGGGAGGGTGGGCTTGACGCAGCAGCCTTGCCGCCTCCCTGTCTTCACCTACATGACCAAGCAACAGACCTGTCTCCTTTAAACCACTGCTCTTTTGGAAATTCACTCACTCACAACAAACCTAATCCTGACTAATGTGTCACACAAGGCCTGTCTTAATCTGACCTCTCCCACTTCCTAATGCTACCTGAGACCTGATAAAAACCATTCCTCTCCCTCTTCTGTCAATGCCTGTTTCCCTACTTCCCTGGTATTTGCTTTTCCCTTGGTCTGGAATGGCAGGACCCACTCTTCTTTGTCCAGCATTGACATCCATCAGTATTCCCAAGGTCACTACGCCAATGCCCTGTGTTATCTTCTGTGTCAGTGTTCTTGGGCTGCCTCAGCAAACCTCCATAAACTTGGTGACTCAAAACAAGAGAAATTTTTTTTCTCTAGAGGCCAGTTCTGGAGGCCAGAAGTCTGAATTCAGGGTGCCAGCTTCCTTCTGAAGGCTCTGAGGAACAATCCCTCCCAACAACTTCCTTCTAACTGGTGGCAGCTGGCAGTTCTTAGAGTGGCACTCACCACTGCCTCTGTGTGTCTGTTTTCCCCTTTTCTGTCATTGTAAAGATGTCTGTCATTAGACTTAACACCCATACTAAATCCAGGATGATCTCATCTCAAGAATTTTCATATCTGCAAAGACTTCTTTCTAAACAGGGTCACATTTCATAGGCACAGAGGTTAGGATCTGGACATTTTTGGGGAGGCCATTCTTCAACACCTCCTAAGAACATTTCCTTGAAATCAGGAACAACATGAGAATTCCCACTCACACTCATCTAACATAGTGCAGGAGATGTAAGCCAACAGTACTGTCCAGAAAAAGAGAGTACAAGAATTAAAAAATAACAAAGACAGTTGGCATTAAAAGCTGATGAAACACTATAGTACACACAAAATGCAGACAAATCTATGGACAAATTGTTAGAATTAACAAGAAAATTCAATTGCATTACAATAGACCAGCTAGTAACAGAAAATTAAATAAAAAGACATAAAATACAACTTAATAATAGTTTTAAAGACCATGCAGTACTTATTTGAAGAATTAAGTGTAACAAAAATAGATAAGTCAATTTTTGAAAACAAACTAATTAAATTGAAAGATATATGTTGATAGCCAGGCAAAATTAATATTAATGTTAATTCTTTCCTATATAAAATCAATGTAATCCTAATAAAAAATTTGTGCTGCCTGTTTTTCTTTTTTTAATTTTAGTTGTAAATGGACACAATACCTTTACTTATTTATTTTTATGTGGTGCTGAGGATTGAACCCAGTGCCTCACATGTGTGAGGCAAGTACTCTACCACTGAGCCATAACCCTAGCACTGCCCTGCCCACTTTGTGTGAAACTTTACCAATTTCTAAATATTCATGTACCTGTAAAAACCAATCGTTCTTGAGGAAGAGTGAATTGGGAGGACTTCCCATACTATATAGCAAGATGTCTTATGATGCTAGAATATTTAAGACCTTGTGATATTGGTACACAAATAGGAATAAAAAAACAGAATAATACTGGAATGTTGAGGCATAAACAGGCCCTTGTTAATGTAGACACTCAGTCTAGCATGGAGAACTCAGATGTTGGAGAAAGAGTGTGCTTTTCACTGAAGGGAGCTGAGGTGACTGGATTCTCACATGGGAAAGAACACTTGGGTCTAGCACATACTACATCAAAGATCGTTCCATGGGCTGAGGTGCAGCTCAGTGGGAGAGCCCTTGCCTAGCATGTGTGAGGCCCTGAGGTGGATCCCTTGTACCACAAGAATAAATAAACAAAGAACAATTCCACAAGATTAGTGACAAAAGGCAAAACAGAATATTTTTTAAAACTGGCATAGAGGATGTCTCCTCATCTAACAGTACAAACTTCAGCAGCTGAAATAGTCAATTTTTTTTTTTACTTTGTGACTCTAATAAATAAAGTCTTCAGAATTGTTTCTAAAATTTAGCAAGTCTCAAAGTTTCTGGAACATATGTTTCTCATTATACAACTCTTTCGTCCGCCCCTTTGTTTCGAGAGAGATGCCATTACAATCTATCACAGTGGCACCACCACAGTTGGCCCGTGTGTTCCCTGGACCTGGAGTGACACATTACCCTGGCAGGAATTCCTCATGAAGAAGGCTCCTGTTGTAAAATGAGTCAAAGGTAGGTGTCGACAAGATGGAATTCCTCATCTATCCTGCTTGTCTTACCAATCTCTTAATTCTAAATGGGGAGATGTGAGATTCCAGTGAGGAAGTCAGGCCTGACTTTGGCCGTTGAACATGGAGTGTGTGATCTGTTGATGACAACCTTTGGCACATGGCTTTTAACATCTTTCAAAGTTTGGTGTAGAGAGTTGGACTTTCAGTTTGATCATTTCAATTTGGGCATAAGAGATTGAGTTGAAAGTTTCATGTGATTATATAAACATACATAAATATTTTCCTCTCCAAATTTTTTCCTCCAACTTATTTCTCATTCAACAACACATTTTTTTTTTAAAAAAAAAGAATAATATCTTGGTTGGTTGCAGTGGCACATGTCTGTAATCCCAGAATCTAGGGAGGCTGAGGTAGGAGGTCCTCAAGTTCAAAGTCAACTACAACAACTTACTGAGACCCTGTTTCAAAATGTAAAAAAGATAAAAAGGACTTGGAATGTAGCCCAGCAGTAGAGTGCCCCTAGGTTCAATCCCCAGTACTACAAATAATAATAATAATTTGATGGGTAGAGAGATAGTCATGGCTATAAAGAAGTAGCGTAAGGTCAAGTACAGGGTCCACACCTATAATCCTAGTGGCTCAGGAGGCTGAGGCAAGGAGATCAGTTTGAGATCAGCCTCAGCAACTTACCTTGGCTCTAAGCAGCTAAGTGAGACCCTGTCTCAAAGTAAAAAATAAAAAGAACTGGGAATGTAGCTCTATGGTAAAGTTGGGTTTTTACAAGGGGGTTCAATCCCCTGTACCAAAAAAAAAAAAAAAAAAAAAGTAGTTTGAGAGATATTCTTGGTGATGGATTATTCTGTATTGTGGTGTGGTGGTGTTTACATGAATGGAGATAAAAATACATAGAATATACACATGTGTCTGATGACAGCAGAATAAACTCTGAGGATTGTTCTAACTTCAGATTCCTAGTTTTGATATTACATTACAATTACTGAAGATGGCTACCATTGGGGGAAACTGAACACAGCACCTCCTTGATTATACTTTTATATATTTCCACAAATCTATGATCATTCCAAAATAAAAAAATTAAAAGATAGGGTTTTTTTAAAAAAATAATTGACAAAATACATGCTCATAACTTAAAGAACTAGCTCTTTCTGATTCCTATCCTTTCCTGAGCAGAACCACCATTATTAGTGTGTAGACTTCCAGGCATTTCCTTGGATGTACATACATGGAGGGGAGGTCTATCAGGGGCCCAGACCATAATGGTTCATCCTCTCCACCCATTCTGTGGGAAGAAGTGTTTCTAACGTTCTGCTCCATCAAAAAGAAGGCTGCCTGCTGTGAATTACTGAAGCAAAGGCCATGGGTAACTTAAATTTCTAACATGAAGGAAACTGACACAACACAAACTCTGTCCCCATCCACAGAAGAGTAAATCCCATTTCCCGGTGCTCAACAACTGAGTAATTTCAAAAGAAGACTATTTCATTACTTGCGAAACATATATATTAGATTCCCATTGGTGCTGTGAAAAACCACCACAAACTTAGTTGTCAAAAACAACACAAATGTACTGTCGCAAGTGGGAAAAACTGCAATGTATGCAGTCCAGGGGGAGAAATAAAGAATGTCCACGTGCTTCTGCCCTTTTCAATGTTTTATTCATTCAAATCACTCAATACAATTTCACCCCATAGGTTCTTAATCAAGAAAATGACAAGGCTGGGGATATAATTCAGTTGGTAGAGTGCTTGCCTTGCATACACAAGGCCCTGGGTTCAATCCCTAGCATCACCAAAAAAAAAAAAAAAAGAAAGAAAGAAAAGAAAATGACAATCCTTAATGCTAAGCACTGCAAGAGACATAATCAATTCATAGCAAACCATTCTAGATTAATTAATTCACAGCAAACAATTCTTTTGTTTTGTTTATTTAATTAATTCTAAGATTAATTCCAAGCACTGTAAACACACTTAATCACGACAGGCTAATGACAGACATTCCTTCTGTGTGCTAGGTTCAAAAGTCTCAAGCCTTAGGCTTTATGTCCAGCAGATGCACACTCACTCAGACCACGGTGATCAGGTCTGTAACCAAGGCAGGCTTTTCCTGGCGTGGAGTGGACGACCGATGGAGGAGAGGGTCCTAGGGAGAAGTTATGGCTCCCACCAGTGTCCAGACAGGTGGTAGAGTTTGAGAGCTGTGAGGTTCACACAGAGGATCAGGAAAACTATGACCAATGATGGAATGTCAGGTCCTCATCAGCTCGAGTGATCCTTGTTTCGGTGGCTGAATTCCTGTTCCTTTGCTCTATTATTTATACTAAACTTTGGGGCTTTTGACGCCTGCCTTTCAATCCTTATCAGCTACCACCAGATTTCTCCACAACATCATTTACCATGGGGTCAGAAACATCTGGTCTGGTGGTCTCCATCCTGATTTTCTTACCTCTCCCTCTTATCAGGTGAGGACAGCCTGCCAGAGGCTTCACTCTGTTTATCAGGGTTGGGGCAAGTAACTTGTTTGAGGCCATCATGGAGGGCTCTGTGGGTGTGCCTTATGAGACTGCAGGTTTCAAACTGAAATTTTTAAAATGTAGTTGCTTGGGCTCAGGCCTCAGGCCATCCTCACAGTACTTGTCAGGTGCTGTCAGCGCTGGCTCCATCTGGAGTCTGGAAGGGGAAAAACACCCTTTCCTTCCCTCCTTTTTTTTTTTTTTTTTTTTTGTTGTTGTTGTTGTTTGTTTCCTTCTTCTAGAGCTTTATTCTTTACATTTCTTGGTTGGGGATCCCTTCCTCCATCTTCTGGGTCAGCAGCTTATCATCCTCAAATTTCTCTGTCTCTGTTGTCACATCACCTTCTGCTCTGAATGGTTTAACATTATTCCTTAGAGCCAAAAAGTGGAAGCAAGCCAGAAGTCCATCAACTGGTGGAAGGATACACCAAGTTGCATGCACAAATGCGTAGGATTCAGCAATAAAAAGAAATGAGTTATAAGAAGGAACAGAGTGCTGAAGCAGGCCACCACCTAGATGAATCTCAAAAACACCCCAAGTGCAAGAAGCCAGGTGGGAGACCTCATGTTGTATGACGCCATTTACATGGGGTGGCTCGTAAATCTATAGAGAGGAAAGATCTGTTAGTTGTTGTCTATGTCTCGGGTTAGGAACGGGGAGTGACAGGATTCATTTTGGGGGGTAATAGAAATGTACTTAAATGGTGATTGTTACGAATGGTTGCAAAATTACCAGAAATCATTGAATTGTACACTTAAAACTACTGAACTGTCAGGCATGTAAATATTTTTTTTTTAACTAGAACATTAGCAATTAGTGTTTGCTAAGACTGCAATTTAGAAAAACATTCATGATAAATGACTGTGAATAAGTGTTTCCTGGAATTTATTTCCTTATATGTGCAATGACAGAAAAGAGGGCAGCCACCAACTGCACTAGGCTTGGAAATAACGCATTATCCTCAAGAAATATTTCATACAGGGGAGGCTCTGGTTAGAAACACCGCACACAAAACCAGCTCTTTGTGGGGGAGCTCCCCAACGTGGGAGCATCAGTGCATGGAGCCCCGTGCATGGAGCCCCGTGCATGGAGCCCCGTGCATGGAGCCCCGTGCATGGAGCCCCGTGCATGGAGCCCCGTGCATGGAGCCCCGTGCATGGAGCCCCGTGCGTGGCCTCGCTCATGAGTAGCAGGTGGGCGCGGGCGAGGGCCAGCCATGCCGCCTGGGCCTAGATGGAGGCCTCAAGGACTCGCGCAATGCTCGCCTATAGAGGAGCCCAGGAAGGGCGAGGGCACTAACAAGACCCCAGTCAGGTGACTGTCAAGAATCCGAAGATGGGGCGAGGCTCAGTGTGGCCCAAGTGCGAGAGGTGGCTGCATACTGCTGGTGCAAGTGTGAGAGGTGGTTGCACTCTGCACTTCTGTGTAACCGAGCCAACAATACTGAGGACTGTACTGAGGACTGGGGAAAGAGACTGGTCAGGGTCGACCCCTGTTTTTCGCCCCAAACAGCTCGCAACAGCACGGATGGCACGGGGACAGACTGGGGTTGAAGCGTGGGGAGCCCGCCCTCGCGGCCGCGAGCTCGCCACAGTCGCCCCGCCCACAGCCTCGGCGGCGGGAAACCCGCAGGGCCGGACAGGCGGGAGAACGCCTGCTCCCGGCGTGCCCCGCGGGCGGGGGCGTGGCCTGTGCACGCGTGCGTCGTTGCGGACCGCGCTGACGGGGCGGCGAGGCGGTCGCTTCGAGCGTGCTAGCTGGTGCTCTGAAGAGAGAGAGGGCGGTTGGGCGCCGGCGGCCGCGTTTGCCTTCCCGGGTGAGTGCGGCGGGGCCGGTGGGCGCCGCCATGCAGAGGGCGGCTTCCCGGGGCGTGTGGGCTGCCGGCCGCGGCGGCGGGCGGCGGGTGGAGCGCTGGAGGAGCGCGGGAGGCTCGCCGCGGCCACTCGCCCGGAGCCGGGGCACCGCGCAGGGCCGCCCGGGGGCTCGGCGGACGGCGGCGGGTAAGTGGGGCTCCCGGGCGCCGCGGAGCCCGCACTCCTCGCGGCCCTCCAGGGACCTGCTCCGGTGTGGTTTTGGGGGTGTGGTGGCCGCGACCTCCGGCGACTCGAGCGCCGGCGTTTTTGTTCGCCCGTGACAGCCGACGCTGCGCGGGAGACGTAACCGTGCGCAAACGTCTTTTAACCGAAAGTCGGGTGCCTGTGGCGCCGGGTGCGGTAGCGCGTTCCGCCCGCGGCGGCTGTTGGGTGTTCACGGCGGCACCCGCTGCTCCATACCCTGACGCGCGCTGCGGTGGTCGCCTCTGCCCCCGGGGTGGGCTGGGCTTCAGCCTCCCGAGGCCGCCCGGAGCTGGAGGTCGAGTCGCTGGGGGTCGCGCGGGGCTCGGAAGCCGCCCGGGACGCGCAGCAGCGGCGAAGACGAGACGAGGCCGGGAGAGGAGGGTCCTGAACCAGCACCAAACCGAGCGGGGAGGGTGCGGGTGACTGAGAACAGGCTCTGCTGAACCTGCCCGGAGACTTCACCAAAACCAAAATAAAAAATAAAGTTTTTTTTTTTTTTTCTGAGACATAGACCCGCAGCACTGGAGGGCTTGGGAAAGCTGCCCTCCGAGAATGTCTCTAGAAAGCCAGTGTCTTAGCAGACCGAGCTCAGTTCTAAGCCGCGGGGAGTGCCATAAAACGGCTCCCTGCGAACCGCAGAATTTCCCAGTGCGCGGGAGCCGGCAGCACCTGCTACCTTTGGTACTGCGAGTGAAGGTGGTCTGCTGTGGTGAGAGGCTTAAACAGAAATTAGGTGTCCAGCTCTCCTTTCCCATTTTACACTCTTGAGTGACTGCGTTTCTTGCTGTTAGAAGACTCCATGGAAGCTTCTCTAGAAAGTAGAGGCATTTTGAACCAGGGAACCCAAGGCAGAATTAATTGGAGGGGTACAGTTCGGATAAAAGGATACTGAAGCCTGAATTCTTCCATCGCCTTCACCCTTTGACCCCCAGAACTTTTGTGGCCAGACTAACAACTCTTAATACTCAAATAAGAGAATTCTACTCACAGAAGGAAAAGTGCACAAGTTGGTCACAGTGATTTCAGTGATTGCTTCTGGGAAGAGAAATAAACTTAGTGTCTGAGGGGAAGAGTGTGAGGAGACATTACTATGTTTTTGTTATTTTTTAAATCATGTTCATGTGTTGCCTATTTAAAAATGAAATATACTTTTTTTAAATGAACATATATTTTTTTAAAACTCAGCAGTTCCTCTCCCAGGAATTTATCTTTTAGATATATCTACATACATCTGAAAATAATGAAAGTACAGTACTATATGGAAAGATACACGTGAAGCAGATAAAATTGGTTGCCTTAATAGAGGGAGTCTGGATGCAAGATAAAAGTGGATTGAGAGGGGCTTTTTCATTGTATAATCTTGGTATCTTTTAAACTTCAAATATTATCAAATGAATGAATTTTAATGTGGACACAGTGGTAGTGGAGATTCCGATGTTGATAATATCCTGCAAAAATTAAAATTCTCTTGTAAAAGGAATGCTGCATAACAGTTCCTAAATTTCAATGGACTTAGATCATTTCATGGCCATGGTTCTTCAGTTCAGCTGTGATTTTGATCTTAGGTGGACTAGGCTGGACTTTGCGGGGTTCAAATCTACTCCATATGTCTTCATTCTAGGACCAGGGGCTGAAAATGGAGAACTACTGAGCATGTTTACTTGTGGCTCAGTGAAAATTCAGAAGGGTTTCTAGGAATTTGCCTTGTCTCCCAGTAGAAGTAGCACATTGAAACACCTACCTTTATTCTGTTAAATCAAGTCACATAGCCAAACTCAGAGTCAGTAGAGTGAGATGTATTATTTGCCTACTGGGAGGCACTGCAAAGTCACATGCAAGGGTGTGGATACATGCTTCTTTTACAGGGAAAGGGAGATGAGAGTGATGATGAAGGAAATGAGTTAACAGATGCAAAGAAATTCAGTTGAGGATGGTTGAGAATAAAGTTGCTTACAAAAATGTGTATTAATGTATATTTTCTAAATTAAAATTGTCCAAGATATAGCATCCTACTTTAAAATGAGATATCTCAAGGCTTCCATGTCAAGGTATCATGTTTGGTTTATCTTATATCTGCCAGTCCCGCCATCCTGCTTTGTAATCAGTTCTTAGCATTGATAGAAATTTGTTTGGTTAAATAATATACATATAAAGACACCAGTTTTTAAAGATATAGTTCTGAATGTGTTTATTTCAGCTACTGAATTTGTTCATTCTTAGTTCTTATGTCATATCCATGTCTGACAACTCACCTTTCACAACAGAATCTTCTTTTCAGGGAGATGTCCTTTGCTTCTCAGATGTAATGCACTTTAAGTTTATTATTCAACAGTGAAAATGAGTCATACAGAGGTAATAATATTTTCATATGTTATGTATCTTCAGGTTTCCTTTTTTTAAAAAAACTGTAATCATAATCAGAGTGCTTTTCTTATTTTCAACTTGCACTGTGAGAGGCAGTCCAGTATTCATAGTTAATAAAAGTAAGGACTGTGGAGCAGACTGCCTGAGTTTGAACCCTAGCTAGTGGTTATAATACCTTGGGCAAGTTACTTAATCTATTGTGCCCTGGTCTATTAAAATGGGAATAATAGTAGTACTTGCCTCGTAGAATTATAAGAAAGGTTTAAATGAGTTAATACATATAAAGCACTTATAGTACCTGACACACTTAAATATTAACTTTTATTAATAGCATTAGTTTTTATTTGGAGGCCATGATTTGAATCTTGAGTCTCTCCAAACAAACATGTATAGTTTATTCTCTTGTCTGAGTAGTCAAGGAAGTAATTTAATTCCTTATTCTCTTGAATTTCAGGTTAAATTAAAAATACCTTTTGGAAATAAGTTGCTGGATGCTGTTTGTTTGGTACCTAGCAAGAGTTTAACATACGGAATAATTCTTACACATGGAGCATCAGGAGATATGAATCTTCCTCATCTGATGTCATTGGCATCCCATCTTGCATCTCATGGCTTTTTTTGCCTGAGATTTACCTGTAAAGGCCTTAATATTGTGCATAGAATTAAGGCATACAAAGCAGTTTTGGTAAGAAATTTCTTAATATTTACTTTTAATAAGATTCTGTTTAAATTTTTTAATAAATTTAAGACAGTTTTGTTAGCAGTCATTTGGTTTTATTAAAAAATCTTTTAATGAGTATCCTTAGAAACACAACAGTTAAGAAGGCCATTTAGTGGTCAGATTTATTCCTTTTTTGCCATTAGTTTCCATGGAGATGAATGCACACATCAGAAATGTTCCCCCATGCTACTGCCCAGAAAACTATTTAGTATTTCCTCACTGAACTCATATAACTTTATTATAATTGTGGCATTCTGGAGTGTTTCACCTACTGTGTAAATATGACAGTGTTTTCTATATATGTTTAAGAATATTGCATAGGATTCCTAGATAAAGCTCAAATCTGAAATTTCTTTTAATCTAAATTATTTCAAGCTTGCTAAGTTTTTTCAGAGATTTAAATTAGATATTATCAAATTAGAAGCCCTTACTGGCCTTTTAAAATTAATTTGTTCTTTAACAATAGCTCAGTGCTTGAATATTTTTATAAAGGGTAATATATAGGTATATCACATCTCTATATAAAGGTAAATTGATATTTTCTTACATATTTGTGTTACCCAACGTGATTTAATAGTGACCAGAAAAGAAAAGAACTGATATCTCTTTCAAGAAGAATCTTTTAAGATTTTTGTGATTGTCTTTGCATAGATTTTCATACATGTTAGTAATGATAAGAAATAATGTGTCTTGGCTTTCTGGTAGAACATTGTATAGGAGAAGAATTGATAATTTTTTGGTTGATTTGTCTAGAATTACCTAAAGACCTCAGGAGAATACAAACTTGCAGGTGTTTTCCTTGGAGGTAAGTTGCAATACTTGTAAATACTTGTTAGCTATCCATTTTAATATTAAAAATAGTTGATTCCAGGAAGGTAATTTAAGGCTTTTTGTTTGTTTTGGTAAGCGACCTCCTTGGTGTATTTTATGTATTTTAAGCAAATTTAAACCTTTTTTACAGTAATCTAAGGAACTCTCTTTTTTTTTTCCCCCCTTTATTTTTGGTACTAGGGATTAGACCCAGGGGCAGTTAACCATTGAGCCACATCCTCAGCCTCTTCTTGTATTTTATTTAGGGATAGGGTCTCACTGAGTTGCTTAGGGCCTTGCTAAGTTGCTGAAATTGCTTTGAACTTACAATCCTCCTGTCTCAGCCTCTTGAGCCACTGGGATTACAGGCATGTACCACTGTTCCTGGCAGGAACTCTCCTTTTATTTATATCTTTGACTCTCTTGCAAATGTTTCCTTCACAGATTGTCCTCATATTTTGAAGTTTTCTTCAGAAAAATAATTGCTTTCGGGGGAAGGAGTACCAGGGATTGAATCCAGGGCTGCTGAACACTTCATCCCTAGCCTTTTATTTTTTGAGAAAGGGTCACATTTCTGAGGCTGGCTTTGAAATTGCAATCCTCCAGTCTCGGTCTTCCAGGTTGCTGGGTTTATAGGCATGCACCACCATGCCATAAGTAATTGCTTTATTTAAATGTGATTTTAGCTTTTCATAAGGCTATAGTTTTCCATTATGGGAATTGTAACTTGTTAGTTGCCACCTTTTAGAGCTAAGAAATTTTTTCAATGAACAAATACAAACAGTAAAATCCATTGCTGCTACTTTATGTAAATGTTTCTATTTCAAACTGAACTGAATTTTGATTTTATTAGGTCGTTCAATGGGCTCAAGAGCAGCTGCTTCTGTAATGTGTCATATTGAGCCAGATGATGCTGATGGTTTTGTTCGAGGTCTCATTTGTATTTCTTATCCACTGCACCATCCAAAACAACAGCATAAACTCAGAGATGAAGATCTCTTTCGTATAAAAGATCCTGTACTGTTTGTGTCAGGCTCAGCAGATGAAATGTGTGAGAAGGTGAATTACAATTTGATGTTTGTTTAAATGAGAGTGAATGAGATTACCTGCAAAATTCAGTCTCCTAAAAATATGCTAATTTGTCAGCTAGTTTTGTGCCTTTGTCACCCTATTGCTCTAGAGAAAGTAAAAATAGCAGTATGCTGACAAAATCCATTTCTCTGGAAAGAGGGTTGGTAAATGGATTAGCCCTTATTTGGAAAGTGAAGGGTTAATATTCCAAATGCTATGATTTGGAAATTATGAAGTTGTACTTTGATTTGTCATTTCATCATTCATGCAGATTGTTATAAAATTGACTTGAGAAAGGGTTGGCAGTGTTGGCATATTATGAAATATTAGCCCAATATTATGAAACATCTTTGTGTTTCCCAGAATATATAATTTCCTTGGGATATTTTTTTTTGGAAGGGGTTTAATTCACTAAACCCTTTATTATTGTTAGTAATTGATCCATTCAGTGTTATCATTCATTTTCTTGTGCATTCCATAGAGTAGGTATTAAATGAATAGTTGGTGAGTGAATGCAGTATGGGGGGGGATCTTTTATTAAACAATACAGCATTAGTCTAGTATCCTCTTCTTTTTCCTCTTAGAACTTGTTGGAGAAAGTGGCACAGAAAATGCAAGCTCCCAATAAAATCCACTGGATTGAGAAGGCAAATCATTCCATGGCAGTGAAAGGACGGTCAACAAATGATGTTTTCAAAGAAATAAATACACAGATTTTGTTTTGGATCCAAGAAATCACTGAAATGGACAAGAAATAATTGTCATTAGTTAAAAGCCATGTTATTTTGAATACAAGTACAGTTAATTTGATAAAGAATAATATACCTCTCAGCATTATGAGATATATTTCAGACTAATGTTCTTTAATGTTGCCCTATTTTTGAAACACATTTTAATTGTGAAAATAATATTCTTTACAAAATGTCTTTTGAAAGCACTGTTATAGTTGTATGAAGATGATGTACAAATATTAAAGGTGGTCTAAATATAATTTATTTTCACTAGTATAGTTAAGCTTTGAAAAAATTAAACTTTTGAATTTTGTTACAACAGTGCTTTTGTCTTACTGATATGCAACTGAAAAAAAGTAATTTGTAGAATAGTGTCATCCTTAATGAAGAGAAATTGAGGTGGGGGCTGTAGCTCACTTGCCTAGCATTTGTAAAGCCTTTAGTTCAATTCCTAGTACTACAAAAAAAAGAAAACTAGCTGTGAGCGATGGCACATGCCTGTAATCCCAGCAGCTTGGGAGCATAAGGAAGGAGGATTGCAAGCCTGAGCAACCTTAGTAAGATTCTGTCTTAAAAAATAAATTGGGCTAGGAATGTGGCTCAGTGGTTAAGCATCCCTAGGATCAATCCTTGGTACCAAGAAAAGGAAAGAAAACTAAAAAGTTAATTTACTATATTAAATCTAGTCAGATTTATGGAGTTATATACATCTCTACCTAGGAAGGTAAGAATGGAAATGAATTTCAAATGTGAGACCCTGAACACTTTAAGAAATGAAGTAACAACTTTCATTGAAGAAGCTTTTACTGAATATGTTAAAAGTGAGGCTACATAGGGTTGCAAAAAAAGTAAAACTTACACCTTACAACATTGTGCATGAAACCAATAAGTAGACCACTGTCTGATTAAGGAGTTAAATAATGGACTGCATGGTAGGACTAACATATAATATGTAGGCAGAGTTGGGGCACTTAATTTTTGTCTTGGGAAATACAGGTATCTCCTGAACTGAACTTGAAATGGTATTGAGATATATAAAATCTAAAATGCAAAGTAATGAAGTTAAAATTTATAAAGAAAATGTGTAGCAAGGAATGGTTTTCTATATTAAGAATTTACTCTAGCCTCAGATGGTGTGGGCAACTTGTAGATTTTTGAGGTTCCTCTTTCTTCCTGCCATGGTAAAAGCAATGAATTTAATTATTTTATTTTAGAAAATATTGCATAAAGAATGAAAACCTAGGTAATAGCATCCAGATCATTCATGTTATAGAATGAAGTCAAGTACAACTACAAATCCAAAACTCCTATATCTGCTCTGAGACCAATTCATTTCCTGAAGAAAACCTAAATTAAAAAAAAAATAGTTAACAGTTCATATTTAAAATGATATGGGTATGAAAACAATCTAGATGTCTACATAATCACTGATCTGTTAACAACTACAAATCAACTGGGGAATAACACTGAGAACCAGAAGTAAAACTAATCAAAAAGACAAAGGACAACTTATTACAAATTAAACATACTATAAAATACTATGACAAATGGATTTTAAAAGTTATTAACAAGGCTATGCAGTTATAAGAAGGCTTACCAAAGATTATGGAAGCCATCATATAGCCTTCACTGGTAGGCACTAATTAATGATGCAGCTGCTCATCTAGTCCAGTGCTTTCCAGCTGGGGGTAATTTTTGCCCTCTGGGGACATATGGCAATGTCTGGAAACTTGTCACTACTGAAGTGGTGCTGTGACATCCTATAAGTAGAAGAAAAGGATATTGCTGAATATCTTACCATGCAGGGCAACAGCTACAGCAAAGAAGTGCTCCATTCAAGATGTCACTAATGCCATGAAAAGTTCTGTCCTAGGCATACCAGTTTCGGGATTATCTTTAAACGCTTTCATTATTACCATTAGCTCCTCCACATGCCCTTTTGTTTCTTTTCGGTTGCTAAATCTTGGATTTTCAGGGTCTAAAATTCTCTTGCTTCCATCTCTTTGCTATTGGTACCACCATCATTCAGTTGAAGCCTTTAACAGTTTTCATCTGTGTAATTGCAGTAGCCTAATTGATTTTCCTCTTTTATTGTCTCTTTGCTTTGATTAATAAATTGATCTTACCAACCCCAAATCTTGAATGACACTCTATAATAGCACCCTGTTGGGGCTGGGGATGTGGCTCAAGCGGTAGCGCGCTCACCTAGCATGCGTGCGGCCCGGGTTCGATCCTCAGCACCACATACAAAACAAAGATGTTGTTTCCGCCAAGAACTGAGAAATAAATATTAAAAAATTCTCTCTCTCTCCCCCTCTCTCACTCTCTTAAAAAAAAAAAAAAATAGCACCCTATCAACAGTTTAGCCTTTATCCTCTTCATACTCAAACCTGTTTCTGCACTATAGCTACCTGGATTACAAAAAGCTTTTGTATAAAGGAAAATCTGTCTCTTGCTGAAACTTGTAGATCTTTGCCTGTTCTTAAGTGCTACTCATCCTTAAAACAGTTTTTTCTCTCTCTTTGCAACTTTCTTTGATTTCCAAAATAAATATCTTTGTTACAATCTGCCTTCCTATTATTAATACATGTGCAGCATCCTATTTGTATTACAAACTTCAAGTCAGGAACTATATTTCACTTGTCTTTGAAGCATTTTTTTTGTTCTGTGTTCAGTGCCTTGTTTACTCAGTAAATATTTGTTGCATTGAAATAAGGTAATTAGAAGGAATATTTGTAATCATTATGAACAATCCCTGGTTTTATGTTCCTGTTTTTATATATCTGTCATTGAAACTTTTCTGTTAAAGAAAATCTGGCTTATAAAGTCCAAATAGTTCAAAGAATGTGATATTGGCTGGGGATATATATTACTCATTGGTAGAGCACTTGCCTAGTATTTGGAGGCCTTAGATTTGTTTCAACCCCTAGTTCTGGGAGGAAAAAAAATATATATTCAATAAGTACTATGTTCTCCCAGCTTTTCTCTGAGGATTTTTAAAATAATATTTATTTTTTAGTTGTAGTTGGAAACAATACCTTTATTTCACTTATTTATTCTTATGTGGTGCTGAGGCTCGAACCCAAGGTCTTGCATGTGCAAGGGAGCACTCTACTGCTGAGCCACAACCCCAGTCCCTTCTCTGAGGATCTTTGAAACCCGTGATCCACTCTTCTGCTTCCCCTCCATCCTGTGTGGCACCTCCCCAACCCATCCAGCTTCATGTTTTCACTACCAGTTGCCTGCAAGGGTTCTGATGTGTTCCTTGTATGAAATTTTTAGGATTTTGCTGAATCAAAGGATGTTCTCTATCTGACAATAGGCAGATTCTAGGAACATACATGTTCCATGTTCTAAACTGAGAACACTTGTATATCAAGTAGACAGTATTCATCCATAATTTATTTTTTATGCAAAAATAGGTCAGTGGCATAGATGTTCTTCTATATTTTGTCTTATACAAGTGTTATGAAAAAAAATCTAATAAAATATTTTAAAGCAAAAAAATTTTTTAAAAATTTTATGAGCTGGTGATATAGCTTAGAGGTAGAACACTTCCCTGTGTTTTCGAGCCTTGGGGTTTGAGCTCCAGCAGTGAGTACCAGAAAAATAATGTGACATTGGTAGATACAGAGTTTTAGATTTTTTTTTTTTTGAGTGTTTTCTTGTAGTTTCTATTCTTTATTACTATTAGAAATGGGCTTTCTCTGATGTTCTTGTTTTAACTTCATGATTGTTTAATCTATTTTAGCACTCTTTTTTTTTTTTTTAAATCAGTTCTAGTACAAGGGATAGAAGCATCTGTGCTGAACAATAGACGATTATACTTTTGTTAGTAGGCAAGAATAAGAACATGAGTAATAAAACAGTGAAGCACTGGAGGGGAATAATATTAACCCATGTTAATTTTCTATCAGGAGCAGTAAGCAGCAGCTCCTTTTCAGTTTTTATAAGCTATGCAATGGGATCCTAGTGAGGGACTCAGTACCATAAAGCTTGGAAGGATTTAAGTAACTAAAGTATTGAAATAACAAAGCCCCTTTATGAAAGTTAACATTAAGCAAATCAGAATTTCTGAAAGTAGGTGAATGAAATTGAATTTTTACTAGATGCTTTAAATTTTAAAGGAAAAACTAAGCAGAATAAAATCACCCCCCTATAAAACTAAAATAAACTCAAAAACACAAGAAAGGGGGCGGGGGCAATGGTCTTTATAAATCACTCAGCTTAAATAAGCGGGAGGGTACTGGAAAGAGGGTGTGCTTTATTACAGTGCTAGAAAAATTGAGAGAAATTGCTAAAGTTTTATCCAGAGCTAAATAATACCTACCATACATTCTGGAGCACCATTTTTTGTAAATACAAAACCCAAGTTTAACCTAACTAAGTTTAACTGAGGAATACAGATACCTGGACAAATAGTATAGTTGACTGTAAATTATGATATTTGTGATCCTTGGTACTCAAGGGAAATAAGAAGTCAATTTTCACTGTGCTCAGAGAAGGCCTGAATCATTTACTCCAGTAGAACAAATAGTACTTCTTTCCTTAACCCATCTTACAAAAGTAAAGCCAGAGGAGGTATGGAGTACTGTTCCTTTGAAGAAGGAACTGTTCATCTCCAAAGGAACTGTTTTACCTTCAAAGGAACAGTATTCATTACTAAGACTAACTCTGCTTGTGACTAAACTTGTTTTGTATGCTCAGGAAACATACAGGCCTGCCCTCTAGACTTAGGCAAGTGGGCAATACTCTGCCCCACCCTTAATTCTGACATTGAAAGGACATCACAAGTAGCTCCTTGGAATTGCCATGGACTGGTGTAAAGGAAATTCACCATAAAGGCTGGTTCAAAGTCTAACTTTGTTTTTTGGCATATCAATAGATTGATGAAAGGAAACTTGCCAGCAGAACCCTCTAACAAAAAGAAATATAAAATGAAGTGTTCTAAAAATAGACTCAATTTACATAGTGGTAATGGCACATATCTATAGTAAATGCTTATTTGGAATTTATTTGAAATACAAATTAAATTGGGCATCCAGTATTTTATTTGTTAAACCTGTCAACTTTACATTCATTCTAAGAAAGGACTATATCTTCCTTATCACAAAGAAACATAAAAAACACTATTACTGATCATAATAGAAATGATTATATCAAATGCCTTCTACCAATTCAAGTTTATTTATATTTTTTGAACTGTAAGAGTGGATAGTCCAACTATGCTAAGGAATTGTGTCTTAGAATTGCATTTCTGTTTATGAAATTAATAGAGGATAATTTTTACCATCATTTTTTTAAAGAGAGAGTGGAAGAGAGAGAGAGAGAGAGAGAGAGAGAGAGAGAGAGAGAATTTTTTAATATTTATTTTTTAGTTCTCGGCGGACACAACATCTTTGTTTGTATGTGGTGCTGAGGATCGAACCCGGGCCACACGCATGCCAGGCGAGCGCGCTACCGCTTGAGCCACATCCCCAGCCCCTTTTACCATCATTTTTATTAGAGCATTCTAGTCATACATAGTAGCTGAGTTCATCCCGGCAGAATTATACATTCCTGAAATGTGACCCACTCCATTTCATTCCCAGTTCCTCCCCTCACACTTGTGCTTTTCTCATTCACATAAAAGTAAAATTCCCTGTGGTTTATCTATATATGCACATGATGTGAGTTTGTTAAATTCACTCCACATTTCTTCCCATTTCCCATCCCTCCTTCCACCCTTCCAAGTCCTTTTCTACTCACCTTCCCTATATCTTTATGATATCCATCCTCACCCGCCACCCTTTTCCTTATTTTTAAGCTCTAGCTTCCACATATGAGAGAAAACATTAAACCCTTGAATCTAGCTTATTTCACTTAGCATTATGTTCTCCATTTCCATCCATTTACCAGCAAATATCATATTTCATTCTTCTTTATGGATGAATAAAACTCCATTGTATGTGTTTACCACATTTTCTTAATTCATTCATCCATTGATGGGCATCTGGACTGATTATAATTTTTTTAATTAAAGAAGACTATAGCACTGTATATGTCTCCCCAGTGAACTTTCATTATTGCTGAAGAAAGCTGCCATGAGCTCAGTTCAATACCCACTGTGACACGTACTTCACATTACTGAGGCCCAGAGCAATCATTGCTGCATTTGATAAGACACTGAACAGCACTGAAGTTTTTTTTCTGCATGTGATTATGAGATGGACATACCAACTTTTGTGTTTTGGAGCATCTGAAGTGGAGAAATTCTGAATGAGATACCAATCTATTTTACCTGCTATGTTAAAATGTCAAAGCCATATTATTCTTTTAAAAATGAAGTGAAGGGTACATTGGAAGATAATACAGTTTTTACATTAATGGACCTTCTAGAGTCCTGGATTTTTCAAAATGACTGGACAACAATCTTCTTTATAATTTTCCTAGGCATTATTTTTGAAATAATACTCATAAGAATTTGTGCGTTCTTTAAGAAGACGGTGCTTCCAGAAATAGATAGTTCAGTTTCCTGGGAGGTAAGAACAAATGTTGACTTCTCCCACTCCTATTTTTCAGAATTACACATTAGAATAATTAGTACCATTTTTGAACTGATATTTAGATTACTTTACTAATAACATTTATTTATTCATTTATTCTCCTGGAATAGAGTGAAGATAGTAGTTGCCTGAAAAGGAAGAAATTTGGTAAATATACAGAATTTCATATTTTAATATGAAATTTATTTAGCATGAATTACTTCCACTGATACTGTGACTTTTTGATTCCCATTTAGCTCTAGGGAATCAGTCCATCATTCCACCATCTTCTGAAGAAGGGTAAGTGATACATTTTGAAATTAAATGAAATGGTTTGGTTGCATTCTATTAAAAAGTACATTTCCTTCTGAATTTCAGAAGATTTTCTCATATGTATAAGGAACTATAGCTGTTGAACATTAGAATTCAATCTAACATTTCTTTTAAGTGATTGTTAGTTCCAAGTTGTGTTAGGGACTTTTTGCATATTTGTAAGATCCTTCAAGGTAGGTAATATTTTTGTTTTTACCGATAAGGAGGAATGAAGCTTGGAGAGACTCACTGATTTGCTTTCTTACTATAAATTCTTTCGCACTACACACAAAGCAGTTGTTACCACCACTTCTTATACGCCATTAGAGAGAAAAAAGGCAAATTCATTTAGTATCTACTGTGGACCAGATCAACACTAGGTGCTACAAAATTGACATAAAAGGACTTTATAAGATCAGAATCTTATCAGCATGCTAAAGGTAGCTCAGTCCTAGGGATGAAATACTGACATCATCACTACTATGGTTGCTATCAATATTTTAGTTGTTTTCATCGAAATTTGTTCAACCATTATTAGGTATCTACTATATAATGGACACTATATATATTTGATCGTGGGTTATTAAAGGTAAGATACTCTCTGATCTCAAGAGGCTTATATTTTTGTGGAGAGACATACACAAAGGCTACTTGCCTTGCAGTGCAGTAACAGTGATAAATTTGACAACATTTAGGAGGTACTCACACCAGCCTTAGGATATCAGGAATGGTTTCATGAAGGTTATGCTGGAGCTGAATTTTAGAGGACCAGTGAAAATTAGGCTGAAATAGAGATTGAGGAGGATAAGAAAGGCATTCCAGACGTGAGCAAAGGTGAAGAAGTAAGAAACAGCAGGCTATGTGAAAGAAGTGGACAGTTATTTCAGAGTTGCTGTAATATTAACATTCAGTCAGGGATAGTAGTGGAGGATGGATGTGATGGGGTAGACAAGATCAAATCATGAAGGGCTCTCTACACCACTTAGACTCTGTAGACAGTGACCACCTAAAACTGCTTAAAGCATAGGAGCTTACCACTTTTTTAAAAAAAAATAAATATCTAAAAGTTCATATTTGCATTCAGTTAATCAAATTGTGGCATCCAGATAAATGTTTGCTACAAAATTCCACTTGATGAATATAGAAATAATTAAAAAAGAGAAAACTATTGGAGCTGGGGGTGTGGCTTAGTGGTAGAGCACTTGCCAGACGTGTGAGGCACTGGGTTCAATTCTCAGCACCATATATAAATAAATGAATAAAATAAAGGTCTATCAACAACTGAAAAAAAAAAAGTAAACTTTCACTAAACAAACATCACAGTAATAATTGATACAGGCAAAATTTGCCATTGCATGTTTAAACCAGGTGGAGAAATTATTATGAGAAACAAGATATTTACATAGCTTCAAAATAATAGCTTAATTACAAAGGGAAAAATAATGAATTTAACAGTTAAATCTGTCAGACAACACATGTAAACCAAGAATCAAGTTGGGAATTATCAGTTATCAATTATCAATAACATGTATTGAGGCACTAAGAAGAAAATATACTATTGTTTCTCTACCAACTCAAATAATGTCATTCTAATAATGAAAAATCACTAGACAAAACAACATTCTGCACATTAACTGATCAGTTAGTTACCTTGAAAACTGTGAATGTGATGAAAGAAAATGAAAACTCCAAAAATTGTGTGCTAAGAGTTAGTACATATCTACTTTGTAGATCCCAAAGTTTGTTGCTATTTTGTTTTCTTTGTCTTTGTTCTTTTTTTTTTTTTTAGTTCATTTTATACACATGACAGTAGAGTATATTTTGACATATTGTACACACCTGGAGTATGACGTATTTTAATTAGAATCTCATTCTTGTGGTTGTACGTAATGTGGAGTTTCACTGGTGGTGTATTCATGTATAAACATAGGAAAGTTATGTACGGTTCATTCCACTATCTTTTTTGAAGAATGAATAAAAGATTGCTTTGCGTTAGTCTAATTTCTTTAATGTGCCAGTTTATAGGGCTTTTAAAATTTATTCAGGTCACTTTATGTAGTATTGGGTCCTAGCAGCTATAGTTATGAAGTGGGTATCTTAAGAAGCTGGAGCACTCTCTGAAGGTACAGGTGGATAGGATCTGTGTTGGGACAGGTGGGGAGCTGGGATGTGACTGTGGCACCTCAGTCACACAGAATAGACCCGGCTATACTGACCGAGTCAATATTTGAGGCATTTCAGGGCTAAGGTGAACACTATGACCCAAGCTTCACATAGTTCAAAGCCAAAGGATTCACAGGTAAGAGGAAATCTCCACAGAAATGGGAGAGAAAGATTTTCTCCTTCAGAGTCAAGGAGACAAGAGCCTGCCCACTCTTCATGCCTAGCTTCCTTTCCTATCTAGGCAGGATTAATTCTTCAGTAGCTCCTTTCTAGGGGATACTAACGGAGGGTATAGCAATCACCCCTAAACTGAGATTTTATTTTCCATGATTTCAGTTACCCAGAGTCAACCATGGTCTAAAAATGAACAAAACTCAAGAAGTAAACAGCTTAAGTTTTAAATTGCACACCATTCTGAGTAACATGATAAAATTTCACGCCAACCCTCTCTGTTCTGCCCAAGATGTGCATTATCCCTTTGTCCAGCATATCCAGGCTATATATATGCCATCTTCCTGTTAGCCACTAAGTAGCTATCCTGGATATCAGCTTGACTGTTACAGTATCAATGAGCTGTTCAAGTCATCTTTATGAGAGCAGTGAGGCTGGCAATAGTAGATATGCAAAGAGGAGCCACACAGTATTTAAGTGAAAAGGTGAAAGTAAACAAGATTTTTTGAAAAAGAAAGAGACTACATTCACATAACTTTTATTATATTATATTGTTTAAATTTTCTACTTTAGGGGGCTGGAGTTGTGGCTCAGGGTAGAGGGCTTGCCTCACATGTGTGAGACACTGGATTTGATTCTAGCACCACATACAAATAAATGAATATAAAAAAGGTCCGTCAACATCTAAAATTTTTTTTAAATTTTCTACTTTACTATTAATTGTTGTTAATCTACTACTGGGCCTAATTTAGAAATTAAACTCTAGGGAGTTCCGTCCTTAGCACCACAAATAAATATTTAAATAAACATCATAGGTAGATATTATAAGAAAAAGATAGTATATATAGGTTTTGGTTTTATTAGAGGGGTCTTGGGAATAAGGGTGAGCTACTGTAGAAGAAGAGATTAGTGCAATGACATAAAGAGAAGTAATAGGGAAGAGATACAGCTCCTGTAGCAGCAGCATCGTGTGGGGAAAACTCCAAATATTGGAATAAAAATGGTGTAAATTCATATTGCCTCTTAACTGATGGCATGGATTTGGGCTAATAGTTTAAAGTCACTATACCCCCTTCTCCTTATTTTCAAAGTAGGAGTTAGAACAAACTGTTAGGGTTATCATCAAGATTGGTTAAAATGACATCTGTAACAAAGCACAAATATTTTATCCTAGCACCAGAATTTCCTTTCTGGAACAGAACTGTATTTGAAATAGCATCTTAAAAGATTAGTTAGGGGGTAAATATTTGCTCCCAAGATGTAGGCTCTCTGTTCACCTCACAGATTCTTTCTTTTGCTGAGAAGAACTTTTTTAGTTCTTCCCATTTAAGTTTTAAATTGCACACCATTCTGAGTTCATCCCATTTATTGATTCAACTTTTTTGAGTTCATCCCATTTATTGATACTTGATTTTAATTCTTGCACCACAGGAGTCTTAAATCTTTACCCCTCATACCCTAACCTCTAGGGTATATAAAAACTCAAAAAGCTAAACACCAACAAAACAAATAACCCAATCAATAAATGGGCCAAGGACCTGAACAGACACTTCTCAGAAGATGATATACAATCAAACAACAAATACATGAAAAAATGTTCATCATCACTAGCAATTAGAGAAATGCAAATCAAAACCACTCTGATTTCATCTCACTCCAGTCAGAATGGCAGCTATTATGCACACAAACAACAATAAGTGTTGGTGAGGATGTGGGGAAAAAGGTACACTTGTATACACTGTTGGTGGGACTGCAAATTGGTGCAGCCAATCTGGAAAGCAGTATGGAGATTTCTTGGAAAATTGGGAATGGAACCACTATTTGACCCAGCTATCCCTCTCCTCGGTCTATACCCAGAGGACTTAAAAACAGCATACTACAGGGACACAGCCACATCAATGTTTATAGCAGCACAATTCACACTAGCTAAACTGTGGAACCAACTTAAATGCCCTTCAGTAGATGAATGGATAAAAAAATGTGGCATATATACACAATGTAATATTACTCAGCAATAAAAGAGAATAAAATCATGGCATTTGCAGATAAATGGTGGAGTTAGAGGAGATGATGCTAAGTGAAGTTAGCCAATCCCCAAAAACCAAATGCTGAATGTTTTCTTTGATGTAAGGAGGCTGATTCATAATGGGATAAGGAGAGGGAGCATGGGAGGAATAGATGAACTCGATAGGTAGAGGGGTGGGAGGGAAAAGGAGGGGGCATTGGGTTAGAAATGATGGTGGAACGTGATGATCATTATTATCCAAAGTACATGAATAAAGACAAATTGGTGTGAATATACTTTGTATACAACCAGATATGAAAAATTGTGCTCTATGTGTGTAATAAGAATTGTAATGCATTCTGTCATATATAAATAAAAAATAAAATTTAATAATAATAAAATTTTTGAAAAAGATTAGTTTGAAATAGAAGGGTTTGAATATTGTTAGAAGCCCAAACCACAAAATGGTTAGTACACTGCATTAGAGACCCACTGAGTAGATTTTTTTCTAGCTTATAAAATGGAAGAAAGAGAAAAGTGGGGCAACACATAAAGGAAGGAGATGCAGTTGAAATTGGTGTGAGACTCAGGTCTGTGTAGCCTGAAGGGTAGATCCACCTCTGAAATCAGAGGAGCCAAACTGGCTAGGCATAATCTCAGTAAGAAAGCAAATTGATGGTTTTACATGGGATATAGGGGATTACTTATTTCAGAGTTGGCATTGCCTTTAAGTGCATATCGTTGGAGAATCTACTGTCAGTTACTTGACTTTCAAAGCTTGAACATGTCACTGACTGTTGGTTTCAGAAGTGTATTTCCTGACGTGAATTATCATTGATAAAATAGTTTAAAAGCAGATTGGATGTTTATTTTTTACTGTCTATTAAGCTGCCATTGATGGATTTAATTGACTTAAAATCAGCTCTGTTACTACTTAATATGGCTATACAACTATCAGTCTTTTCCTAGGAAGACTGGGTGTTCCTAATAAATTCAAAGGCCAGTGCAGATTTTCTGGTGAGGCAGAGGCTAAAGGACATTTCACAAATGGGAAGACATACCTGGTGCTTAAGTAGGAGCTACATCCATTTCTATAAAAACCAATCTGTGTCTGCCTCAAGATTCTCAGTAAAGTCAGCCACATTTATGAGTAGTTTATTTCAGTTATATGAAATTGAGGAAAGGGTTGGATTGAATATTCACATCAGCTTGTTTTAGAGGAAGGTAGCAATCAGAAGCCTGGTGGGGAAAGACTGACTACACAGCAATATTTACTGCCAGGCATTGTTCTAGGCTCTTTAGGTACATTAGTGAACAAAACAGAGATTCCTGCCTTCTTTTTTCTTTTTTTTTTTTGGTGGGGGGGTTGCTGTCCAATAATGAACAATAACATAACAAATTGTCAAAGGTGATATGTGAAAGCAGGGAAAGCCATGCTGGCCTGGCATGATTTCAGTGAGCAAGGAAAGCTACCGATCTTACATTGGACTGGGGAATGGTTTGTTTTAGGATTTCCTTATCCTGGGATTAGATCATACCTATTCCTACACTAATCTCTTGGACATTTGATTCCTATGTTAGCCTGAGCCTCATTATCTCAGGTAGTCTGTGTGTTGGAGAGTACACATTTTGATGCAAAACATTGACTTAGTTGTAAGGACAGACCTTGGTACCAAGGACTATATACTAAAATTAATGGATAGATAACAAAAATGGTATGTACAGCCTGTATTAGTTTTCTGTGGCTATCATAACATTGTACCACAGACTGGGTGACATGAAAACAGAAATTCTTTCCTTATTTTTCTGGAGCTGTTAAGTCCAAGATCATTGTATCAGCAGGTCTAGTTTCTCCTGAGCCCTCCTTCCTTGACTTACAGGCAGGCACTTTCTTTCTTTCTTTTTTTAATATATGTTTTTAGTTGTTACCTTTATTTTTATTTATTTACTTATATGGTGCTGAAGATCGAACTCAGTGCCTCACACATGCTCAGCAAGTGCTCTGCCACTGAGCTACAGCCCCAGCCCCAGGCAGGCACTTTCTTGCTGTGTCCCCACTTGGTCTGTTTTCAATACACATGCCTCTTTGTCCAAATTCTTCTTCTTAGTAAAAGTTACATCAAAACTCTTAACACTGAGAACTCTGAATAAAAGGACTTATTGAACCATTACAAAAGCTAGCCAGAAAGGATAGACCAGTTCTGTGACAAGTTCCCATAGCCCCCAGCAGCAAGATTAGGTAAACAGATGGGAAAATGTCCTCTGGACTAGAATTAAGAGCATTTAAAGATATTTTTTTTATTAAAATTTGGGTAAGGCAGGTCTAAGTTGTTTACATTGAACCTACATCTTAGGTGGGAGGATCGTGATTACATGAAGCAGGAAGGCTGTAGGATAGGAGGGCAAGCCAGAAGGAGAAGTTATGATTGCTTCTGGATTGTGTGGGGTTGTGAGCAGATGCAGCAGCATCTACAGAGTCATGATTGGAGTTGGGTTAAGACACTAATGTGCATTCAACAGTGCAAAAAAATCTTTTGAGTTCTTTAGGTCTAGCTTGTTAAGTGCTTAACTTCACCCCAACTCACTTCCTTTTTCATCCTCTGGCCTTTTTTTTTTTATTAAATGCAGGATATTTTTATTTTTATTAAATTCAGAATTTCTCTTATTTTAAAAGGCACCAGGCATATAGGATTAGGGCCCCTCCTCCAGACCTTAGTTTAAATTTGTTACTTTTTAAGCCCTTACTGTATTTAACAGCATAACCTTCGCTGCTGCACTGATGTATATTCATGAGTAATACAGTTTAGTAATACATGATTAAGTAATATCTGCACAATTTAAAAAGAAAAAAAAAAAGAACCCTTCATATAATGTTGCACCCCCACTTTTTTGCCAAGAAAAAAAAATAGCATAAAATGACAATTGTTCAGTGAGATACAATATATCCAAATATAGTCATATGAATTAGGAACCACCCATATGGCCTCATTTAATCTTAATTTCCCATTCCAAACCCTGTCTCCAAATATGGGCATATTGTGAGTTACTAGAGTTAAGATTTCAACAAATGAATTTTGGGAGAACACAATTCAACCCATAACACAGCCTGTATGTTAGATTAAAAAAATAACAACTGAGGGAACTTGAAAGCTACAAAACATATTTTAAATATTCACCCAATATTTTTGTATTGTAACATAGTCTAAAATATCCCAAATTCTAATTAGCCAAATCCAAATTAATGAGATTTAACAAATGATTTTATGTTTGCATAAACCATGATGATTTCATATACTACCTTTACTTTTTTTTTTTTTTTTTTTTTGATTGAAGGATATTAATGAAAGTAAGGTCACACCTCCAGGAAACTAGGAGATAATCTGTGTTTCACAAATAGCTAGTGAGTTATCTTGCCTATTTTAGTTTCAGTTTTTCACTTTAGATTTGTTCTTTCATAAAATGGGGATTTTTTTTTTCAAAATTTATCATGCCTCAGAATTGCTTAGAGGGCAGATTTCTAGCTGGGCATAGTGGTATAATGCCCAGAATCCCAGAAACTCTAGAGGCTAAGACAGGAGGATTGTGACTTTAAGGCCAATCTCAGCAATTTAGCAAGATCCTATCCCCCCCACCCAAAAAAAAAAAAAAAAAGCCGGGGATATAGCTCAGTGATAGAGCACCCCTGGATATCTCCCCTTAGTATGGAGGGGAAAAAACCCTAAAAGATAAAAATAAAACTAAACTCTACGCCCAGAACTTCTGACTCAACAAAGGTAGGATAAGAAAAAGCAGAGAAGCAGAACTAATGGGATGTGTTTGTATATATAAATAGAATCATTTTATGAAATTGGTCTATGCAGTTATGGCAACTAACAGGTTAAAATCTGCAGTATGAATACACGAACTATATTGGCAGAATGTTCTCTTGCTCTGGAGAGGCCATTCTTTTGTTCTATAAACCTTCAGCTGATTATGTGAGACCTGCCCACATTAGGGAGAGCAGTCTTCTTTACCTAAAGTTCAGTGCTTTAAATGTTAATCTTATCCCCTCATAGAAACATCCAGAATAATGTTTGACCATTTATCTGGGCACCATGACTCATAACATTAACTATCATTCCAAGTAATGCTATTGGTCTAAGCACTCATTAAATTGAGACTGATCATTTGAGGTAGATGGATATTGGGATGTTGGCAGGTCAGCTGCCATGGATGTTTCTCCTTCATGACTCCAATCCAAAATTGTACTGAGAAGTACTTCCCCCAGATGTAGGCTTTTCCATTAATCATTGTTCTTAAGATACTCTTTCTGTCTATAGAAAGCTACAGATTACATGATTGGACAGTTTCTGTTGTACCTATTAAATTTCCATAAGGATGTTTTCTTACTTTTAAATTTTATATAGAGAACATTATATAAAATTGATATTCTTTATAAAAGAATGCAATCTTATCTGGCCACTTCGACTCAATGCTGTCAAAAATAGATTTTGAGAGAAGTTACAATAAAAATTATCTCATTCTCTGAGATATATACATGATTTTCTTTCACTTTTTAAATCACACTCGATAGATTTAATAAATGAAAAGAACTATGTAGTGAAATATTTTGTAATAATCTGTAATTTTGTAATCTTTCCTTTCATCATTATATTGACCTCTTTTTGTACATGGTACTGAGCTTCATTTATCTAGAGTGAGTCCTTATGAGAAATATGTTCTAATTGGTAGTTTATTTGCACATTTTTCTTTTATTTCAGAGTTGATGTCTTTTCAGAAAGAATTACTTCATCCCTTACATCTGAAGAAAATGAAGGTAACTTTGGAGACAAAATTTTATCAGAGGAGGAAATAATATGGGCAGGTACCAATGAAAGTAAATATCAAGTAAGTCACTTTTGTGAAAGTCACATGCCATCTTCAGTTGGGACCAGCTCACCTTTGTCATTCTTTTGTTCAAAAGTAAAGGAAATTTTTCTTAGTGATAGAGAGCATCCAGAAAATGAATATGAAGCAGTACAATTTTCCTCAAAGAAATTATTTTCAATAATGAAAACCAACAAAAATAAAAACGTAAGGTTTTCTTCTGATCATAGGCTTTCAAAAACTTGTATATTCACTGTAGAAAATGAAGATCTCAATACGGCACCATGCCCTCCTGCCCTTTTATTTCTTTCTAAAGACCAAGTTAAACTTTTGGAAGAAAATGTGAGAAATCAAATTCCTTTAAAACAGAGAGCATTGGAAATTATAAGTAATTATCTGTATTCCCGACCTCAAGAGTCATTGATTCAGGATCAACATTCTGTTGAGATTGTTATTTCTGCCCAAGCACAAGATTTTTTTCCAGAACAAAATGCTATGCAGAATCAAGAGTTTTATGAGACACAATTTATTAATCAAGCCCAACAATTTGTTCCCAACCAAGAATCAGTCAACAGCCAGTCTGATATCAGGGCTAGCTATTTTGCTCAGGCTCAAGATTTGATGAAGAAACCTTTTTACAGCAGCACACAAGACTTCTTCCAGGTCCAAGATACAGATAGGAGCCTATATTATACCGAAGCCCCATATTGTGTTGAGGCACAAGATTCAATCAAGGGCCTAGAATTTGATGAATATTTAGATGACGCCAAATATTCTGTTTGGTTTGAAGATTCCAACAAGATTAAAAATTCAATCAACGTGCAAGAAAGTGTTTATAAGAATGCTGAATTTCTAGTTTTAACTTTTAGTCCACAGTCAATTGCTGAAGATATGTCACAACTACAGATGGCAAAGCCAAAAGACCAGCAACAAGTTGCTTTATCAGAAATAAACCAGTATTCTATATGTAGCCCAATGCTCCTTCCACCTACTGTTGAAGGGCAGAAAAACAGAAGAAAAGCACTAAATCATAAAAGCAAACTCAGTCTTAAAGTTCCATCTCTAAAAGCAAAGAAAACTCCTTTGCACAAATCAAAATTCATAATATGCCACACTTCAAAAAACAGGAATGAGTTAGAATGTGAGAGTAACACTGTCAAGAAAGAATTACAGCAAAGAAAAGATGTATCAGATATAACTTCACATCTTATTTCTATCTCCAGGCTTAGTACTCCTCACATTAACAAATATTGCCGAAAAAAACTAGTGACAGGCATGCCATGCTTACAAAAATGTGGATATTATCTGCAAAAGCAAAATAAGTCACCAGATAAAAAGAAAATCAAGTACGTAGATTCTATTAAGAGAGAAAACCCAGGTATCATTAAAAATGTAAAACTGTATGACAAAGAAAATATAGGACTAAAAAACATTTCACCCAAAATGTTACCTGAGCTAGAACAATCTTTCACAGTCAACACTGAAGAAATAAAGGCATCTTGCACATTATTAGAAGCAAACCAGAAGAGTACAAAGTCTCCTAAAGACCTTAAGCAAACACTTGACCCACACATTCCAAACCATGATATGCCTTCAGAAGAAACAACAGGGGAACCTGTGCAGAAACTTGTTTCATCTCCTAAGATGAAATCAAATGGAGGCATGAAAGTACAGGATGATCTACCAAGTAAGGAGGAGTCCCGTCTACCACTTTCAAATGGAGAGGAGTTTGCAGCTACTACACTAAATATGCAGAGGTGTTTTCCACAGGAAAATACACAGCAACAAAAAGATTTTCTGGAAGTTGTTTTAGAAATGTCAGATGTCAATTTACTCATTTCCCTAGGACCCAAAAGGTATATAAGTAGTGAAGATTCAGAAGGCATAAAAAGTCCAGTGAGTACAAAAAGTGTCAGTCTGAAGCAAAAGAAACCATTAAGACTTAATATTTCAGAAAATGGTAACCTGAGTGAAAGTGAGGAATTGGAATGCAACACTGGCAGCTTTATAAGAAATATGCATCAAGATGAAAGGACATCTGATGCATTTGATAATGCCACTTACACTACCATTCCTGAACCAACCAATGTGGAAATGCACGGCAGATTAAAAGCCAAGACAGATACATCAACAATAATAATAAAGGGAAGTCATTCAGCATCAAAGCAAGAAAAATTGCCAGATGCAAAGAGAACAAAGAAGGCAAAATATATTCGAAGCTCTGCTTCTAAAAAGCCACAACAATATGATAGTGAACAAGGGGAAGAAGAGGAACAAGCAGTAGCTCCTCAGCTGACCCCAGACTTCAGGTTCAGCCTACAGCTGAAGCAAAAGCCCAAATATGTCAAATTTGAAATGGAACAAATCTGTTCAGGAAATAGAAAATCTCAAAATAAAGAGCAAGAGATACCATTACAAACTCTTTCAAATCAAACTATTCTGGAGACGAATCCATGCCTCATGATGGATTCGTTTCAAGTTGAGAAACTGAAGCAAAACACAGACAGATCTGCAGGCAAAGAAAGTGCTATGGATCATATGAATCTTATCATTCCAGAGAACTTGCCAACTGGTGAATATTTAATTGAAACAATGGCATGTTGGGTCCCCTTTGGTGGAAACCCCAGAAAGACATTGCATGGTCATGTTATAGAGGAGAAGGAACACTTAAAAAGAGATTTACCTGCCGTTGCTATGAGGTCTTCTCAAATCAGAAAAGTACTGTCAAGAACAAAAAATATACTCAATGCCAGGCATGCAATTATGAAAGTAAAGAAGTTCGCAAATTCATTAATGCTTTGTACCAAGAGACATGATGCTCCAAGCCATAGGAAAAAAATGGGAGACGGTTTTAAAGTTAAGAAGATGCTGCAAGACAAAATTTTGGCAGACGCACTCCTGGATGTCTACCCTCACTTGTCTATTTTGCCTAATGCTAGAATGGATAGCAGATTAAATGCAGAGAAAATCACTCATATCAGTCTCATACAAGAGAGATCCCATGTTAATAAGGAAAATGAATCTCAAAACACACTAAAAGCTAACTTGCAAGATGAAGTGAATGAGGTCAGAGACCATCTAACAAAAGCAGTCCCTTATGCACATACAATGGAGGAGAGTAAAGCAGAGAAAAAAATGCATCAACCAGTCCCATTTACTGAAACCATGAAGGAGTCTGTTGAGTCTCTTAGAATGGCTCCACCCCACACTGAAAATTTGAAGAGAAGCCTAGCAACACAGACTGACTTCCAGTGCACAGCAGGCTTGGAGATATCTCCTCCAATATCAGAAAAATCACTAAGGGGAGACCCTTTTGATCAAACAAAAGAAAATAATCTTTCAAGTATTAGGAGTGATACAAGGGAAATGGATCACCATTTTGCAGGAGAAAAAGCAGAATTACCAAAAGATTTACAAGAAACTTCCCCAGAAACTTTTAGTTGCTGCATGCCTGTGCGGTCTGGCTCTAAAGGGAAGAAAAACAGAGTAAGATTTGCAAACGTGACAAATACAGTGAAATTCAAATGCATGAAAATGAAGCCACCAGTCTCACAAATTTCCAGTATCACAAGCCATAGAGAGAAATTGGACTTTAAAAACAAGGTTAAAAAGATAAACCCAATTAAAGACTTGGTACCCGAATGTCTAAACACCCTCTACTCTCCCATATATGAAACACTGCCAGGAGAGTACTCTCAAGCTCACATGAAGCAAGGAGAACTGGCAAGTAAAAAGTATATTGATGTCTTTGCTAAGAATAGTGTAGTCCATGAGAGAGGGGAAAATTTCCAAGAAGAGGAGGAACAAAAAGCTTCCCTAGAAGTAGCTCCACAGGAGAGCCAACACCTGTGGTCTGATGCATATCAAATAAAGAAAACCCACCTTGATGAACCAAATCTACCACTGATCTGCTTCACACAGGAGCTACCTATTATTGGGCAAGGTGTGCAGCACCAAGCAGTTTTCCCACAAACTACTTTGAAGGCTAGTCTCAAAAAGGATCCCACAGAAGCTGAATTATGGAAACCCAATCAAATGCAAAATGACATAGAAGTCCCTATGGGTCCTAAGATTCCATGTCTCCAAGCGGAAAAGTCATCATGTGATGAATTGAACACAGTGATAAACTGTGGCTTGCCATCTGGTGGAAACCCTAACAGGGAACTAGATTCATATTTTATGCAAAAAAATTCAGAGGTGCCAATGGATGTGCAAGTGACAGTCCTGCAGTCTTCTGATTCTGTTATATTACCCTGTGTTTCTAAATTTAAAAGGCAGAAAAAAACATTAAGATTAGCAAGGAGGCAAAGACCAGAGAGTCGCAGACTTAGAACTATGAGGGAAATAAAGCCATCAATCTTAAATACGCTTAATGACAGATATAGCAAGGAACTGCAGAGCAATATTAAAATGAAGAAGAAAGGCCCACAGCAAAGAAAAAATGCAGCAGATACATTTTGGGACATCATTCTCTCCAAGGTGACCATTTTGCCCAACATCAAAATGAGGAGAAGTTTAACTGTGGGGAGAATAAATGTGCAAAGAATGGCAAGATTTGGTTATATGCAGTTAATGCAAGAGAAATCACTAAGTGGAAGAAAAGTATATTGCCTAGATTCTACTTATATGAGTAGTTTCTCTAACAGATTGAAATGTGGAAAGGAGAGGGAAGGGGAACCTAAAGCTTTACAGCTTCCAGAGAGTAGACATGGCTTCATATTCAGCACACATCAGAAGAGAGATTGTGGCCTTGTTGAATTTGGTGAGAAATTGTATCAACCAGGAAGTACAAATACACAGGTACAACCACAGACAAATCCTGCACCAACTATCTGGCGTTCTATTTCATGCCCCATGCTAGATCAATTTCAATCTGAAAAGCTGGAGACTTGGGTTAGGTTTTCACCTCCAAAATCTAGGGATGCAAAGGTTGTTTCTGCAAAAAAAGGTGGAGCCCCATCTGATGTAAGCTGTCACAAGGAACAGGCTGGTAGTAATGAAAATAAAGGAACAGTGGCAGTTCTTTTCTGCACACCAGTTTTATCTACATCTGAAAGGAAGAGAAACTTCAAACAATTTTCAGACATGAAAACTAAAGTGAATCCCAAATATGGAACTAGGAAGGCAAAGAAATTACCAGTTTCAGACATGCTCAATATCAAGGGTAGTACTAGTCCAAACTGTAGGAAAAAATCAATATGGAACTTAACTAAAATGAAAGACATGTATCAAAATAAAGAAGTAGCAGATAAAATGTACTCTTCAGCAACTATTACATCTGATATTAATATGTACAACAAAATAGAAAGAAGAAAAGGCACAAGAGAAAAACAACTCAGTTCTACAAAAGTAAAGCAAAGGAATGTTAATTCAGATGACATCAAAGAAACCAAGCTTCAAGATCAAGAGAAAGAAAAAAGTAAACAGGAAGCATTATTAAAAGTAATTCCACAATACAGTCAACATTTTGTATTCTATTCAGGCCAGAGGAAGGATCATGACCATTATAAGTCAAAAAAACAAGGAAGCAGGAAAATTCTGATTGTTACAGAACAAGATGTCCCACAGCAGATTCAATCCACAGATCCAGGGCAAGGACAGAACCTGAAGAAAGACCTCCAGACTCAAAATGGCATGATATATACAAGTTTAAAGATTCCTTTTCTAAACTCAGAAGAATCATCAGTTGGTGAAGATATAATTGGCACAGAAAAATATGGCATCCCAATTGATGGGAAGCATGTGAGGGAACCGCACAGCCAAGGTAAAGAGGAAAAAGCAGGGTTTAAAGATGATCTACAGGCAGCAGCTGTAATGGAATCTTCCAGACCCTCCACAATTGATCTACCTGAATCCAAAAGGCAGAGAAAGACATTTACATCTAGAGTCATAAAAAGAAAAATGAGTCCCACATGGATAATTATGAAGGCAAAAAAAATACCAGTTTCAAAGATATTTAATATTCCACAGAGTGGTTGTCGAAAAAATTTTTTATCTCCAAAGACCCTAATGACACAGATTGTTGAATTTTTATCATGCTGTAGCAGCATCATATCTTCTGGGTTTCATATGGTCATACTGGAAGATCCAATAGTAGAGAAAAAGAAAATATCAGCACAGGAAATACCAGCAATGATTTTGGAGTGTTTGGATTCCTCCACACTTGCTTTACCTGTATCTAAAAGAGAGAGAAACAACTTAATGCTAATGAAAAGGAGACATAAGATGAGACCAAAATGCATCACTTTGAAGGCAAAGAAGACACCACTCTCCCAGACATTTAATATCACAGGACGTCACACACCAAGCCAAAGAAGACAATTCAACTCCGAAACAACAACTAAACAAGGTAAACCTGTGGCAGATATATTCCTAAATGCCATTGGCTTTCTCATGCCTGTGCTGCTTGACACAAAAGTATGTGACAGAGTGGAAGAGACCAAGAAGCTGGGGAATACACAGAGTAGCAATGGGCTACAACAGCAAGAGCAGTCAGCACACAACGAGACAGACCCACATGCACATCCAGGTGACGAGGACACGAGCCCTAATGGCACTAAAGATATAATAAATATAATAGATCAAGGTGGAGAGACAGCCCTGCAGGTGTCCCAACACTTCAGCTTCAGTGCTCATGGAATAAAGGCAACTAACTTTAAATCAGATCTAGAACTGAAGACTTCAGCAAGCAACAAAATCCCAGACATCCTTTCTACACCTCTAGAGCTGCAGCATCAAATAGTTGCTGAACAAAGTAGATTAAATTCTATTGCAAATATATTTTCATTTGAGAAGCTACCAAAAAGAACAAAATCACAAAAAGACTTAAAAGATATATGGAGTGGAAAGATTTCATCTCCAATGGCAGAAAAATCAGTTAGTGAGCTTTTAATTGATACAACAAATGGTCATATCCCATTTGAAAGAGGCACTGGGAAGGAATTTGCTAGTCTTACTGCAGAGGGAAAGGTATGTTTGCAAAAGGACTTACAAGATAGAACTATAGATTTTTCCATGCCTACTTTGTTTGAATTTAAAGGGCAAAGCAATGCAGTACAAATTGCTAAATCCATAACTGGGAAAACACAGATGCCATTAATATTTGAGAGAAGTAATAACCCTAGATATTGTGCCCTTAGTTGTAGAAAGAAAAGGAAATTCATCTTGAAAAACATGACCAAAGAAACATGTAAAGATATATCAAATAAATTTATTAATATCTTTTTTCCCACACTTGTTTCACCTGGCATCAAAATGCATAAAAAAGCTGAATCAACAAGAAGCCCATTAAGAAAAACAAGCTTAAAGCAAGATGAACTGAAAAGATTATATATAGATCCCTCTAATAAATGGACTATGTCAAGCAACACATTAGAAACAAGATGTCAAAATGAAGAAGAAAGAAAGGGCAAAGAAGTTTTACTTGAAGCAAGTCCACAATTCCTGAAGAGTGCAGAAAATAGAAAAGGCCAAAGTCTGCTTATTCCAGAGCAAGATATACGGCAAAAAACAGTTTCAGGAAATACTCTGGAGGTATTTTGTTCTCCTCCAGTGTCTTCATTTCGAATTAAAAATCTACAGAACATTCTATTTCAAAAAAACATACTACATCAAATAGGTGAAAAGTTTCCATGTCCAAAATCAGAGAGGGCAATATTTGATGAACTTTTAATTGATGAAATAGAATATAATACAATATCTAATGGGGATCCTATAAGGATGCTAGATGTTCACAGTGCAGTTTCCCCACAATGTGAGGAAAGAGAGGAAAATGTAAGTGCACCAAAAGTTATAAAATGCACAGTTGATCAAAATATCCTACCTATCAACTCAGGGAACTTAGTGTTTGGCAATCCACGGGATACAAATTCTTTAAAGAAACTGGGTAGTCATATTGCTAAGAAAGATGATGAGGTGCAAAGAGATTTCCTAACATTGGGAATGGTGCCTTCTTTATCTGATGCCAGAAGGCAGAGAGATGTATTGAAATTTCCAGAAAGTCAAGCTCTCATGAGTCCCAAACGTGTAGCTATGAAGGCAAAGAAGCCTGTTTGTTCACAAATGATGAATGTCATCAAGCATGGCAATCTGTACCATAGGGGGAAAGAGGAATGCAATGTAAAATCTTTGCTAAAAGACAACCAACAAAATGAAAGTAGAGCTCACACATTTTTGTTTCCTTTACCTGTCTCAGCTGGTACCAAAGTAGACAGTGAAGTACATAGGTCTTCAAAAGCTGAGATGGATGAACCAAGAGTAAAAATATACCATCAAACCCATCCAGAGTTAGAGAAGTTGCCACATGAAGACACACCAAAAAACAGTTTGACTGGTTTGCAAAACAGACCTAGTGATGCAGTGAAAATGAATGTGCCACACCCAGAGACACAGGAGGATATCTCAGACGTGCCATCAGGGTCTGGTCCACACTGCAGCCAGCACTTGAGCTTCAGTGTATATCAAATGGAAGCCCTTGGTTCTCACAAATCAGAGTCTGATCTGAAGAGGTCAGAAGGCAGAAGGACTCAGAATTTGTCCTATATAGCACAAGAAACACACCTTCAAGAAGAAGATGTGTTTAAGAGAAGCCACCAGTTTCAAGAAACTATTTTGGAGCCTATTTGTGGACACATGATAAATTATCAAGTTGAAACAATGCAAAGAAGTCCTCATATGCAGGAAGAAGTAAAAATTATGGCAGGTCTAAAGACATCATCTCCAAATGCAGAGGAATTAGAGATCATTTCAACAGTGTCTGATTTGCCCTGGGATGGAAATGCTAGACAGAAATATGATTATCCAGTTTCTGGGGAAAAGGCATACAATCACAAAGACTTATTAAGAGCATCTTTAAAACCTTTAGATTTCTCCAGCTTTGTATCTTATGAATCTAAAAGTGAGACCTACACATTAGATTTTGTAAGCAAAAAAAGTATATTGAGTCCTAAGCATATAACTTTGAAGGCAAAACAACCACCAATTTCAAAACTGCTTAATATCTCAAGGTATCCCATGGGAGGCCATAGAAAGAAAAAGTACAACATAAAGCACAAGCTGAGAGAGGTGCAGTGGTATGCTAGTGTCAAAGAAGTATTACTTGAGGCATCTGAAGATGCTAAGAATCTTCCACTCAAATTAATGATTGTTAAGCTCTCATTGGATACAACTGTGAGGGGCATCCAGTCCAACAGAACATTTCGAAAAACTGTGGTAGATCATATTCCAGAGGCAAAGGCAGAGTTAGAAGAAAATGTAACCAAAACTTTGTTGGGGCCTTCTGATTTTTTCATGCCTGGTTTCTTTGACTCTAAAAGCCAGGCAAGCACAGTACAATTGTCAGAAAATGAAACTATATTGAATCCCAGGTGTTTGGCTACAGAGGAAGAGAAGCCACCAGTTTCACAGATACGTAAAATCAGTAGACAATTTGGCACAAAACATAGCAAGAAATTTAAATCCAGTTTAAGAACCAGCATGAAAACAATGTGGCAAGGTAGAAGTATGACTGGCACATTTCCAAATACCCGTTGCTTTGCACCAAATACCTCTGACATTAGAAAGCAATATAAGTTAGAAATGGAGGCAGATATGACAGTACCAAGGTTCAGTCATACACAGCTAATAGAGCAGTCGCCAGCTGGAGGCCTGTCACATTCCAATTCCATTGACAAGGGCAGTGCCTCCAGCTTTTTAAGGGAAACAGAATTACATGATGGAGAATGTGGGAAAGAGAAAAGAGAACCTCCAATAAAAACTGATTTATTCTACATAAAAAGCTTAACAATAAATGCACATCCCATAAAAGTACCCGATTCTGGCAAATCAGAAGTCATTCTTCTAGGAAAATCTTTTTTCCCCAAAAAACAGGTGTATGAAGGGGATCCAGGAAAAAATGTCAAAGTAGAAAACATAGAAAATGTGCAAGCAAGTTTCGGAGTTGGACACTCCAAGATGGAGAAACCACATATTTTTGCAGATGATGCTGTATTTAGTCAATATGATCAAAAGGGAATTGGCCAATCTGTTTTAAAAGAAAAAGCTCCATACCATTTGGCTGGAACCATAGATTCTGTTGGCAGGCATTTAACTGTGTCAGAAGGCATTGAAAGACAGACTGACAATCTAAACATAGTCATCACAAGTCCAAAAGGCATAATTTCAAAGGTAAAGCGATTGGCAGTTTCACAACCACTTAATCATGTAGGTCATGCTGCTCTAAGCATTACTGAGAAACTGAAGTGGAATTTTGGAACCCAAAAGATAAAAGTAGAGAGACAAAAGGCTGTACCAAGTACTGAAGTAAAATCTGTATATGCCTCTATGCCAATGCTATGTATGAAAATAGAACAGTCACCTAGTACCAGGGATACACATGAAAAATCTTCGAAGGGAAATGCTCCTAACAAAGCAGAAGTTAGGGAGAAAGAGGAATATGGACGACAGATTTTGTCTAGAGCAGCTCCACAGGATATCCAGCCAGTTGAGTTTGGAGCAGATCAATTGACAGAGCCTGATCCTTTCAGCTCAGAAGCACCTTCAATCAATAGAGTGTGCCCCAAGATGATCACTTCTCAGAAAACAGAAATTTATTTAATAGATGAAGAAGCAGAGAGAAAACCTGTGGAGTTGCTTAGTCCAGAGTTGGTTTCTTTCTCTAATGTAAATCCTCTTCAAATTGAAAACCAGAAGAAAAAATCCGAGACTGCAAATGGTGAAACGGTAACAAATCTCAAGACATTTGCCCTGCAAGAAAAACAGCAAGAGCCCAAAGAAAAATTTAGGGAAAAAGAGGAATATGAACAACAGATTTTGTCTAGATTAGCTCCGCAGGATATCCAGCCAGTCGAATGTGGAGCAGATCAATTGAGAGAGCATGATCCTTTCAGCTCAGAAGCACCTTCAATCAATACAGTGTGCCCCAAGAAGATCACTCCTCAAAAAATAGAAATTTATTTAATAGATCAAGAAACAGAGATAAAACCTGTGGAGTTGCTTAGTCCAGAGTCGGTTTCTTTCTCTAATATAAATCCTCTTCAAATTGAAATCCAGAAGAAAGAATTCCAGACTGCAAACAGTGACACAATTACAAATCCTGAAACCTTTGCCCTGCAAGAGAGACAGCAAGAGCCTGGTATCTCAGGAAATATCTCAAGTTCTCCTTATGCCTTCATACCCATGTATCCTAAAATTGTAAGACACAGTTGTACGGTGGAAACAGCAAATGTGAAAAATGCTAGACATACCAAACAGGTAAGACTGAAGGCAAAGAAAACACGAGTTTCCTGGATGCTTGGATGTGGTTCAAGAAACAATAAGGAGGAGCAGGGAGGGAACATTCAGCAGGAGAAAGCATTCCAGTTGAGTAAAGCTGCAAGAAACCCACTTCTGAAAGCTGATTTTGACTCTCGATCCCCTGTGTCTTCCAATAAAAAGCCTGTAGAAATAAAAATGAAGAAAGACGAGTTGAAGAAGGGGATAAACATTTTTTCACAGCTAACGCCAGAGAAACCACTAAACGACAGGCAGATATCATTGTCAGAATGTGTTGACATGGCCGGCATCATTGAAAAACCAGAAGAGAATATTAGAAAAGAACAAACCCACCAACGCACTTTAGTAGACATGCCCCAACAATACCTACAGCAATTACCAATTAGGTCAGAACAAATGAAAAGGCATCCTCATGTCAAATTAGAATATTTGGAAAGAAAGGTGTGTCTTGAGCCCATTTCACAGAAAGATGAAACTGATTACATTGCACTTGACCATGACAAATTAAAAGTTGATTTGGAAAAAGAAATACACCCTGTTATATTTTCACAGAAGAGAGAAATTAGTGGTGGTAGGCTCAGAAAACCAAGAACAGATACAGAACTTGATTTCCTCACTGCACAAGGAGAGAAACAAAGAATTGCAGATGTTGCTGAACATTCAGTTTCAGTTCCACCCAGGAGAGAAAGAGCAAAGAAAACAGATATTTCATTAAGTTCAAAAGGACAGAATATATTTACTTATAAAAATCCAGAATCACAGAAACAAGAAAGTACTTTCCTGGTAGACATGGAATCTGTTTCCTATCCCATTAGAGAACGTCTTCATTTAGAAAACACAGGACAGGTAGCTAAGGAAGATGTGCATGTTAACAGAAAAAATATTTCACATCTACTGGGAAGAAAAGAATTACAGGAAACAGATATCTTAATAGATTCCAAAGGACAGAAATTTCTTTATTCAAAGCTAAAGGATCCACTCAAAATTTGTGCAGAGCAGAGAAGACATGTGAAACCAAGTCATACACCTGAAAGTATGGATTCTGCATCTTGCCCCAGTAAGGACCCTCTTCGTTTAAAACAGGGAGTAAATACAAGGAAAGAAAATGGTAGGCTCTCTCGAAGTTTCAGTGTAAATCAACGGGGAAAAGAACAAACAGAATTAACTGATAATCTATTAAAATTAAATAGACAGAAAGTGGACTTTTCAAAAAAATTGAGGGCAAGGCAACTGACTACTTATAACCAGCACAAAGACAAGATTCTAGAATCTATTTTCTCTCACACATTACATCATATTGAAAATGCAAAGAAACAAACCTCAGCAAAAGAAATACTAAAGTCAGAAGTCTTGAAAAAAGCATCAGATGAAGTGAGTGTTCTAGAAGATCAACCTCCATGTACAGAAGGAATTAATCTGCCTATTACAGGAACAGAAGAACATCTACAAGAGAGTTTATGCACGGTTTTTCCAACATCTGTTACTCATCCTCTGATGGGTACATATCAGTTTAATTTGCAGGTAAAGAGAACATTAAATAAAATAGATAATCCATGCTATCACACTTTGACTACAGAAAGAAAACAGCAAAAGAAAAAAAGTATGTATAAGGCTCTTCCACAGTCCACATCTGAAAATGATAGTCCCATTCTAGATGCTGTAAATATCATGCATTGTGACTCTTCAGCTTCACAGACGAGGAAAACATTAAAGCAAATGGATGTTACAAATGGATATACTCAAACAAGGAAAGAAGCACCAAAACAGCAGCACCTATCAATTTCCTATGAGAACTTGAAGGAGCGAATGTTTTACCCTCAAAAGTATCCCTGTCTCTGGCCACATTCAATTCCTCTCACAAAGGAGGTATTAGCAGAAGTGGGTAGTGCATTAAGCATGGTAGAAGGACAAAACCTGTTATCTACAGATCAACCAAGCACTGTATATAAGCGTGGACTAGAACAGAGTGTGTCTCCAATTACTCCAAGGGACATGAGAAAACAAGACAAAATGCCTGTAGAACAAAGCACAGAAGCTAAGAAACACATGACTCGTTTATTTTCAGAAAAAAAGCAATCATCATATGGGGCACCAGTAACAGAGACAATATCAAATGGAAGTTCATCCAAACTAAGAGTTGGAATGAAGGTAAAATCACATAGGGGAATTCCAGGAAAGGTGCATCTACCTAGAATACTATTACATTCTCTGTCTGTATGTATGTCTGTTTTGCGTGAAAGTCAAAGACAGAAGGATAGCCTAAAACAAGGTGTTAAGAAAGACATAATATGCCCCAAAAGAAAAGCTCTAGAGTTGAAGAATCTCTCCAGCGTCGCTCACTCTGATACCCCAAGCAACAGAGTAGAAGGGCAGTGGAATGTAAAAGAGAAAACAGTAAGTACAAGACCCAGAAAGGGTGATCCAAATTTGGATGTGAAAAAAACATATCAGCCCATCCTTTCTTTACCTCACTTCAAATTGGATAAAGAAAAAATCGATGGGACTACTTCAAATGTAAAAAGAAGAAAACAACATATATCACAGGAAGAGAAGGATAGAGTGAAAGCACTGGAAATGGAAGAAAAAATGAACCCATACTTCACAATGAAGTCAGAGAAATCACTGTCACATATGCTCAACAGAAAGGACTTGCCACTGTTGAAAATTATAAAACCAGAAAGCAGGGTACAAGAAGATAAAGGTAAATTAGACGTGGATCTAAGACTCTCCTATGCTTCTTTACCATCTCTGTCACATTCTAATTTGAATCCTAGGATAAAAGTAAGAAAAGATGAATCAAGAATACCAAAGGGCTGCCTTCCACCACTAAAGCCCCAGGCATCGTTAAATATCAGAAGAATATCATGTTTAGAGTCAACAACTCGATATCGCTTCAATAACATAATGGAATCAAAATTTTTGCCTCAGAAGAAAAGGAGAGGTAGAGGAAATATAGTAGATCTGAAAGATATAATTGGCCTCATATATATCATTCTGAAGGGAAAGAATTCACCTTTTAAACACTTAGTGAATAGGAAGGAATTACAGTGGTCCAACAAAAAAACAAAGAAAATTATGCAGGAGGATAAACAAAATCAAGACATAATTCAGAATGAACTCTGGGATTCCATTCCTCCACCTCACCCAGAATGGGATCCTACAGTAAAAGATCTATACATGCAAGGAATCATAAGGTTCTGTCTTCCATTATTGACACTCCAGGAATTGTCAGATGGAACGGAACTATATAAGGAGCCAACTGATGATGTCTTGAGCAGTATAAAAAGAGCAAAATACATGCAAAATATATATCCTACCCCCAACAGTGTAAAAAATGCTGTAGTAGTTACAATGCAGAAAGAAGAGGAAAGTGTAAAAATGGAAAAAGTAATGCTTTTGAAAGAAAGAAAATCATTGGCAATTTCACAGGAAATTCAGTTAGACATCAAAGAGCAAGATAAAAATCTGCAAAAAGTTAAAGATGAATCAAATGAGATTTTGACCAGTACTAATACATACATACCGCCTCCTCATTTAAAATTGGATATGAGGAGAAGAAAAACAGACTATGGAACTGAGGTGAGAAGATATTTTCTTCCAGAACTATCCTACCAGAAATCATCAGATGCAGTGAGAAAACCAAGCAAAGAGTCCATTGAGGGTGATATCACAAGTGGTACACAAAAATTAAAAGAATTTATGCCACAGACAGAAAAGGATGATGTAAAGAAATTAGCTGAGAAAGACACAATGTATCCAAAAGCCAAAGGTTTGGAAGGAAATGGAGAACTTTCACAAGACCTACCACCCAATCCTAAAGAGCAAGGGAAAACAGATCCAGAAGGCAAAAGACAAGGTAAAGTCCACAAAGGTGGTCAGGAACAGGGGAAAGCAGTTGCAGCAGGTAAAGCCCAGGACAAATGGGATCAAGAAGGCAAAGGTCAAGGGGAAGTGAATCAAAACAATAGAAAGCAAGGAAAAATAGACCAAGAAGGTGGAAGTGAGCAGGAAATGGTTCCACATGTACATATGCCTTCCGAACCTCCTCTGATTTATCATAAGGCAGGAAAAGAAGATACCCACAAAATAACAAGATCTGCTACTTCACCATTACAGGACCAAAAGTTATTTGACAGCAGGCAGATGATGCATACAAAAGCAACTGGGGAGGAGAAATCGCATGATGTAAAACCCATACAAAAATACAAGGCCCAGAAAGAGATGGAGAGAAAAAACACAGTAAATATGAAACATAGAGTACACCCTGAGGATGTGATTTTCAAAGCAGATCAATTATCACTTCCACATGAACCCAGTATCACTGGCCATGGTGACCCCAAAACTAGAGAACAGACAAACGTAAATGAAAAATTGGGACGTGTACAGGAAAGAAAACATGAACTAGATGAGGTACTTCCTTTACCTCACTGTAAATCAAACAAAGGAATAGAAGTCATGGAACAAAAACAAAAAGTATCAAGGTTCTTTCTTCCCCCTTCATACCACATGGAATCTACAGTTGTAGGGAAATTGAATTATAAAGTGTCACCTTTGAAAGACATCTCAAGTAATTCAAGAAGAACAAAATGCATGACACATGGAGAAGAGGATAAAGAAAATGTTTTAAAGAAAAGCATAATGTATCCCAAGGACACATCTGGGAAGGCAAAGGAATCACTTCTTGATGATATATTGAAAATAAAGAAACTGCAAGTGAACATCACACAGCAAAACAAACAGAGACGGGAAAGAAATGAGGATATAGATGTTCTTCTCGACCAAACTTATTCTTTTATCACTTCTTCACCTCTCTTTGAATTAGACACAATAAAAGAAGAAGATGAACCAGGAAAAATAAAAAATTATGTACCACATCCTGTGCTGCATGTATCATTTCCTTCAGGACAAATAAGACTTACAGAGTCCATTTCTAGCCGTGCAAAGAAAGAAAGCCATGCAAAGCCAAGAAAACAGTGTTTATCACAGGAGGAAGGCAGAATGCAACCCTCAGCCACAAGGGGCTTGATAGGCCCCAGTGGCACAGCTCTCCAGTCAAAGACCTCAGCATCTTCTCACGTGGTCAATATCTGTGAGCACAGTGCTCTGAGCCACACTCAGGAACCGCAGGGGGGCATTAGAGGAAAAGTAGGATTGAAGCAAGAAAAAACAAGAGATCCTAATGTGGTTCAGGCAGAAATATGTCCCTCCATACCATCTCCATCTCACCACAGAGTTGCTTCTTCACAAGCAAGGCTTCCTCAGTTATTAGATACAGGGAGAATTGGACATGCTGGTTTACGTGAAGCTGTTAGCTCACGTAATATAACATTAGGAGCAAAGGGGCGTGTGCCGTGCAGAGAGGTAAGGGACAAAGTGAAAATAAAAGGCACAGAAAGTAGTACAATAAGTATGAGAACAGAGGCGTCCCCGCATCCACATCTATATGATAGAAAGAAACTACCTTTGAATATTAAAAAAGAAAGGAAAGGAGAGCAAGAAGGCAAAAGGGAACCAGGAGTGGTTCTGAGGAAAAGCTCTTTACCTTTTCCATCTTACCTGGAGCAGGACACTAGAATGAAAAAACAGGAAAGAACCCTTGGAAGAACACAGTTCTCTTTTCCACCATTAACGACTCAAGATGCATCAGATTCAGATAAAAAATCATGTACCGAGTCATTGGATAGTTACATGTTGAGCAGCATTAAAGAATCAATACAGTCCATAGCACAGCAAAAAGAAAAAAATAGATTCAAAATAGACATAAAAGACATCAAGCTCCCCAAATATGTGATGGTACAGAAATCATCACTTTCATATTCACTCAATAATAAAGCACTGCCATGGAAAACCAAGGAACAAAAGGGAAAAATGCAGGAATATAAAACTAAACTACTGGTGGGTCTGGCAAACAGAATTATAAAATCATCTCTCTCACTTAGGCATTTCAAGGAGTCAAGTACAGGGAGACTAGCATGTCCAGAAACAATTGATGGAAAACTTTCAAATGAGGTAAAAGAATTAAAAGAACACATGCTACAGAAAGAAAACGAAGGAGAAAAAGTTGTGGGTATGAATGTCATAGTGGATCCCAAGGACACTTGTTTGAAGACAAAGAAATCATGTGTTTTACATACACAATTAGGTGACCTTCAAGGGAAATCTAGAAAGCAAAAGGAAAAGGTTCTAGACGTTGAAAGTGAGGCAGATATAGTGCCCAGTAAGACTTCTGCTGAATCTCCACTTCTGCCTGATGTGAATACTGGGATCAAGGAAGAAAGCACACCAGTGTGGGCAAGATCCTTTTTTTCCATAGTAAACTTCCAGGAATCATTGAATTCTGAAGGAGGCATATGTATAAAGCCAATTACTGGTGATATTTTAATTTGTCTACCAAAAGGAAAACAGCATGTCCAACAGAATGAGGAAGAGGATGGAGTACAAATAATAAAGTTCATGTTCCCCAAATGTCAAGAAAGGAAGGTGCAGGAACGTCCAGAGGAACCTTCTGCTTCATTACCAACTCTGCCTCAGCGCAAGTTGGATACAAAAGTAGAAATAGATGATGAACTGGTAAGACTTCCAAGGTCTGCTTTGCCAAAAATATCAAGTGCAGGGAAAACAGTACCTACAGGGTCAGTTGGTAATGATACCATGAAAGATGTTAAAGGTGAAAAACAACATATGCTTCAGAAAGAAATGATAGATAGAGGGAAAATAGTAGGTAAGGGAAGCATAGATATATCTTTGAAGTCAAAGAAATCACCTTCTTCCCATAAACTCCATAGATCAGAACTGCATATGATTGTCAGAGGACACAAAGGAAAAGAACATGAAGGTCCAGGTGAACCACAAGGTATAATCCCGAGAAAAATTTATGCTTTCAAACCTCCACCCAACCCTAAACTGGATAAAGATACACAAGTAAATGAAGAAGAACTTGGAAATAAAACATTTCTGTTGCCACTAATGTGTTCAGCACTATCAGATGCAGAGAAAATAGCACATACAAAGGCAATAGGTGGTGATGTAAGGCAAAGAGACCCACAGATGTCATGGAAAGAAAAAAGGTATGAGCTGAAAACAGTAGATATGAGGATCGGGGTGCATTGCAAAGAGGCAAGGATTTCACCCATTTCACATATCCTTAATATGAAGGAGTTTGTACTGAATATGAAGGTGCTGGAGAAAAAAGTTCATGAAGGAAAAGATGAATCACGGGTGGTTTTGACAAGGACTTTTCTTTCCATACCATCAGCACCTCTCCTTTCTCCGGATTCAGGAAACAAAGTAGAGGAAGTCTCAGCAAGAATGTCAGGACCCTCTCATTCACAACAGAATCTCCAGGATTTATTAGATGCCCAGAAAAGAGCAATCAGAGAATCAGTTGAAGATGATGGTAAAAACACCATGAAGCAAAGAAAACAGGGTGTGCCCCAGAAAAAGGCGGAGCAACAGGGGGCCTCAGACTTCATGATTGGAGCCCAGCAAAGGAATGACGCACCACAGGTTAAATCAGAAAGAGATTTAATTTCAAAAGATGAGAACGTTAATTTCACAAGATTTGGTACAACACAAAATGAGAGAAGAGTGGAATTGCACTTTATAGGACAAAAGTCTCAACCAGAAAGATGCAGAGAACCTTATGGTATGTTTTATTCCTACCACACAATGGATGCAATTAAAATTGGAAATCTGAAGAAGAAAACTGAAATAACATGTAACATAAATCAGAAAGTAAGTCCTAGGGTTTCAGCTTCCCTGCCAAGGGAAACATCCAAGGAAATATATATCAAATTTGGCACCCACATAGGTTCAAAAGGAATTTCTTTTCCAGAGAGAGATGCCCACCAACAGGAAATTTCATCAGAAGTGTCTCTAGAATGTGTGGATTCATGTGAATTTGATATGCCAGAGAAAGATGTACAAAGTAATAATAAAATAAGCAAAATGTTTTCTCCCAAAGTGTTAGCACCACAGACAAAGCAATCACTTGAAAAAATAAATCGCACCAAGTCAGGTACATCTCAAAATAAAGAACAAGGCATTATCATGGAAAAGCAAGCAGTGCCGTTGTCTGAGAGTACACAGGGGACCAGGCCAAATTCTGTGTTTTCTCTTCAGTCTCCACTTCAGGATGGAAAGCACAAGACACCGTTGGAAATAGATATAGATAAAAAAACTACAGCAGACTCCAGCCTACAAATATTACCAGGAATACACGTGGATATTACAGAGTGTGATGACATGATAGGAAAAGAAAGTCAGGCATTACTGGTTTCAGAACAAGAGGAATGTGTTATAGAGTCCTTTAACCCACTCTGTACTTTTCAGTTTCAATCTGAACTTCTGGTGGAAGAAGGTGAAGTTAACACAGCTACCACTGTACATGTGGAACAGAAGTTAGAGATGGCCAGTGACATTACTGTGAATCGGGAAGAAGGGAAACTGAAAGTACACACACAGAGAGCTATACAGCTGAAAGAGAACAAAATGGAAATGCACAAGAATAATTCTGTCAGTCTGGAGAAGGAGGACACAGGATCAGCCTCAAACCGTCCTGCAAGCCTTCATGATTTATCTTCAAGAACAGAGGAGTCTCAGAGCCAGACTCCGGTAATCACACCTAAGGAAAACATCTGCCCCATCAAGCAAAAGCACAAAGAGGAACTAGGGTTGTCTAAGGTAAAAGAAAACATTCAAGTACAAAAACCACTTCAAAGAAACACTCTGGATTCACTTTATGCCTATATTCCTCTCTCCTTCAAAGGTCAGAAAGGCAAGTTGACAATTGAAGATCTGGAAAGAAAACTGAACCAGAGACACTTAACTATGAAAGTCCCAAATCACCCAATTTTACAGATTCTTGGTTCCATAAGACGTAGTTCTCCAAGCAATAGGATGAAATTGCAATATGAGTTTAACAAACCAAATAGAGAAGTTTCTTGGGATAAAGATGCCCCAAGAATATTTATCAGATGTCTTCGTGTTTCCATGAAGAGTCCGCCACAAAGTGAAGAAACTGTAAAATCTAAGACAAACCGACAACGGGAAAAGAGAGTTTGTCTTTCTAAATTCCGGGGGCAATCACCAAATGCTGGTGAAATTGTCAAGAGAGACACCTCAACAGTTGTAAAAAGGGAAAGAAATTTTAAAGACACAGTTCCCCAGCAGTCTCAACCCTTTGCAGTGCACAAACAACAAATGCAGAAGCGTTCTCGTGGTAAGTCAGAAGCAAGCCTCAAGAGTAAAACAAGTAGGAAAAGAGAAGTCAGTAAAACAACAGATCAGAAAACTCCACAAACTGAGAAAAGGATTATTCCAAGTCATGATGTCCCAAGGAGCATAAAAAAACCTGATTCACATATGATTGAGCAAAAAGAAAAGATACCAGAATGCATTCTGACACCCACAGAGCATCCATCCATGTTTAAAGGTCCAAAGGAGATTGTGGAGACCCACATGAGAAGGACTATAAGTGTGAATGATCCATCTCTAGAGGAGGAAGAACCACAGTATGAGACTCCTCTTGATGCCAGGGAGTGTTCCTTGTTTCCTAAGCACAGAGATCAGGGTGAACCAGCATGGGACACCACCTCCCAAGAGGTCCAGCAGCAAGTAGCTGTTCCAGGAACTGTGCCCACATCACTGCAAGTTACAAGTGACGAGACCAAAACACCTTCAAGTGCTACAAGTGCAGAAAGTTTATTTTTCATTTATGAAGCAATTAAAGCTGCCCTTGACTTCCAGGTAAAAAGTATGATCCAAGACAAAGTTTCTTCTAAGAAACTGGACAAATTGCAAGCCGGGAAGTCTGATGACTCAATGTCACCCCCTTTTCCAGAGAGTCCAGATACAACATCAACAATAGTGAGTTCCAAACTGCAGCACAAACCCCTTTTAAGACATTTTAATCCTGAAGATAAAGATAAACTCACCAATCATTTGGGGTCAAAAGCACTTGAAATAAAACTGAGTCTGATGCCAGAGGTGGCAAAAAAATCCTTACAAATGTTTGACTTTTGTCCCAGAGAGGCTATTCCTGAAAATAACAGTTGGAGGCTCTATCCACAGCATAAACAAATGGGTCTTATGTCTCCAGAAGGGGTGGATAGTATAGAACTTAACTTAAAACATGATTACCAAGAAGATTCACCTCCTCTCAGCTGTATGGAGACCCTGCTGGTTAATGTTTCAAGCAGCAGCAATGAGCTCATTTCAAAGTTAAACAGTATTAATAACCTCGAAAGTGAGATGTCTTCAGTGATTTTGACTAGTGAGATGCCACTGCCTCATATTCTCCAGAAGTACTCAGTCAAAGGTAAAGACAAACTTGTCATGCACTTTTCTATGAAAATATTGGAAATACAAATGAAAGCCCTTCCCAGAGTTGTAAGAGAATCTTGTGCAGTGGCCACTGCCCAGGATAGAACAAAACCTTTATCTAACTGTATTCATTCTGTCAAAGTCCCAAAGCGTAAAAACAGAATCTTCTTACTTTTTGAAGAAAAATCTCTTCATCAAATTGATCTTGATTTACAATACAAATACCTCCGCTTTCTGCTGGGGCTTTCTGATGAGAGTTTGTTCCCCAAGCCAAATGCACTTCCTAAACACATTCTTAAACTAAACCCAATTTCAATATGTAAAAAAGTAGATGATGGTAAAGAAAGCCATTCTCTTTCCTTTGACACAGAACTGTTAGAACAGCATATTTCTTTTAAAAAGCAAAACCCCCACAAAAACTCATTACACTTCAGAAAGTTCTTGGAGCCATCCCATATGTGTACCTCTGATGCTGGTCTACCCAGTAGGGAGCAGAAAGATTCTAGGGCTATTTCTGAGCTCAAATCTGACATGACTCCAGAAAAAGATAAACAATACAGTATGTGGTTTCAAGAAACAAATACATATAAGCCTTTTAATTTAAGAATGCAGGAGAATGATACTGGTTTAGTTAACTCTCGTTCCACTCAGACTTCTGAAGATTATACTGATATTCAGATAAATACTGAGAGTTCAGCTAACTTGGACAAGTGCTTCTCCCCAGAGACACGTGAGAGTCAGGAATGTATGTTTTTAGAAACCAACCCTTACTTAAGTCGGGAGTCACAAAACGTTCTCTTGGAATTACAGAAAGGCATTCCTTTGAAAAATTTTTCTAAGATGAAAGAAGTCACAACTTACTTGCAGCAATTTTGCAGGGAAGATATGGGCTCCCATCATATTAGAGCCTGTAGGAAACATACGTTTCTTATGAAACCACCTTCCTGTGAAAAGCACAGAAGCAGGAAATATAGATCAAATATATTCCAAATGCAGCCTCTTGATTGGTCTCCCAGCTCACTTAATACTATGGACATTCAGTCTCTGTCTCCTTCCATCTCACTCAGAGAAGAGCAGCTTTCGTGGACTTCAGGGAGCAGGACAGGGTACTCTGTAGCTTCCTTAACTGAGTCAAATATGAAATTACATCTTGAAAATGACCAAGACAAGTCTCACATGTACCTGGAAAGCAAAGAAAGAAAGAAAGCCAAATTTGATTTATTCAGAAAGAACAACATTCATCGGGACTCTAACGACATTCATACACCCGGTAAAGAGATACATACAAGAAAGAGGAAAGTGTGTAATTATGACTCACAAGGATCAACTTATTCCCAAAGCAAACATAGATCATCGTCAAAAACTCATCACATGGGTATTAACTTCCATTCTGACAAAAAACAAGACCAGCCCTTCTTTTATGCCTGTGTACCAGCAGATTCACTGGAGATTATACCCAAAACCATTCGCTGGACCATTCCTCAAAAAACCTTAAGGAAGGGAAACTTCAGAATTCCACTGGTGGTAAACACTTCAAGTCCTTGGAATATATGGAGCTCATCCAAAAAGTTGTTGGAGTCACTGTCAGGGTCCTTTAGTACAGTTCATCAGAGTTGATGTCATCATATCCATATTCCTCTGGATTGGAACTCTGGTCTCTTCGGTGGTATTCCATGACAAATAAAGTAATAGAATGTCAAATGATGTCCTCAGGAAGTGTCTTCTCAGTTGTTGGGCTTTATTTCCACAGCAGAGTTTGCATGTGTTCTGGCAAGCCAGGATGGAAGAGCAGATGACTTTGGGTTCAGTCCTACCATGTCCAAATTCTCCTTTTAGTTGATGCTGCTGCCTGACAATCCTAAGAGGAGTGGTCCACAGCCTAGAAGCCCTTTCACCCTACACCATTGACTGAAGGGCCCATGGGAGGAATTGTATCCTGTGTATGAGATGGAGACTGTTTAGAGAGAAAGGAGAGAAGGAGCACAGAGGCTGAGGGGGAGTTTCAGATGGCAGTGAGGATTCCAGTGTCCAGTGCCACAGAATAGAGAACAAATACTGAGTTATGGGCACTGAGTTTGACAACCAGATGGAATATCTTAATACTAACAATTCTAGAGAACTCTAGGTGTGTGTGTGTGTGTGTGTGTGCATAAACACACATACACACAATAGTGTGATAGACTTGTATGTACCAATTTACTGGATTGCAGACTATCACCCTATAGCAAACCTGCATTGTTCACTTCTCATCAATTCTCCTCCACTAGTATTTTGAAACAAATCCTAGATATGTTATTTAGTCCATATTTTATTGCATATCTCTGTAAACTATTTTTTAATATTTATTTTTTGGTTGACACAATATCTTTATTTATTTTTATGTGGTGCTGAGGTTCAAACCCAGGGCCTCACATGTGCTAGGCGAGCACTCTACTGCTGAGCCACAACCCCAGGCCCTGTAAACTATTTTTAATATAACCATAATCACATCTAAAAATACAGTAATTGCTTCTTAAAATCCAAATAGAATACACAAGAGTTACAGCATAATTTAAAATGTATTCTTTCGGAGATTGCCTGTCACATATTAGAACAAATGAGGCTAATTCAGTAGCCTGATTTCTTACCACAAATGATATAGGAGGATTGAGTGACTGGTTCTTATGTTGTGAAGAACCGTCACTAAGATATCAAATGTCCATTTGTCAAAAGGGAAAAAAAGTTTAAAACTTGAAAATAAAATTAGATGCAAAAAGGTGTATTTATTCAGAGCAAGAGAAGAAATCATACATTTCAATTTTTATAAAGCTGATTGAACCAAATACATTGTAAGTCCAGAAAAATAACATCATAGTTAGCTGCTGGATAGTCATTTGCCTATATTTTTTGACTATTTGATCACCTTCATAAAACAATTTTGTAATGTCACTTATGTAAAGATCAAAAGTAATCTGGTCTTCTAGTGGTTGATGGAAGTTATTTATCGTTGATGATTTAGAAAATTCAGGCGCGCTCACTAACTCTGGCAACTTGGTATCTAGAACCATCAGACTTCATTAGAATAGGAGATGGCAGATGTGGTAAAGCAAACCAGTAAGTTAGATAGCATCAGCTATGTGACTTCACCCACAGATGTCCTTGCTACTTGTGGTACTGCCATAGGTTTGTACCTAACAAACAAAATTCTGGTCAATCTACACCATGAAGTTCTCGTTTAAAAAAATGTAGTCAACATATATCGTAAACATTTTCCTGTGAGAAGAGAACATGCATTTTGACTAGATGTCAAAGAGAAAGATTTAGCAGCTTATAATTTCACACATCTGATGAATGACTGCATCTTCCAAAGCCCACTTTCCTAACCTAGATCTTCTTAGCTACCCACCTTCCTCCAGTTCCAGGTCCTGTAGGAAGCATTCACCCTATGACATAGCCCAGCTTGCACTTTTGTGTCCCTCCCTGGGATGTGTTCTTCGCAATGAAGGACTCCTGGAAGCTGTTTCTATACCCAAATATGTGAATATCAATCACATTATTATATAGCCCACTGATAAACCAAATATATCCTAACTCGGCATGCTCTGAGCTCAATCCCCAAAAGTTTGCAACTTCTCCAGCCTCACCAGACATGAAACCAGATGTGGAGGATAAGTCAAAGTAAAAAGAGGTAATGCTTTTAACTAAGGGCAGTGAAAATATTTTACAAATCTGTGAGGCCCTAAAACGCAACTCGTTTAGCTTTTATAGTATAGATGCTTTTGAAAATCAGATAACATTAGTTTATTCGTTTCCATATTTCAGCAACAATTTTTCAAATATCTACCATGTGCCAGACCTTGTCCTGAGCATTGGACCTAACCAACATTAACAAGCACAATCTTGACTTGGAAAACTCAAGAGTTGGGTTAGGGAAGAGAAGCAGACATTCTCCTGAAAGGCTGATCCCATTGTAGACAGACAGACAGACAGACACACACACACACACACACACACACACACAGAGACATCGACATAGCCAGCTGCCATCTCATTACCACACACATAGGTGTTGCTGGTGTCTTAGCTGGAGAAAAGAAAGCAGGTCTGAGGCCACAATTATTTAGACTAAACCATCTGACAAGAATTACAAATTTGGAATGGATGTTGACAAAAGGATGAATATCCAAATCGAGTCTTCTTTTAGAGACGCGAGACTCCAGCGAACAGAGGTACATGTTTCTTCTTGGGTTTAAATACTCAGAGTAGATGGTGGTGGTGTAGCCATATTCCATTAAAACAGAAGCGATACTAATGCTCAAGTTTTAAGGTAATGAGGAAAGTTGCTGGGGTGAGGTGGAGAGAATGTTTGTCATGATTTATACTTTGAAAGTTTTAGATTTGGGTCTGAGATTTTCTACTGCACACAACTACACCCCTCAAGGGCTTTGACTCATTACTTGGAAGAAATAGAGAAAGCAACAGGAATTCATCTTTAAGTCAGAGATTCCCAGATGTTCTCAGTTAATAATGATTCAGTGTCATATTTTTCTATTGTAGCTACAGGCCAAAATAAATAACAATTAAGTAGCTAAATCCAAACAACTTAATGAGAATTTATATCTTAGCAACTTAGATTATTTGAAAAAATAAAGTTAAATTTTTAACAATTTAATTCTTAACTACAGTTACTTAGTGTGGGGTATGTGAGCCTGTTGGATGCCACACAGCTCCTCAAACTTTGGAATCAGATTGGGTACTCCACACTAATTCTTGTGCAGTATTTGCTTTTATTTTATCAATGGCTGAAAACTCAGTGTGAGAAGAGAATTATGTAACAGAAGGAATGTGGAACAATCTGATTATGCAGTGGAGCAACCTTGAACTAGCAGTTCATGCAGTGTCCAGCAGGTGCCGCTGTGTTCCCCTCACAAGTCAAACACTCCGCATCATCAAGGGCACACGTTTGGAACCCTGGTCTTCAATTTGTTTCTATGCTCTATTTTCTGTATTTTTTTTTTTTCTAAGAGCAAGTCTTTAAGAACAATAGGATAATGAGGGGTGGTATGAGTGAGGGAAAGTGAAAATTCAGAGGATGAGAAACTGGAGCCGGATTCATTGTTTTCTGCCATCATATTACACACAGGCACTGTAATTGAAATCAGTTTATATTTGTGAAACAAAACTGGTGAGCCTCAGTTCATTTCCATAGTCTTCACCACCCAGCTCTCCTTCATCCCTTCACTTTTCTCCCCAAATTTCAAACACCTTCTATCCAACCCTCACAATCAGAGGGCTTTACTAACACCTCATTGAGGAGGGAAGGGACTTCACAGACTGCACCACATCACCTGTGTGTCAGCCTTACGTCTTGCCACAGGTGAGTGAAATTACAAGATACTGTTCCTCGTATTGTCTTAGTTGCTTGGGCTGCTATAACCAAATTCCTTAGACTGAACATGGATGTATTTCTTTTAGTTCTGGAGACTAGGAAATCCAAGATAAAGGTGGCAGCATATTTAATGTCTGATGGGGACCTGTTCCTCATAGATAGTGTCTTCTTGCTGTGTCCTCACGTGGCAGAAGGGTTAAAAGAGGCAAACAGGCTTCCTCCTACCCCACACCCCATTTTGAAGTATGGAGGATCAAACCCACCACCTCTGTCAGGCCAGGGAAACACTCTTCCATTGAGCTACTCCCAAGCTCAGTCTTTATGTTTTATTTGGAGACAGGGTCTTGCTAAGTTGCCCAGGCTGCCCTAGAACTTGAAATCTGCCTGCCTCAATCTCCCCAGTCTTGGGGACTACAGACCTGTGTCACCAACTCATTTATCAAGCCCTTTGATAAGGGCTCCAATTCCATTCTTGAAGCCTCCATCTCACCTCTGGTTACTTCATAAAGACCCCATCTCTTCAGACAAATGCTTTGGGGATTAGCCTTCAACAGGAATTTTGGAGACACAAATGCCCAGGCCATAGCACTCACCTACCCAACCAATCATGAATGTTTTCCTTTCTTCTCCCCTGCACCATCGTGACTATTCCAAGTCATTTCTAAGAGGAGACATGGTGTCATTTCCCACTTGAATCAAAGTGTGAAATATGATATATCAAGACTATGTAATGTTTTGAACAACCAACAATAAAAATTAATCAAAAAAAAAAAGAAATGAAAATAATAAAGATAGGTCCAGAAAAAAAAATTACACAAAACCCATCTATCATTCCTTCTGTTAAGGTTTGGACCTAGAATATCCCCTAAATGCACATGTGTTGAAGACTCAGTCTCCAATGTATCAGTGTACAGAGGTGGGACTTTGGGGAAGTGAATGGATCATGAAGGATGTACCCTCATCAATGAATGAATGGATGAATTTGATGGAATAATAAATTGAATGGACCACGGGGAGAGGTGGAAACTGTAAGCAGGTGGGGTATGGTTGAAGGAAGCTGGTCACTGGGAACATGCCTTTGAACTGTATATTCTACCTGGCCCTTTTTAATCACTCTCCTCCACCCACTGACTCCCAGCTACCATTAGCTAAGCAGCTTTCCTCCTCCATGACTGTTCACCATGATGTTCTGCCTCACCTCAGGGCCGGAGCAATGGAGTCAGCTGACCATGGACTAAGACATCTGGAACCATGAGCCAAAGTAAGCCTCTCCTCTTTCAAGTGTTCTGGTCACAGTGATGAAAAACAGTAACACAGGGGTGTGTGTGTAAAGGGACCTAAATGATAAGGTTTTTTATTCTACCACTTACTACTTTTAAAATATTTGTACTTAAAGTTGTGGGAAGACTCTCAAGTAACCAATTCATAAAACCAACCAGAATCAACACAGCAATCGGTTTTAGAAGAGAAGTACAGTGTCAAATAACATCCTGATCCACATGCTGAGTCTGCAGTAAAATACTTAAATGCTCATACTAGTGAACTGTGATTACTTATATCTGTATATTTTATCTCCTAGAGCAACCACCAAAAAATTCAAAAACACCCAAAAATTATAAAAGGGTTATACTAACAAAATCTTCAGGTAAATAAAAATGGGATGCTAAAAATATTTCAAGAAAACCTTCCACAGGGAAGTAGGAAAAGGAAAGCAAAACAAAAATCAAAAGGACCAAACTTTTAAAAAATCATAAAATGGTCAACTTAGCTCCTAACATTAACAATTAACTTTCATGTAAATGTTAATATTAAAGCCATATTAACAGAGAGGATCAGAATTATGTTGACTATAAGAAACTCATTTCAAAGATAATGATATAAATAAATTGAAAGGTGGAAAAATACCAATCAAAATAAAACTGGACTAGCTATACTAATATCAGATAAAGTCAATTACAGAGCAAAGAAAATTGCCATGGACAGAGTGAGATTAAATAATAGAAGGGTCCGTCCTTAAGAAGACTAAATAGTTCTGAGTCATGTATACAGAGAACAGCAGAGCTTCAAAGCATGCTCAGCAAAAACTGACAGACCCAGAAGAAGAAATGGACAGGTCCACATTTGTATTTGGGGATTTCAACACCCTCTTTCAATAGTTGGTAGAAAATCAGCAAAGGAGAAAAAATACCTGAACAGCACCATCAACCAAAGTATCACCTAGATCAGTGAGGTCTCTGGGATCCATGATATCTAGCTAGTATTTATCGAATACTTCACTTGACACAGCAAAATAGACTCTGTTAATGTGCACCTAGGAATGCACCAAGACAGATAACATCCTAAGTCATAAAACAAGCTGAAATTACATAGAGTGTGTTTTCTGACCATAATGGGAAAAAACTAGAAAATTGAAAAGAGGTAAAAGGGAAACCCCCACGTATTTGGAAACTGAACAACATACTTCCAAATACTCTATAAAAAAGAAATCTCAATGAAAATTTAAAAACACAATGAACTAAACAAAAATTAAAATATACCATATGGGCATGGGGATGTAGCTCCATGGTAGAGTGCTTATCTAGCATGTAAAACACTGAGTTTAATCCCCAACCACACATACAACCCACCAAAAAATAAAGGAAAAAAAAGGAAAATTTACACTAAATAAATCTGTGCACTAGGGCAGTGCTTAGAGGGAAAATCATACTAAATATAAATTTAAAAAGAAAGTTCTCAAATTATTTGGCTACTGCTTCAAGAAATCAGAAAAAAAGAACAAATGCAAAACAAACAGAAGCAAGAAAATAAGCACAAGAGCAGGAATCAAGAGAATTGAAAGCAATAACAAAAAGTTATTCAATTCAAAAGACAGTTCTTTGAAGAGTTTTGAAGGTTCAATAAAATTGATACCTAGACTAACAAATTAAAAAGATACAAATTTGCATGTTCAGAAATTAGTGGGGGGATATCACTATAGACCCCCCAAAATATTAAAAGGCATAATAAGACAATACTACAAACAACTTTATGTATATAAATTTGACAATTTAGATGAACTGGGCCAATTTCTCAAAAACCCAAAATTATCAAAACATACCATAAATGAAATAAATTATATGACTATTTCTATAACTTTTAAAGAAAATAAGTTCTTATCTTAAATCTAGGAGAAAGAAATCTCCAAGCCTAGATGATTCCACTGGAGAACTGTAGCAAACATTTAAGGAAGATATAGTATTACTTCCACACAAGCTCTTCCATAAAATAGAAGAGGAAACATTTCTCAACTCATCTTAGGATATCAGTATTACCAAAAAGCAAAACCAGATGGAGATAGCCACCCCCCAAAAAAAGTTCTGACTAAAAATCCTCAATAGCATAGATGTATACTTCCTCAAATATGTTAGTATGTTAACTATGTTAAAAATATACACAAACAAATGTGATTTATTTCAGAAATAAAAACCTGGCTTGATATTTTAAAAAGTGCAGTGCATCATATAAGAAGCTAAAGAAGAAAAACAACATGATACTCATTGATGTGAAAAAATTAATAAAATTCTGTGCCCATTCATGATTAAAAACACTTATCAAATTAGGAATACACAAGAACTTCCTCAACCTAATAAAAAAGCATTTTACTGTTAACATCACACTTAATGGTTAAAGGCTGAATTTTTCAATTCAGGAGACGTTTATTTTGACCACAACAACTAAACAAAGCACTGAAATCCTAACCAGTACAATAAGGGGGAAAAAGGCATGTGGATTGTGAAAAAATAAGTAAAACTCTTCCTATTTGTGGATAACATGATTGCTTATGCAGAAATTCCCATTATCATTGGGGGAAGCAATTGGAAGTGTACCTGGGAACCACCTGTGCAATTTTTACAACTTCATATAACATTTATTTAAAATAAAAAGTAAAAAGAAACAAAACAAGATTCTGTGTCTGGTCAAGGGGCCGTTTTATAGATGGTGACTTCTCCCTGTATCCTCACCTAGGGAAGGGAAGAACTCTGGTCTCTTCAGACCCTTATAAAGGCACAAATCCCATTCATGAGGCACCACCCTTATGACTTAATCACCTCCCCAGACCCCGCCTCTTAAGACTACCATATTGAGGGTCAGTTTTCAACATGTGGATATGGAGAAGCAAACATTCAGACCATAGCAAAAACGAGCCACCGAGAAGTCCTAGAATTGGTGTTCTGACATGAAGAAAAGCACATCACTGACCTGCCTTCAAGTTTTTGAAATGAAAGGAACTTTGGTGTCCAAATCTAACCAACTCCCAATTTGACTTGTTGGTTGGAGTAGAAGAAAAAGACCTAGATTGGTTTATAGGATAATTGCACATGTGTATATTACAAATGTGTGTGTTTATTTTTGTCCATTTTTAAAATTTGCTCTAATTAAGTTATACATGGCAGTAGAATGCATTTTGACACATCTCTCTTCTGTTTCTTTCACATTACATATCTAATTCAGCATAAAATTCTATTGGTCCTAATAGTCATGAATCTGACTTCTTCTGATTATCTCTTCTGCTACTACCCTGAGCTAACCTTTTGCATGGGGGAAATTCCTAATTGTGCTCCCTCTTTCCTTTTTCACCACTCAGCACAGAAGCCAGATCTCTTGCAACTCACAAACACTCGTGGCCCCTCATTTCATTCAAAGGAACATTTTTTTAAAAAAAGGTCTTTACAACAGCCTTAGACGTCCTACCTGGTCTGACTGTCTTCTAACCTTCCAAGTTCGTCTTACACTTCTCTTCCTGTGACTCCATTCTAGCCACCCTGGCTTCTTTTCTGTTCCTCGATCGCACCAGATGTACTTCTACCCGGGGCCTTTGCTCTAGCCTAGTTCCCTTCCCACTGAACTTTTCCACAAACACTTGTTGAATTACTTGAATGAGAAAAGAGAACGAGAATATCAGCATGATGTACATTTAAAAGCTTCCATGCCTTCACTAAAATATCCTCTGTGGGTCCCCGGGTGCTACTCTGGTAACATCAAGGAGTTACTTGAATGACATGTACTCTAGAGTCAGATCATATCCTTTGCAGTATCATTTAATAATAGCAACTAAAGGAAATTTGGGGAATAGTAATAGCTAATTCTTGGATCAGGGAAAGCAAGACAGGCCTGGAACTCAGAGTTGCTTGAAAGCAGTGATTCTTTGAGGAATATTTGTGAGGTACTGCCGAGCAGGGACAGAGAGGTCCGTTACAGAAAGGATCCTGCCCAGGGGCGTGGCCAGCCAATGGCAATTTGAGCATGTAAAGAACAATTTCTATCAATTTGAAGAGGATGAGTTCGTGCAAGCAGAAACAAAAACACTGAGTCTATAATTATGACATGAGTAAAAGTGATGTGAAATATGCCAAAAGATAGCTGTCTCTTAAACACCTCACGTGTTTTGTGATGTCCAAACTATTAGAGAATTTTATCTAACTAGCAAGCCAGATTATGGTGGGGGTACAGTACAAATTTTGTGTGTCATGCAAACTATTTATAACAAATGCTTGTTGCCCCACCTTCAGACTTGTTCAGTTTAGTTTGGTCAGAAAGGAAAAGCAGTTCTTTTTCAAGGGGACAACAGATGTTCCTTTCTGCATCTTCTAGCTGCATGGCCTCCATATGAAAACCTGTTGCTGCCATCAATCTCCTCCAGAAGTCTTTATGCTGTCCTGTGATAGAAGCTTTTGAGACCAATTCCGTAGATTTTCCAGGTGACTTTTGCTCTTCAGCTCTATCACATACTCCTGTGAAAGCAGTAAAACTAGGCTGGATACCTCCGTGAGTGGAGGAAGGAAAAGGGGCAATTGCATAGAAAATTTCCATGGGGGTGGGGCTACACTCTACCACTGAGTATGCCTAGCGTAAGAGAGGCCCTGAGATAGATCCCTAGCACTGCCAAAAGAAAATTCCAGAAATGAATATCTTAAGATATTTTCCAGGCACACTCAAAGAAGAGAACTACTTTGCTGAAGGGAAGGTAGAATAAGCCCCTTCTGACTTGACACTCTTCCTTGACTTGTCTTCCTTCAATGTTGAAAATGCACAGCTCCTCAGAACTCTCTGAAAAGTGCTCAACAGCAATGGAGACAGATGGAACTCAAAGGATGTGTAATTTCATCAACAACCAACAAAAACACTGAGTCCCTACAACCAGGGCTGAATCCTTAGCTACTTCCCACATTAGTGGTGCTACAAAGAACATAGCATGGCCCAGTGTCTCCATGTGGGGATGGTACAGTCATGACTGTGTTCAGACCTCTGGTGATAAACACTGTTAATATTTTGAAACTTGAATGAGTACATACAGTGGCAAATCTCTGAGAAATGGCTGGCCAACTCAGAAGACAGAATAGAGCTATCCCACGGAAACAAATTTGCCTGTTCATTGATGGTGTACAATTAGATTGTGTAATGTTAACATACTTTAAAATGAATAACCAAACTTTTAAAATGTTTTGAAAATACTGAACTTCATTGTCAACCCTGAAAGGTCAAGTTTGAAAGAGAGGATTGTTCAAAATGTTCTGTTAGGCCAAACGAGAGTCTTTACAGGGCTAGAAGTAATTACTATCACCCTGTCTTTTGCAAATAAATCAAATGAGAGAAAATGACCTCGACTAAAGTTGGAAAGTACAAAACTTCCTATTTAATCATTTCCCATAAGAGTTAAGTACAACTTTTATTCTTTTGTGCCAAATAAAATTTGTAATAGAAAAATTAAACTATGAGTGATATACAATAAATAAAATATTCAAAGACTTAGAAAATCTATAGTACTTACCTTGGTGAAACATCCCAGCTTTGGAGTCAGACAAACCTGAATTTGATTCTTGTTATTGATTTAATTTATCAATCTCATTTTAAACCCAAAGAGGAACCAAGGCCACTGTACCATATTAAAATAGAACTGAGGATGTGGCTTAGTGGTTGAGAGCCCCTGAGTTCAATCCCCAGTAAACCCCCCAACTCCTGAAAAAAATTAAATAAATAAATCCACAGGGGTAGGGAGAGAACAATTCTGTTACTTTGCAGTAACATAGTGATAGTCCCATACAATTTCACATTTGTTTCTTTGTAGACTTCATAGCCCCTGCAAGGAAAATATAACTCCAGAGCCATTTTTTCCTAATGTCAAAACATGATTTTGTAACACTTGAGATGGCTGCTGGTTTTACTGTAACACTGATCTATTCCTGATCCCTTCTGCACACCATATAAATATACCCATGGCTTTTCCAGCAACTTGTATTTTTCAGCAATCCAGAAAAGCAATAACATGTCATCGTAACCAACTCATCAGTAGATTTAGACCAAGGGTATAATCACAGGATCACAAGAATTGTTACAAAATAAGTCATGTCAGCTCTCCTTGCTGACAAAAGTAGAAAAGAACTCTGGAAAGAAAGGCTTGCCCTATAGCATGCATCTGAAATGGTTGTGAGCCATGACACAGGAAATGTTCTCCGCGTCAGCATGACTCTCTGCATCCACTCTCAAGTTAACATGGCACAAATTCTTCAAAACTGTTGCTGAGTACATCCTAAGCACTAAATAATACCATCCTGATGTTCAAAATCGAGGTATGGGACCAGACTCTGAGAGACTATTCGTTGGGGAAGTTCTGTCCTCAAACATGCAGGAAGGTTTATTTGCCAAGATTATTAAACACAAAGAATTTTGATATACAGTATGTCATCTAACCCCACCCCTGGTATTTTTACTCCGTTCACAAAGGTAGAAACCAAGGTTTAACAGTCCAATACCTTGCCCAAAGTTACTAACAAAGGGGCAGCTGGAGCTCTGCCCTCAGTCTAATTCCCAAGCCTTGTTAGAGAACAGAATATACACTTCACATGACCTTGAAAGCTCAGGTGGGAGATATGTTTTTTATATTTATTTACTTGTAGATGAACACACCGTATCTTTACTTATTTTTATGTGGTGCTAAGGGTTGAACCCAGCGCCTCCCACAAGCAAGGCAAGCACTTTACCACTGAGCCACAGTCCCAGCCCCAAGGTGTGAGATCTTAAAGGTGCTTTCTTCAGGCTATTTTCAGTCATAGTGAAGAGGCATCCATCCATTCAACTGTAGTTAGAAAAGTTTCAGGACTCTGGTCTCCTCTATGCCATCTTGGAACTTCCCTCCACACGACTTTTTTTTCCCAAAGCGGCTTCTCCTAGCCCACAGGGAGCATCCCAGAAGTGGAAGAGCCTGAGCTCACAGCAAGAGGCCCAGGGTTAGACCCAGGTATGTTACTATCTGCAGAAACTCCCTGGGCTTTCTTTTGTAAAGTATGAGGATTGTACTAGATTAATGATTTCCCCCATTTTTCTTTTTTGAGAAGGATTCTTAATAGTCTCGCTATGTTTCCCAGACTGGTCTGGAAGTGGTGGCCTCAAGTGGTCCTCCCACCTCAGCCTCCCAACTAGCTGGAAGTGCAGGTGTGTGCCACCATGTCCAGCTCAAGATACTGGATGCTTTAGGTAACCTCAACAGCCTCTTCTTAACCTAAGATGACATGATCTGCAGTGAGCTCTCAGAAAGACTTTTGTTAAAGCTCTAACCAACCTACCACAGTGTCCTCCCCTCTGAACTCATGGCTCATCATTTGCAATGAGCTGTGTACAATGTGCCCAAACATTTAGGTGGTCCAGGGAAAGACTGTAAAGGGAGAGCCACATACCATTTATTTAAATATTTGTTGAGGGCCTAGCCAAGTTAAGATGGCACCTGGCACTTTGCCAGGAGGAGTGGTTTGTGAAGTAACACCAGTGAGCCATTATGATGATGAGGATTCCTTAATGACTGACTGCTGTGTCTAGATGATGTTAATTAAGTTAAGCTGTGTGTAATTAGTTGGGTATATATACCTCTACTGTCCCGTAATAAAGCGGCTCCAGCTGTTTCAATCTTCACAAGTTGCTTGTCACCCCCTCACCCCCGGTTATTTTGCCCAGCCAGACTGTGGCAAATATTTACAACTTATAAATCAAACTTTCAAGTTGTCATATAAAGTAGGTTCTATCCTTGAAGTGTTGCAAATCTTTCCATACGCTGAAGCCCAAGCTTGCATTTACAATTCTCGGAGATCTTGGAGATCTGTCCTGGAAAAGGACATCACAGGCAGGGCCACCCTTGGTTCAGGACTCTGGCTGTAGCCCTCCCTCTTCCTTCTTAACAAGGAAGAGGGGCGTTAGGTTCCTGGGTGTGGACACACCAGCACACACACAAGCTCCATCAACTTCCCCTAATGCATACACATTGATGCACACTTATAAATAGCACATAGTGGTCTATAAACAGCAGAAATTTGTTTTTCACAAATTTCTGAAAGCTGAAATTCTGAAGTTCTGAAAGTTTCTGAAGTTCTGAAAGCTGGAATTCCAAGATTCAGGGTGCCGGCATGATTGGGTTCTGGTGAACGTTCTCCACCAGGCTGCAGCCTGCTGTCTTTTCATTGTATTCTCATGGAGAAAGAACAAGAGAACGCTCTGGTATCTCTTTTATGAGGGCACTAATCCCATTCACAAGGGCTCTACCTCATGACCTCCTTAACCCCCAAAGTCCTACTCCATCACACCAACCTATTTGGGTTAGGACTTCTACAAGCGAATTTTGAGAGAACACAACATTCAGTCCATAACAATAAGTAAATGTCTTTTTAAAAAACTTTTAAAATTGTAGATGGACACAATACCTTATTTATTTGTTTTTACATGGTGCTGAGTATCGAACCCAGTGACCTACACGTACAAGGCAAGTGCTCTATCACTGAGCCACAATCCCAGCCCATAAATATCTTATTTATAGGTTGTTGATGGATATTTTTGCAGATGACTTTTTATGTTACAAGAATATTTAGCATTTATACAGAATTCTAGAAACCTAAATAATCTGTAATCAACCATTTAGATTAAACCACACATGTATCACGAGAGTCATAGCTCCAAAATATTTCTTCCCCACTGCATATTCCTCCATATTTGAGTTAATTTTCTAAGTTATTTTTGAATTATTATTAGTAGACTTCTCTAGTGTATTTATCTCATAGAACCTGAGCGTTATGCTCTCTGAAACTGGCCATATTTGCCCAATTATTTTGAAATATATAGCAAGTTGTTGTAAGCCATACTTAATCTACAGCTCTCTGCGTGCTTTTTTGCAAGAACACACTCACTTAACCACCTTCCAAAGCAAGGTATAGAACACTGCCAGCACCTCAGAAGACTCGTCTAGACTCTTCCCAGAAATCACCCCAACAAAACCACTCTTCTGACTCCCATCTCCATAGGCTCACTGTGCCTCTTTATTTGGGGATGTTATGGAACCACAGAATATGTACGCATTGTGTCTGGCTTCTTTCATTGAACATTTTGTTTGTGCAGAACTTGTGGTTTATCCTTATTGTGAAATAATACTCCATCGCATGAACACATGGCCTTTTATCCATTCTCTTGTCTGCCCTGGAAAATGACTGCGAATAGGAACCAGGGAAAGCATGAGGACAGACACTAATGGATGTTCATTCAGGAGATTCAGGAGCTGGGACAAGCCCTAGCTGATTCTAATCCATTTCTCTGTCAGGTTAAGGAGACTGGTGACCAAATTGTGGTCAGTGCACTTTCAGGGTATCACAGGTCCGGCAGCAGCTGATGCAAAGTGTTTGCAACTGCTTGTGAGAGACACCAGGTGTTTTCCTTAGATGGGAACCTCTAGGAGCTCTAGTTGTAAAATAAAGAGATTATTAATGCCTCTCATTTCTCTGTTCCTCGTGGGATCTGAGTCACTTCCTCCCAGGTGCTGTCCCTTCATCGCTGTAAAATTGTCAGACCCCGTTCTGGTTTCTATCATTTCATTTGTTCCCCCTAGTGATCCCCTATTCATACCCAGACCTTCCTCCAACAGGGTAAGGTGCAAGAGGTACAAGGACATTTTTCATAAACTTAGAATGAAAAATGGTTCACATATGACTTGTGAGGGGTCTTGGTGAGCGTATGTGAAGCAAAGGGTCCGCATCCTTATGATGCTTATGATGTCAATCCCACAAGAGAATTCAGGGTCTAAGCCAGAACCAAGTTTGAATCTCCCAGTCTCTTCTTTGTCTAAGCTTCTGTCAAAAAACTGTAAAACCAGAAAAGTATGGGTTTGCTTTGATGGAAAACAATAAAAACAAAAACAAAAAGAAGCATTGTAACTGAAAAGGGCCAGAGTGAAATCCGTTTTTCAAAACAGGTCCTTTTCTCATCCCCCGCCCCACTTTCATCCTGATTATTGAATAGGAAGTGGCACAGGGATTATAATCCCTCTGTGGTCACAGCTGTATTCAGTGACCAAGCTGTTTCACTAAGGGATGTGGACCAGAGACAGGTGAGGGAAGCAGGGTCAAATCTTTAAATCAAATTTTTAGGAGACTGCTCCAATGAGCAACAATACCAGATGCTGGTAGGGAGAGTGGAAGCGCTAATGATCCAGAAAGCTGACAATATAACAAAGAGGAACTTCAAGGACCTCAATTGAGTGTCCAGAGTTTGCTAATTGAGCTGCAACAATAGCATCAAACCTGAAAAAGTGTCCAGAGGGGCATGGTGCCCCCCATAGCCCCATAAGGGAGCTGAGGTCTGAATTAGTCAAGCTGCCAGAAGCAGCACCCTGTGCCCTGCAGCCTTTCCATGGCCAACAAGCAGGTCACCTTGTGGCTGGGCTGCAGTCTCATATGCAGGACCCCTGCAGCAGGAACATGGAGCTTGGCTTTGTGCCCAAGCTGGGGATGTGTCCCACATCCAGTGCGACTTGGGGCCCAGGTAACTAGGTGGCAGTTTGACACGCCAGGCTCCATCCAGGCATGGCTCTAACAGTGTCATCAGAGAGGGGTTCCTGTTTGCATCTGTGTGAGATGGTCCTCTCAGCAGTTGCCACTGACAGCCTCCAAAGAGGGTGTTAATATGGAGTCTGCACAAAAGTAGCAGACCAAACATCTGCCATCTGCCAGTGACAACAGCCTAAGAATGATTGACATACAGGACGTCTGCACACCAGGAAGAATTGGCCAGAACCACAAAAACTGTGTAAGCTCTGACCTCTGGGCAGAGAGACCCCATCTGTCTTTGGTCCTGTGTGGGCAGCATGGCCACAGAGCCCAGGGGACACCAAACTATTAGTGACCCAGGCCAGGCGTTTAGGGGAGACTGAATTTAGGGCCCCACAAAGCTACATCTTTGCTTTAGGTGGTGAAGTGGGGGGTGAAATTTCCTTTTGAAGTCCAGAGGTGACTTTTCCACCTAAAGCCAAGGTACTTCTAGGGGGTTAATTAAACTTCGTCTTCCACATGGGTCCTTCCCACTTCCTTAGTCTTGGGGACCAAATTCACTGACCTGAGAATGGAAAGATCAGTTCACAGAGTCACATGGCCTCTGTGGGTCAGGTGTACAGATTCAATGACAGCCAGAGAGCAAACCAATAGTATTTCTTTGAAAGGGGCATGCCCTGTGGTCACACTAGGAAAGTAATAAGTCCAGAACTTACAGATGCTCATCTGGGCAGAGACTGTCTCCTGTGGCCAGACTCTAATCAGAATAGTCATTGGTCTCAGGGTCTCACAGCTCACAAAAGCCAGGAGGACGAAGAGTTCCCAAGGCTACTAACATGTCCCTACATGTGGCTCTTCCCAGTTAGAATCTGCTACTGATGGGCAAAAAGTACAAGCTTAGAACACATGGATTCCTACTACACATTTAGATATAGAACATGCTACGGCAAGAACATTAATTAATTTTACATCTTATTAAAAAGCGATAAATCTCATACACTTATTCAAAAGAATCTTTGCTTGTATCTATTTCTGCTTGGGTCCAATCAGGAAAAAGAAACCACTCTATAACTTGAACAAGGAAATTGGAGATAAAAGTATAACAGGGGCTTGGAATAATGGTGCATCCACTCATAAGAGGAAAACTCTAAAGAATGTAGAAATAGCAAATACAGGGAGAAATCACTGTGTTCAGGACTGAGATAGAACTTGCACTGTCAACAGGACAGAGGTCCAGAGCTCCTTGAGAGGGCACGGCCATGGCTCTCTGGATTGCAGGGAACTCATCGTGGTAGTGTTCTGTCCCAGCTTGAGTTCTGCCCCTCTGCTCCAGAGGGTGCCCGGGAAAGCTGCTCATGGTCAGAATGGAGCTACAAAATTACCCAAGGGTACAGTAGGGGAGGCAAACCGAAGACCACTAGGTGCTGTTGGCTGCTCTGCCCTCTGGGAGCTCTGCAGGATCTACACCCTGGGAAACAATGTGCTAGAAACTGGAGAAGCTGCTGGGCTGCAGAAGCACACCTGAGTCAGGAACAGAACCCTTTCTACGCATCGTCTACTGACAAAGGTTAGCCTCCTTCCAGCTGACTAAGGATACATGTTTAAGGTCCCAAATCTGTTGGAAGGAACCTTTACTTGGGTCTTCTATTTTATTGTTGTTGTTATTATTATTACTATTATTATTATTTGTAGAGCTGGGGATGAGACCCAGGACTTCATGCATTCTAGGCAAATACTCTAATACCGAGCTACATCTCCATTCTGTGTATCCATCAATGTCTTTAAAAAAGAGAGGAATATGATAAAATATAAAGTTCAAATCTAAGTGGTGGGAATTTGGGTGTTTATTAGATTAGTTTTTAGCTTTCTATATAAGTTTAGCAATGAAAATCTTGGTGAAAAAAGTGATACTTAAACTTGAGAAGCTGGGCGCTGGTAGTAGAACTTCTCCACTTACAAAGAAGCTGATTTACACCAACTCTTCAAATCTGTGTGATCTGAATTCTGTTGAGGAAAGAAGCTGGTCCCATGTTTATTCACACATTTATTCTTTAAATATTTAATGAGCATCTTTTCTATGCCAATAACCAGACCAGGTACATTGTCTCAACTATCATGGTCCTCGGGGTCCAATGGGCAAGAGAGAAATTCTCAGATAATTAAACTGGACTATAAGAAAAGAGAACACAAGACCAGAACTTAGTAAGAAAGTGTTCTAGGAAACCTCCTGGTGGCTGATGTTTGAGTTGTGCTGAAGGAAATAGTAAGAATTACTTGGGCAGAGAGAGGTAGCAAGAAATTTCCAGAGAGAAAAACAACTGTTTAGAAAAAAGAAAAGTCTTATCTCCATTTTCCACCTATAAAATAACGAAACCAAGAGATGGGAGAAAGCTACACTCTAAGGAACATCTATAAATGAGCTCTATTCTAAATAAAATGATTTACGCTTCCTGGTGTTAGCGCATTTATAAATGATCTATGATCCTTCCACTCCCACTGTGCCAGGAGAGCTAAAAAAAGAGAGGCTGAATTTGGGTCTCAGTTTCCCAGCAATCTGCTAATGCAGAGGGTTTTAAGTGGTTGGAATAGCTCAGCCTGCATTTCAGATTAGAAACAACGCTTTCTGGGACAGGTGACACAGGTATCTTGGGTGAAATTCACATTTTATCACATTCGTCCCCTCTTAAGTAAAAGGAGAGTGACATTTTGGTGCTCTGACCTGTATATCCTGGGCTTCCAAAGAGGCACCGCTAGACGAGAGCGTTGTTTCCATGCGGGTGTAGTGGATATTTCCAATCCTATTGCCTATGTATGAAGGCACGCTACTTTGTTTTGGGAGCGGAGAAGAAGCCACAGTTGTTGTTTCAATACCAAAGTGATTCACACGTCTGGAATGAAGACACAATCCTGCATTGGAGCCACCAATAACGCCATCGCTGTTGCTGTGCTGGGCAGGGAACCAAGACTGGGCCTAATCAGCTGACTGTCCGCACATGTGTAAAGCACTTAAGCTGCCTGCAATTCAGGGTTTCAGCTTGCAGGGACCTGACGATTGACTCCTGACTACCACTTGGGGTTTTCTATTAACGTTGTGAGACAGGGTTAGGAGAATATCGACCCATCAGAATTGTTTTCTCAGCTGAAATGGAGCCTGACCTATTAGTACGAAGAAAGTCTCTTTTAACAACAAGCTTTCTTAAAGATTTTTGTTGCCATTTACTTTTATTATGTAGGAAGATTTTTAAAAAGTAGATTTTATTTGTTAGAGCAGTTTTAGGTTGCAGAAAATTGAGTGGAAAATACAGGGAATTCCCGTTTACTCTGTGTGCTATGCATCCCTCCCCAGTTTCTGTCAGTGGCCTGGGCCTCAGTGGTACTTCTGTTACCATTGATGGACTTATGCCGATATATCACCCAAAGTCCACAGTTTACATTAAGGTTCACTTTTTTTTTTTTTCCTACTAGGGATTGAATATTGAATCCTGGGCACTATTTCACAGAGTTACATCCCCAGTCCTTTTTATTTTTTGTTTTGAGATAGGTTCTCACTAAGTTGCTGAGGGTCCTAATTTTAATGAGTCCAGCTTATCCAATTCTTTCTTGATTGAATGAAGGTGTTTTTTTGTTTTTCACTCATTGTTTTCCTTTCTATTCTGGTAAAGATTGCTGTCCTTGCAGCAACCTGCTGGCCTTGGACAGGTGTCTAGCAGGGTGGGAGCTCTCCTCCTCCACACTCTGTCCCAGGTGCTGATGACCTGAGATTTAAATGAGATAACATTTGCCAACGGGTCTTTATCTGAAAAGTGGCTGTGTGCATGGCGGCAGCATTAAAAAAGAGATCGACGTCTCATTACGGTTGACAGAGTCACTGGAAATCTGAGCGTCAAAAAGTTGCAAACATCCTCTTTAATTCCAGAGCTTTGAAGAGCTTGTGAACTTCCAGTCACCTCTGGGAGAGGGTGGGTCTGCATCAGTGCCACTGTCTCTGTAAGGGACAAAGATTCTCGGCTGGACCAAACTCTACACAAGTGCCTGAACCTTCGCTTGGCCTGTCTGTGTTCTTGTAAAAGCTGGTTTAGCAACACCGACCCTGACCCGTGCTCAGTATCTGATCACTCTTCAACTCTCAGAGCCCTGAACTCTCACCACCCGCTGGTGATGCCTGCAGAGAGAATCCTGGGAGGTCGGTACTGCTGGAAGTTCTTGCCCCTAATATTTCCTCGTAACATTTTTCCATTCACTGACAACCCCCCACCTCTGCCCTGCTTTGCTGCTACTCCGTTTTGAATTCTCACTCGCCAATGTGAGAGTTAGAGCTGAGCCCAGTCCCTCCTCAAGTACAAAACCCCATTGCTGTGCTGCCCCCTACCTTGATGGGCCTAGGCAAAGTGTGCCTTACCACACTTTAACGATCCTCATTGGTTTTTTCCCTTTGACAGAAGCACCAGGAATCGTTCTGTGATGTGCAAGATTTTCCTAGTTTACATTTGTCTCCTGCTACAGGTTTTTTTTCCCCCATGTGTCATGATAAAAATAAATGAAACTACAGCTGACTTTAACTGAATAACTAAAGGCAACAAAAGAAAACAGAGTCAGAAATAGAGTTGAGAGAGAGGGAGAGAATTACAATGAATTCTCTGGAGCCAGAGGTAGCCTCTGGCCTGCACACCTGGCTGGGCTGGCCGACCTCGGTGGACTGGTGTGGGAGCTGCCTAATTATGTAAGATATAGAAAGAGGAGAGAAAGGAAGAGAGTAGGAAGAGTAACAGAGGGCATCATGTCAAGTTTCAAACATTGCTGAAACTCTAGCCATCAACTATAGGTAGGAATTACATAAATAGACCTTTTTTTTTTTCCAACAGTGAAGAAAGATTTTATTTTCACTAGCTCAATAATGCATACTTATCGTAGAAAATTCAGCCAGTGTCTGCATTACGACTACAAACCATCCTGCCCCTGGAGCCTGCTTCAGTGGTGTAGCCCGCCCATCTGGGCTTCATGATCACAACCAATGACACTTCTCAGGCCCTGTCCCAACTGCTGCTTGACCCGAGGCTTCTCCCTTGCAAAGGCATCAGGCACCCTTGGAACTGCTGGTTCCTAGGCAAGAGCAACCCAGAAACACGGTGGAGTCCCCCTTGACCAATGCTAACAGGAGCAGATGGGAAGGTTTCCCCCGGGGACCTCTGGGTGGATAGTATTGAGGTGCAGTTCAGAAAGCTCCTGAGAAGGACCCAGAGAAGTGAGTTCCAGTTACCTGCCACCAGAACGTGTGCCTGGCGTTGGCTCTCCCTTCTTTGTTTCTCTTCCCGTTCCCCAGCAGCACGTCTTAATCAACCTCACTGGAGGAGCCCAGAGCAAGACGGAATGTAATGAAGCAACAAAAACCCACCCCCACACAGCCCTCCAGGGGCAACACACTGGTTACCCTCTACTCAAGCATGGGATCATATCACAGTGATTTTTTAAATCAGCCTTTATCATCATCATTAATATTTGCATATCCCTCTTTTCCTTGCTCCCAGGTCATTCCCTCTCCCACTCACTAATCCCGGATGCTCATAGGATGGTGCTCTGACATGAGCAGGCACACAGCCGCGCACACGCAGACCACCAGTCAGGCTGCACTAGAATTCTGTGTGCTCACAAGACCCTGCATCTCAGTGGTCTCTTGCCCCAGGTTTTGTCTCAGTGGCATAAGATCAGCAGGCCCTGGGGCAACTTCCTGGGGCAGCTGTGCCCACGACGGCAGTTGTCCTTGAGGCTGCTGAGCCGTTGAGCGGTTTATGGGATGACCCATGGATTCTCCATCCCAGGTCTTTGGTTTTACTAGGGCAGAGGAGAGGGACTCAGCACTGCCCAGAGACATTTTCTTCCAGAACTTTCTGGGGTAGATATGGTAAAGGTGTTGAAGGAAACAGAAGTTGGAAAGCAGGAGGACAAAATCCCCTCGCCGCCTCCTGCAGCCCTCTCCATCTGGATCAGTACTTCAATAATGCAGCGCATTTCCTCCGATCCTGACACCGTGGCCTTGTAGGAGAGCATGCCTATCAAATCGAGTTTGCCCTGGAAGCGGGGAAAGAATGAAAGGAATTGCCCTCTGAGGAACATCCCAGAATAGTTCCACCAGGTAAACACATTCTTTCCTAATAGAAGCCTGTTTGGAAAAAATTGCCTTTCAGAACAGTAGTCAACTGATGTTGCTAAAATCAGAGGATGATGAATTACAACCAAGTCCACCCTAAAAAGTGCCATTTCCAACAGGCAGATGGCAATGTGGAAAGAGCAGGGTGCAGAGGCTGCTGGTTGAGCTGCAGGGTGGCAGAACTGGGGGTGGCCTGTGCCGCCTCACCCTGAGGGCTCTGGTGGAAGACCAGGGGTCTGTCTTGGGCACTTACATCCATTGTGGAGAATTGGATGTGGGTAGGCATTTCTATTTTTTATTTTATTTTTTGTTAACAGGTCTGACAGTGAAACTAGAACTAAGGCCTGTGTTTCCTCCTTACTCTCAAATAAGCCATGTTTCCATAATGTCAAATTTATTTGGATTCATTTGTTCTGGGGTTAAGGCTATCATTTTTTCAATTTTAAGACAGATTAAATGTCTTTACCAAATTAATACTCTATTTTAAAGACATTTTCTTTGTTAGAATTTCTCATCAAAACCTGCTTCCAAGCACAGCATTCCTCATGGATTTAATACCTCAGGCCCTTAGCTCAGCCCCAGAGCATTCTTGGCTGCTGTGAGACCACAAAACCTGACAGTTGCCCATTGTGAGTTACATGCTGTTGCAGTTGGAGATCTTTCTAATAAAATTATAATAAAAGTTCTTTGAGAGGAAATCTGCCTTAAGAAATGGATTGGGAAATGAAAGAACGAAGAAGACTTGTTGTGGGAGCAACTGCCCGTTTATTGAGGAACAGCTCTGCATATTTATAGAGCCAGGGGTGGTTTGACAGTTGGCATGGAGTGCTTTTTGATTGGAGGGTAAGGATCAGGTGAGCCAGCAGGGGCTAGTCTGATTGGTGGGTAGGATCAGGTGAGCCAGCAGCCGTCTGGCCTCACAGTGCTCAGACGCATCTGAGTACCCAGTTGCTGCTCTCTTTGTGTCTGAGGTGTTTCTGTAAAAAGACCCCAGAAGCTCTCAGAACCGGGAGTAGAATGATTGTCAAATGCATGATTTGCCCAGCTCCCCCGCCCATAGTCCAGTGTGGGTGCCCACTGAGGACACGGCTCCTCAGCACTCCCTTTGCGGGCTGCAGTCTCCCCTGGGTGACTTCTACCTTCTGCCCATGTTACTCATACTTCCCAGACATGCTCCCGCTCACATCGCTGTCTGCACGTCTGCGTCTTAGAGAAAGCAGTCTAAGTAAACTGGGGAAGGAAGGTGGGGAAGATGTAGCTCAGCATCGGCCATGTGTTGAGTGCCCTGCAAATGCTAGTCCACCTCTATTTTACACAGGTGGACCCCGAGGGACAAAGGAGACAGGGTACTCACCCACAGTCACTCAGCTAGTAGGTGGAGTGCTCAGGATGGTCATCACCCCGCCTGACAGCTCTGGTCCACTGTCTGGATAAGGGCTTCTGGATTGTGGCACTGTTGACATTTGGGGCCAGGTAATATTTTATTTTTGTTTTGTTTTTAATTTTGATTTGTTCTACTTCATTGTACACGACAGCAGAATGCATTTCAATTCATCGTACCCAAATGGAGTGCAACATTTCAGTTCTCTGGTGCAATCATACACGTACCTAGGGTAATGATGTCCACGTAGTTCCACCATCTTTCCTGTCCTCATGACCCCTCCCAACCCTTCCCTTTGCCCAATCCAAAGTTCCTCCATTCTTCCCATGCCCGCCCCCATCATAGATCAACATCCACTAATCAGAGAAAACATTCGGCCTTTATTTTTGTGGGGATTGGCTTACTTCACTTAGCATAATATTGTCCAACTCCATCCATTCAAGACCAACAAAGAATGACCCGGAGTTGGAGAGTATTACTGGTTACTGTCCGGGTCATTCTTTGTTGGGGCTTGACCTACGCATTGCGGGATGTTAATCAGCATCCCAGCTGGTGTGCATGGGTCCCCTTAGCACCCCACCTCCTGTTTTGACAACCAAACAAGCGAGTCTCCCCAAAATGCAAGATGCCCTCAGTAGGGAGGGAAGGATTCCCCCAAGAGAACCAGGGGCCAGAGAGCCAGCTTTAATCAGAAAAAGCGCAGGGGCAAGGATCTGTGCTGAAGGAGGGAAGCAGAGCGGCCCCACACAGACATCCCGGCTTGAACCCCAGGTAAGCCGTCACCATCTGTGTCTTCTGACTCCAGCCCTGGCCCACCTTTCCAGTGCGCGGGGCCTGCTGGGATCAATTGTTCCACGGCTGGGCTTGTTAGAAAGTTCTTTCCTACTGAGCCCATGCCGCCTCCTGGTAACTGACTTCATCGGTGAGCCCTGCAGAGCCCTGCCGAGCCCTGCCGAGGGCTTGATCCCTCCTCATGGGCTGGCACTTGAACTATGTGAAAACAACTCCTGTGTGCCTGCCCTGCGCATGGTGCCAGCCCCTCCCGGGCCTCTGGGTGTCTTCCCGGCTGCTCAGGTGCTGGGAAAATTCACTCAGAACAACAAAGGCAGCGACCACACGTGCCAGGGAACTATTCTTACAGGGACAATGACATCTGGTGGAATAAGTGACAGGAATGCAGGATGCAATCCCAGAAGTGGACCCACAGGGAGCAGAAGGGCGGTAGGATGGCAGAGCAGGAAAAGGCCGGGTCTCCCCAGCACCTAAGGAAGTGGAGAGAAGACCCCGAAGCTATGGCACCACAACACATCCAGACAAAGCTCTCGAGTTCCAAGAAACTGACATAAAGAACAAAAAAAAATAGCAGTGGCAGAGAAGGGAATGTGAAGGTTGGAGTAAGTCAGTATCGATTCAGCTGCTGGTTGAACAGAGCTCTACATAAATGAGAATAATTAGATAATTCCCATTTGCCCGAGGCTTTACTTTACATGACCCATATTCTATTTTAAGGGTTTCCGAGCTCCATTAAGGAGCATGTAATTTTACTCCTTCCTTTAGCCGTCCCTTATTTCATTAAGTAAATCACAGTGGCTTGCTCCTTTTGGGGGGGTGCGTATTTCTGATATCCTATTCCTGCTGCCCCTCTGAAACAGCCCAGATGCAACTCTAAGCGTTTGACTCAAGTCCCTTCTAATGGATAGATGTCCTCCTTTCTTCCTCACCAACATCCTCCTTTCCTCTGGATAGAGGCTCATGTTATTTCTGGCTGCCCTGATCGGGTCCTGGGCAGAGTCTGCAGCAGACACTCCCCTCCCTTGAGCCTCAAGGAGTCTGGATGATGAGCACAAAGTTTGTAAGTGGGTAAAGACCCCAGCTGCCACACCTCCACTTCTTTTAAAAGTGAAATGGAAGTCCACCTTGAAACCACACCACAGCAGCTGGGCACCCTCCCGGAAGTCTCTGTTCTGCTGGAGTGATATTCATGGATTTTTTAAATATATTTTTTGGTAGCCGTACACAATAACTTTTGTTTATTTTCATGTGGTGCTGAGAATCGAACCCAGGGCCTTGCACATGTGAGGCAAGCGCTCTACCGCTGAAAGATAACCCCAGCCCCATATTTATGGATCTTTTGAGGGAAATTCCATTTCATGTTGCAAGGTCTCTCTCTCTCTCCCTCCCCCCGTGTGTGTGTGTGTGTGTGTGTGTGTGTGTGTGTGTGTTGGGGAAGAGAGAGCATGAGAGAGAATTATAGCAAAGCAATGTGCCTCTGCATAGTGGCGGGTAATGCTCCCCTAAATAACTTGAGCTTCCACTGGTTGGCTGTTGTTCATGAAAAGCTAATCCTTTCAGGACAGATCTATATAAACATCATGATTAAAGGGTGCCCAGAAACCTCAAATCTCTTCTGCTCCATAAGGTAAAGGCATATCTAACAGAAATCATTTTGAGGGTACTAACAAATAATCTTTTTTAAAAGAAACCTGTCCAAATCTTTAAAATATATGAATGTACAGTGTAGACACTAAGTAGATTATAGGACTTATTTTTCTGGCTTGTTTTTCAATGTACTGCTGTCTTTTGGGAGTGAATCTGTCATGTCAACTATAATGACAGGGAAGGAGTGACTTTGTCTCATAAGGAAAAGTATAGCAGGTATTTGACTGGAAACAGCTCTTCTTCTCTTGTGTGCCAGATGCAGAAATGTCTTGAACTTAATGTGCTGCATCTCAGGGTGACATGTGGGAATTCCACATGCAGTGTCCCACTGCGGTCTCCTCTGAAGCCTGGAGATGACGCTAGCAGTCGATATTGTGTGTGTGAGAGGCTTGGGTGGGTTACGGCTCTCAATACCCAGAGCCCTCCTAGGAGTGGGGACATTATCTGCGCTCAACGCAGATCACTTATGGTGGAGCCGCCAGATGCAGGCTTCTCACCAGAGCTGAGGGGTCTGCACTCAGGACCTACTGTGTACTTTTCAGTGGCCAGTCTGCTATTTTTTAGGCAGAACCATTAACTTCCTGAAATTGTGGGGAAATGGAAAAGAAAGAGCAAGTATCTGCAAGAGAAAAAAACTCCTGGTGGAACAGTTTCCACTGGTTAGAGAATGGGGTGGGGGGTGGGTAAATGTTTGAATGGCTGATTCTAGAGTCAGTGAAAACATCACATTACCTGCACCACAGCCTACCTCCTGTGTGATTCTGATGCCGGGAAGTGAGAGGGGCAGGCCCCCTGTCAGGGTGTGGGATGGAATTCCAGATGCTGCACAGGGCTGGGGTCCTTCTCTGTGTGCCTGTTCACTGGTCAACTCCTCACCTTAATAGCTGGCTTCGGTGTGGTTTCTACATGCTCAGTAGTCATGGGTGGGTTGGGTGTCTGGTTGCCATCCTCGACTGGCTGAGACAATAGGATACAGCAGCGTGTGTAGAATAGACCCAGATGATAAAAATGGGTAAGGAAAAGCATTTATGTTTTGTGAGAAAGACCAGGGCTGTCACTGTCACAGCATGGAGGCAAGCCAAGTGTTGCAAGTAATTTCAGGGCAAACTAGACAAGGAACACTAAGGCTGAACCCAGGCAGCTTGGGCTGCGCTGACTGGTGGGCACCAGGCAGGGTCTGCAGATGGGCTCCTGCTCTGCCTCAGGGCCCTGTCACTGGCCACCAGCAGCTGCTCTTGGGCTGCTTTTCAATTTCTCTCGGTCTGGATTCCCCACCTGAGACAGGATGTAACAACAGTGCCTGATTCAGGGGGTTGTTGAGAAGGTACACACAGAGCACTACAGCACTGTGCTGGGCAGTGGTGAGCACGGTGGTCCTCAGGCTGCCTTGGGCATTTCTGCGTTGATGCCAGTCAGTGATCCCCATAGCCAGGTCTCCTGTGCCCAGGCAGGCGGAGTTCTCGGTGGTTTATAATCACTTGGGCTCTTCTGTCTCTCACCATTGCCCCATGAGCAGGGCCGATGCTGTCATCCCCTTTCTGCTGGTGAGGAAATGGGTGCTGAGGGGATTAGGTGGCTTGCCAAGTGTGAAGAGTGGGGAGCCAGGCCAGGTTCCTGGCTTGCAGCTCAGTGCTCTCTACCGTCTTCCAACGGAGCCTCGGATGAAAGTAGAGCAGCCTGGCGTTTGCTCCAAACCCTGGCTTGGCTCCTCGGCCATGATGCCATTACCCCTTATTATCCCCAATGGTATGCAAAGCGGGGCAGGTCTTTTTTATTGGAATTCAGATCCAAAAGTTATAGGAAATGCATTTTAGAACCCCAGAACTTAGTGATGTGTTACAACACTGGGTGACACTAGAGAATGGCAAAGGTTGCAAAATAACCAAACCTTGCTCTAGCCCCGAGTGACAGTCTTGTTCCCAGGCTACACCTGCTCTGAGTTTGTTTTTCTCCATGTGTGGACTCGGTTGTGTTTCATGTTCTCTCTGTACCTTGCTCTGCAAAGCCAAATGGCAGTTCCTTGGGTGGCTCCTGGCTCTCCCAGGGAACTAAGCTGAAAAGCAGGTGTTCTTTTCGGCTCAGCACATGCTAAGGTGATAAGCTACACTCTTTGGATCCTTCAGGGAGAGTCAGACTTTCCTTGGGCCAAGTGACACGGGTCTTGTCCAGTTCTTTCCTCCCAGCAGGCTCCAGCTATGGACGTGTGTCTCAGCTCTGCGCAGCAGTCTCTGTGCCTGGGAGAGGCACCGAACTCCCCAGGTGGCTGGTTGGAGGAGGAGGAGGGGGCTCTCCAGGAAGATGGCACCGGGGGACCCCCAGGAGGTAAACTCCTTTTCCTCACTGCCACAGCTTTCCTCAGTTGCTTTCCTAACGATGACATTTTCAAGTTAACTTCAGCCGCAAGAATTTCCATTTCCTTTTAACTCTAAATTTTTACCACAATGAAGCATGGTTGACAACGCCTTTGTGTCATTCACCCCGATTTTCTCATTCGCTTTATCAAGTCTGCAACTTTGTTTTATCTTGTATTTAAATCTGAGAGTGCCATATTTTTGTAACAAGAACTTTAAAACATAGTTCGTTCTTTGCCGAAATGCCTTGCAGCAGCGTGATGGACCCTTGTCAATCACGGTGCATTTCTCCACTAGGACAGCAGAGTGGCAGTGTAGCTGCATTTCTGGGCACAGCTTCAGAAGTACATAAATAACAGACATAAAAATGGTATCATAAGAGCCATTTAAAACACAATCATTTATAGAGTACAAATATGTCTTAACTCTACTAAAGGAGCATGTTATTTATTTTTACTGACTCATTTACATAAAAATGCAACTCTACCTTCTCTCTCAGATCTGATTTCTGAACTACTAGGCTAGCATAGACAAAATAGATGAAAATATTTAAAGTGCTGCAGTCATACAATTTTCCGTGTTTGTAGAAATTCAGAGGGTCTTATGCGAAAACATGTGTATGCCAGTGTTTCTTAATAATGTTCATCAGAAAAGTACACCATCAAGCTCATTCTTTGTCAGTTTACTGACTTGTGAAGAGATGAGCTAGGCAAAATCAATCCACCAACTTTTCCTACAGTTCTGAGAGAAAGATAAGTCCCCAACAGGCCGTCCTTGGGAGGAAGGGAGGAAGGTGCACCTGAGCATAGGGCAGGGGCGCAGGGGCTGGCAGGTGCTGGCTGCTGTCAGTCTCCCACCCCAGAGCATGCTGGAGATGGCATTGAATTTCAGGAATTCTGGTTGCAGAACATGCTATATTAAAATTTAGGATATATAGACTTAGAATTCAATAGATTATATTAAAGGCAAATGTCTATTAAGAAGCCTAAATAATAAATGCTCAAAGCTCCTCAGCAGTTACTTTACTTCAGTTCCCTCTCAGCCATGCTCTTGAGGTGCTTTCTGGGGGCTGATCTCTGTGCGGGCAAAATCACGGGACCGTGCCCAGCTGCCTGTATTTCCCATCAAGTGGCAGAAGTTGGGACTCGGCCACGATGGGAGTATTTGCACCAGGGCCTTTGCCAGACACTACAAATCAGGGCTTTTTCGTCTCTCAGAAGTGGCTGCTCCACCTGCTTCAGCACAGGCAGCCTGTCCTCTGGCTTCTGCCTCTCAGCCCGAGGGTGAGGAGCTGGCCCTCCTCGCCACTCAGAAGTGCCGGGCTGGTTTTGTTCAGTGTGCAACGCCTCCTACGACAGAGGCAAGTGAAGGCCAAAAGTCTCCTCCTTACCTGGCAGCCTCCTGACCACCCCCTGACAGGGCATGTGACAGCAAAGAGCCCAGTCTCAGGCCACACTGGCTATTTATTGCCAGGCACTTACCAGCTCAGGGAAGCTCACCTTTTTGAGATTCCTCTTCCACACAAAGGAGAACCATGACCATGAGCGACACTGGGCAGAGCTCAGGGCATTCTCTGCTAATTTACAAATGACTCACTTCAGCCATGGTCAAGGATCATCTCCTAAGATACTGCAAATGATACTTCAATAAAATACAATGAAAAAGGACAAAAAGAAATGAAGCCTACATAGACATTTCTGCGCCCTTTCTTCATAATCATACTCAACGGACATCATCAACTGGTATTTCTAATGCTCACTCCACATTCCCGTACTGATGGGTTAGCCTGTTGGAATCAATATGCTGCCTCCCAGCATAGAGCCACTCAGGGGCATGCTGAAATCAGTGATGTTGGAAATAGCTCTGGGACCTGCCTGCGAGGGGCGGCCTGCAGATCAGCTTTCTTCCAAGGCTCACTTTCCTGGTGTCCACATCTCCCTCTTCCACCTTGAGTGGCTACTTCTGATGAGGGCACTTCAAATGTTAACTGCTGGTTAAAGATCTTCTATCGGAAGCCAGGCAACAAGGCAACTTTCCTGCGGATAAACCAGTCCCTGGGCTAGGAAACTCCTCCCTGCTAATCCCTTCCCAGCGTCCACAGCCCCCCTCCGCCCCTACCAGGCAGGGTCCCTGAGTGCGCATGCACTCAGCATCCTCCTGACATTTATACCCGCTGCTCTTTTATCCTGAAACCTTCTGGGAAACCCTTAACCATCTGCGAATCTGTGATGTCAGCCCCGTCAGGCGCTCTTCCCCCCATTTTATATGCTATTTGAGAGCAGCTATCGTGGGTCATGGGGGTTAAAGGAGTATTTAGAGCATTAGTAACTTAATAGCCAGGTCTCATGTGACAGCCTCCCCAGTGGCCTAGTGGCCTGTGCCTTTTGAGGGGCAGTTGCGGGAAGGATTTTGGGAGTACGCGGCAGTCAGCAGCGTGTGGGAATGTTACTTCTCGTCAAGGTCTAAAAATAGCCGGGTTCCTGTTCACCTAGTTCCTCCTTAATTGCAGAGAGTCTGCTCTCAGGTGCCATTTTCCTGATAATTTCGCTTCCTCCTGACACCAGAACACAGGTTGGGGATGGGTCTTCACCTCTTCAGGAGAAGGGAGAAGCCCAGGGCCTCCTTCAGTGTTTTGCTGCATGATGAAAAGGTCACATCCGAACCTTGTGTCCCATCCCCTCAAAGAACACAGTTTGGAGTTAATTGCAGACACTGGTTGATGGCACTGCCCGACTTGGGGAAAGATTGCTGGTCTCCTCCGTCTTACCCAGTGTAGGTACCCAGTGTAGGTTCACCCTGGATCGATGAAGCATGAAGCCTGTCTTATTTTTGTGCTTCACAGACGCAAACAACATAGAATCGTCTCTTCGTAGCCTCCAGAAATTCGTTCGGACAGATTATGCCAGCTACACTCAGGAGCATTACCAATTTGCCGGCAAGAAGATTGTCATCCAAGAGTCGATAGAGAGCTATGGAGCGGTGGTGTGGCCAGCGGTGAGCGCATGGGGGACATTTGTGCTCTTGGTCTTTCTGAAGGTGACAGTTTTGTACATCTGTGTTGCTGTGGGCAGGTGGCCACCTACTTCTACCTCTTGTGCTTCTCAAGTTGAGGATGGATTACCTGGTCCCCCAGAGATACTGGTGGTGTGCTTGGACCCCAAAGAAGCATAGCATTTCCTTCGGAAGCATTGGTTTTGCTTTAAGCGATGTTCCTTAAACAATATTTTTATGTTAAATAAACCTGACCTTATTGGGAAGTAGAATGCAGCATGAATACAATTGCTAAGTTTAAAAAAAAAAGAATATCAGGAATTTAGAGTTTAGACTTTGCAATAGGCACCTTTGGGTCACACCCACTGGCTCTTGGCCATCCATACCTCCTTGACTTGATGGATATTTTCACAGAAATATTTAGGAGGTATTATTCCACCTGATGTCACCCCTGTGACGGCCCAGCAAGGATGGTGCAAGAATGGAGGAAAACCTGCTATTTTCAAGCTGCAGGGGCCCAGGTGCTCACTGCACCTCCAGTTGCCTCCATTTCCACATTTGAAACCTGGAGTAGCGATAATGTCTAGTTCCTGACATGGTTATAACAAATGCTACATGTAAGCCTACATTAATTGTAATTATTAATGCAACACTATTCTCACCTCCTGACTAAGGACAAGGGAGTTCAGAAAGCTTCCTTGGCTTGATGATAAAGCTATTCTCCTGGGGCACACATGGCTCTTTCCACCCTAAAGGCTGTCAGCCTGAGCTTAGAAAGGCTCCAGAGCAGAACTTCTGAGCCTTTCTGTACTGAGTCCCACTGAGATCTTATTAAATGCAGACTGTGATTCAGGTGTGGTATGGTGTGAGTGTGTGCATGTCTGTGGTCCTGCATGTCTTAAAAACTCCCCGGGGAGGCACATCTCCTGGTCCAGGATCTCGAGCAGAAGTTCATGACAAGAGGTTCTCAGGAGCTGTCCAGGCAGTCCTGGGAAGTGGTAGCAAGTGAACTGGGAGAGGAGGAGCCAAAGGGCCCCAGGTTTTTAGGGTTCTGCTCCCTTCTAAGCAGGTTTTTAGGGTTCTGCTCCCCTCTAAGCAGAACCTTATTCATGAGTATGATTCTCTTCAAACAAGGGCTTTCTTTTGCTTTAATAAGTTTGAAATACCTAATGCCTTCCAAAGCTTCCTATTCTAATGAATTTAGCAAACAGACAACCAGAGCGGTGGTAACAGATTAGGAATGGAAGCGGCACGTCTGTCCACTCAATTGTTTTACGCTAAGGCCTCAGCCATTTATGCACCCAAACCCACCTCTCTTGGGGTCCCCTGAAAGCTTTAGGAGAATCGCATGTCAAGTGGGAAGACCCTCCGGGTGCCTGCAGGGGCGGAATCTGTGAAGGAGCTCCTTTTAGAGTTTGCTCACAGGGCTAAGAGGGATGGGTGTTTGTCATGTCAAAAGTTGTAGCTGTTCCTGAGAAGGCTTTTATCTCCGGATGACCCCTGACTGGGGCCAGACCCTCCTGGGGGACAGGGCAGCATGTGTCCTCTGGCCATGCCAGTGACACTCTCCTCTTATTGAATGCCCTCACAGAAAAACTCAACTCCTTCCTCAAAACTCCCCTTCTCAACTCTGAGTGCCTTGCCAAGTGCTGCAGGTTGGTGCTATTTGACACCATTGTCTCACCAGGTGGCCTCACCTGGAGTGCCCCGCCCCCTCATCTTTCCACACTTGGCTCACCTCTCCCTGGCACCCAGAATGCAGCCCTGACTCCCAGCAGCCTCTATCATGTGCCGCCCCCAACCTGGAATATATCTCCCTGAAATCACTGGAATTACTTTATAATTGGTTTGCTTACCTCTAGCTCTGCCACCGAATACCTTGGCAGTAGAGAAAAAGGTGATATTCATGTTTGCATGTGTCCATTCCCTATGCACACATGAGGATGAAGTAAAGTGACTTATGGGGTAAAATCTGCAGTACCAGCCTTGTTACTGGCAATCATAAGTGGCAGGTCTGGAATCACCCTGGCCACTCCTCTCCAACCTACACTAGAACCTGGAGTCCAGAGGCAGAAGAGCATATCTATACCTGGGGCCAAAACATAAAAACCAATTATAGAACTCAGTAGTTTTTCATCTCAATGTTCCTTCCCCAGCGCTAGGCTACTTGAATAACTTTCTTATGCACAGTTCTTCTTGTTCTCTCTAGCCCAGAGCATTGCTAGTGGACACTTCCTTTACATAAATAACGCCTGGAGAAGCAATGCAAATCTAACATTCATTTTCTCTTTCCAGAAATGTCAGGATGGGGCTGGGGATGTGGCTCAAGCGGTGGCCCGCTTGCCTGGCATGCGTGAGGCCAGGGTTTGATCCTCAGCACCACATACTAACAGGGATGTTGTGTCCGCCGAAAACTGAAAAATAAATATTAAAAATTAAAAAAAAAACAGAAATGTCAGGACAAAGTAAAACAGAATAGAATGAATAAAGGAGAGAGATGGTTGGTTTCATGTGTAATGAACAACTTGTCCATACTCAGAGTGTGGTCAGCAGGCCAGCAGGCTGGCTTCACTGGGAGCTTCTCTAGACATGCGGAATTTTGAGCCAGAGCTACAAGAGAAGGATCTGCATCTTTAATAAGCTACCCCGGGGCATTTGTTGGCACACTAAAGTTTGAGAAGCACTGTTTTTTTTTTTTTTAAATTCTAATTTGTTATATATAACAGTGGAATGCATTACAATTCATATTATACATATAGAGCACAATTTTTCATATCGCTGGTTGTACACAAAGTATATTTACACCATTCACATCTTTTTAAATGTACTTAGGGTAATGATGTCCATCTCATCCCACCATCTTTTATACCCCTATGCCCCTTCCCTCCCCTCCCATCCCTTTATCTTATCTAGAGTTGATCTAATCCTCCCATGTTCCCTCTCCCAACCCCACTATGAATCAGCCTCCTTATATCTGATAAAACATTTGGCATTTGTTTTTTTGGAATTGGCTAATTTCAATATTCTCCAACTCCATCCATTTACCTGCAAATGCCATGATTTTATTCTCTTTTAATGCTGAATAATATTCCATTGTGTATATATGCCACATTTTCTTTATCCATTCATTACTGAGGGGCATCTAGGTTGGTTCCACAGTTTAGCTATTGTGAACTGTGCTGCTGTAAACATTGATGTGGCTGTGTCCCTGTAGTATGCTGTTTTTAAGCCTTCTATACTTTGGGTATAGACCGAGGAGAGGGATAGCTGGGTCAAATGGTGGTTCCATTCCCAGTTTTCCAAGGAATCTCCATCCTGGAGAAGCACTGTTCTGATAGTCTGTTTCTTTGATGAACAATTTAAGAAAACAAGAATCCAAGAAACTACCCAGTTGTCCAAGATAGCACAGTCCTAAAGAAGCTGAATTTTGATTGATTGGGAAGAGAAGTTTTCAAGTTTATACAACACTCTAAATGCAGTTGCAGGCCCAAAATGATGAAATCAGGGGAAGAAGTCGCTGTTCAGCTACATCTCCCCAATTTGTAAGAACTGAGCTAATCTACAGATCTCCACCCCCTGATTTTTTTTGGGGGGGAGGAACTGGTCATAGCTAGTATAGTCAATTTAATGAATTTGTTTCTCCAGTTTGTGACATGCAATTTATTATAACTTTTATGTTCCAGGGGTCTAAATATGGCATTGAATGAGATTTTGGTTCTTTTGAACCCTTCAATAAATAGAAAATAATGTCTTTCAGTCTTTAACTCTGAGGGTAGAGGAGTTGCTCCTGGTGTCCAGTGTTCCAGTTCTCAGGTGAAAGTCCTGGTTGTTCGTGTGTTTTAGGCTACAGCTTTGTGCCAGTATTTGGAAGAACATCAAGAGGAGTTGAATCTCCAAGATGCCAAAATACTGGAAATCGGTGCTGGACCAGGCCTTGTTTCCATCGTGGCCAGTATTCTAGGTTTGTTCCTTCCTTCCTTCCGGATCGTGTTGTAAAAGACCTTCACGGTGACAATGACAGAGTGCTTTTTGTGTGGCAGGCAGGCTGTGGTAGGAGCGTGGCCACAATTTCACTCACTGTATCTCCCCAAAATGCCATGCGCCAGGAATCGTGACTGTCACCTGCAGAGATGACCGAGTCCTGGAGAGGCTGAGCAACTCCTTGAGCTCACCTTGTTTTCAAAGTGACTAAGTTGAGAGTCCAGAGGTGACTCTGAGCCCTGGAGGTCTTCACCTCAGGAGTGGGGTGGGGGGTTTGCAGTTACTGACATCTGGGGGTGGGGGAGGGA